>NC_139802.1:7500-385000 GCF_963457635.1 Microchirus variegatus
TACCCTTACCCTTACCCTAACCCTTACCCTTACCCTAACCCTACCCTAACCCTAACCCTAACCCTAACCCTTACCCTAACCCTTACCCTACCCTTACCCTAACCCTAACCCTAACCCTTACCCTACCCTAACCCTAACCCTTACCCTTACCCTACCCTTACCCTACCCTTACCCTTACCCTAACCCACCCTAACCCTAACCCTGCCCTAAAACTAGGGTAACCCTTAAACCCTAAGCTTAAGCCCTAAACTAGGCTTAACCCTTAAAACCCTAAGCTTAAGCCCTAAACCTAGGTTAACCCTTAAACCCTAAGCCTTAAGCCCTAAAACTAGGGTTAACCCTTAAAACCCTAAGCTTAAGCCCTAAAACTAGGGTTAACCCTTAAAACCCTAAGCTTAAGCCCTAAAACTAGGTTAACCCTTAAAAACCCTAAGCTTAAGCCCTAAAACTAGGGTTAACCCTTAAAACCCTAAGCTTAAGCCCTAAAACTAGGGTTAACCCTTAAAACCCTAAGCTTAAGCCCTAAAACTAGGGTTAACCCTTAAAACCCTAAGCTTAAGCCCTAAAACTAGGGTTAACCCTTAAAACCCTAAGCTTAAGCCCTAAAACTAGGGTTAACCCTTAAAACCCTAAGCTTAAGCCCTAAAACTAGGGTTAACCCTTAAAACCCTAAGCTTAAGCCCTAAAACTAGGGTTAACCCTTAAAACCCTAAGCTTAAGCCCTAAAACTAGGGTTAACCCTTAAAACCCTAAGCTTAAGCCCTAAAACTAGGGTTAACCCTTAAAACCCTAAGCTTAAGCCCTAAAACTAGGGTTAACCCTTAAAACCCTAAGCTTAAGCCCTAAAACTAGGGTTAACCCTTAAAACCCTAAGCTTAAGCCCTAAAACTAGGGTTAACCCTTAAAACCCTAAGCTTAAGCCCTAAAACTAGGGTTAACCCTTAAAACCCTAAGCTTAAGCCCTAAAACTAGGGTTAACCCTTAAAACCCTAAGCTTAAGCCCTAAAACTAGGGTTAACCCTTAAAACCCTAAGCTTAAGCCCTAAAACTAGGGTTAACCCTTAAAACCCTAAGCTTAAGCCCTAAAACTAGGGTTAACCCTTAAAACCCTAAGCTTAAGCCCTAAAACTAGGGTTAACCCTTAAAACCCTAAGCTTAAGCCCTAAAACTAGGGTTAACCCTTAAAACCCTAAGCTTAAGCCCTAAAACTAGGGTTAACCCTTAAAACCCTAAGCTTAAGCCCTAAAACTAGGGTTAACCCTTAAAACCCTAAGCTTAAGCCCTAAAACTAGGGTTAACCCTTAAAACCCTAAGCTTAAGCCCTAAAACTAGGGTTAACCCTTAAAACCCTAAGCTTAAGCCCTAAAACTAGGGTTAACCCTTAAAACCCTAAGCTTAAGCCCTAAAACTAGGGTTAACCCTTAAAACCCTAAGCTTAAGCCCTAAAACTAGGGTTAACCCTTAAAACCCTAAGCTTAAGCCCTAAAACTAGGGTTAACCCTTAAAACCCTAAGCTTAAGCCCTAAAACTAGGGTTAACCCTTAAAACCCTAAGCTTAAGCCCTAAAACTAGGGTTAACCCTTAAAACCCTAAGCTTAAGCCCTAAAACTAGGGTTAACCCTTAAAACCC
Organism: Microchirus variegatus; assembly: GCF_963457635.1. NCBI lineage: Eukaryota > Metazoa > Chordata > Actinopteri > Pleuronectiformes > Soleidae > Microchirus > Microchirus variegatus. The sequence continues at coordinate 9,131 of NC_139802.1, forward strand.
TAAGCTTAAGCCCTAAAACTAGGGTTAACCCTTAAAACCCTAAGCTTAAGCCCTAAAACTAGGGTTAACCCTTAAAACCCTAAGCTTAAGCCCTAAAACTAGGGTTAACCCTTAAAAACCCTAAGCTTAAGCCCTAAAACTAGGGTTAACCCTTAAAACCCTAAGCTTAAGCCCTAAAACTAGGGTTAACCCTTAAAACCCTAAGCTTAAGCCCTAAAACTAGGGTTAACCCTTAAAACCCTAAGCTTAAGCCCTAAAACTAGGGTTAACCCTTAAAACCCTAAGCTTAAGCCCTAAAACTAGGGTTAACCCTTAAAACCCTAAGCTTAAGCCCTAAAACTAGGGTTAACCCTTAAAACCCTAAGCTTAAGCCCTAAAACTAGGGTTAACCCTTAAAACCCTAAGCTTAAGCCCTAAAACTAGGGTTAACCCTTAAAACCCTAAGCTTAAGCCCTAAAACTAGGGTTAACCCTTAAAACCCTAAGCTTAAGCCCTACTCGCTCATGCTGCACTATGGCCGTAGATTCAAGTTCCATTTAGGGTTAGGGTTAGAGGCAGACATTTTGAACTAGCCAGAAAGGAACTCCACATTTACATGTATGCAAGAGGTAAGAAAACTGATGTTTTTAAAAAAACATTTAAGATTTCCAGTGCAACATTATTAAGTGTCGCAAAACCAGGTTTTAGCACTTCTCTAACAGGGTTACAGGTAACTGTCAATATATGCATTTTTATGGACATGACACTTTTCTTCCCTTTGAATTTTCACAAAGGGTTACAATTAATTGGTATAATGACACAGGATTTATAAAGCGCTTTTCAAGGTACCCCAAGACTCTTTACAAAAACAAAAGAAAAAACAGCAATACAGTAGATAGGAAATTAACAATAAAGGATGTAAAATGTCTTTTTTCAGGTGTAAGTGATCTTGAAGAGATGGGTTTTGAGATGACGTTTGAAAGACGGCAGTGAATCAGAATTTGGGATGGCCAGCGGGATGGAGTTCTAGAGGGTAGGGGCGGCAAAGGCTCTGTCAACTATTGTGCGGTATTTGGTCCTGATGATGGGGGTGAGGGTGTTTGCGTCGGTGGAGCGTGTTCGGTGTGAGTGAATGGGGCGATGGAGGTCTGTCAGGTAAGAAGGGGCAAGGTTGTTTAGGAAGTTGTAGGTGGTGAAGAGAAACTTGAAATGTATGCATTTACATGTTAAAACTGCCCTCTGACAGACAAGTTTGACCAAATTTGATTTAGAGTTGCTAAATTTTTAAAATAGTAACTTTTGTGAGGAAAAAAAATTATGTTGCAGACCCTGCCAGGCCATAAATAAATAATCATAAAACTGACCGCCGGTGGACAAGTGACATTACGTGTAGATGAAAAATGTATTCAAAGCTGCCGAATTGTTGGAATGCGAGTAAAATTAGCAACGTCATTAGCAAACAAACGTGTGATAAACACCGAATTGTGTTTAAGTCACTGCCAGCCCATAAATAACATGAGAAAACAGAAGGTTTCAGGCCATACAGAGTTTCACCGAGGGCCAGACTGTGGCACACATTTGTTCAGCCAGTTCAGCAGAGTGAGTGTGAGTGAAAGAGCCAGAGACTTCAAATAAGTTATTTATTTATTTATTTATTTAACACAAAAGGCAGATTCAAGATGGAAACAACATCAATACAAAGCAGAAAATAAACAACGGCATCAAAGAAACATATCAAGATTAAGTAGAAATTAAAGTCAAACAATCACAGGCTCTTTTCTTCAACGCAATAAAACAATACAGAGAAGAAAATACAGTTAGCTTTAAACAACAATACAAACAATAACTTATTCTTCATAAACCCTGTTGGCTTTAAACCACACTTACACTAACCATAAATTATAAATGGAAAATAAAATGTAGGTTAACGTGTCAATCAGTCAATTTTTCAAACTTCAGTGAAAAGAAAATTAGAGCAGTTTGATAACGTTAAGAAAAAAAACTCAGCTTCACCCACTGAGGCTGAAGTGGCTGGGACGCCCCCTGCTGGTTGGACCAAAACCTAATTTAATTTTTTTTAAAGGGGACTGGGAGGAAGAAAGGAAGGAGAGAACACAGGGATGAACGTAGGGATGGAGGAAAGAAAAAAGAATAAAAATATAGGAGCAATGGCAAAAAGAAAGGGCTGAAAGAAATGAAAAAGAATGGAAGGAAAGAGAAAAGGAAAGCAATAAAAGTACAGCAAGGAAATAAATACAAGTTTGTCGACTCACAGGGAAACCACATGAAGTCCAGTCGGTGAAATCCAGTCCATGTTTTGCTGCCGTTTCTGGACAGACACATGAAGTGAAAATTAACTTGACTTTATCGTCACAAAAATGACAAACAAACATTCAGAAAGTCAGAAATGTCCGGATAAACTTATCGTTTGCCGCCGTCGTTAGCGTTACCCAGAGTGCACCACGTGGAGGTGACAGTCGGACTTGCACTCCTTTTTTTTTTTTTTTTAAATCATTCATAATATTAGAGAGAAAACAAACCCAACAATTCACACAATGAGCAAGCAATCGTGGCAACAGTGGAGAGAAAAAACTCCCTTTTAACAGGAAGAAATCTCTGGCAGAACCAGACTCAAAGTGTGCGGCCGTCTGCCTCGACCGGTTGGGGGGAATGGGAGGGGGACAGAAAGGACAAGAGGAGGTTGTTTTGCTGTGGCAGCAACTTTGATGTTTGAACAGTGTATTTGTGTGTGTCTGCACGGTTGAAGTGGGTTTTTGTAGTTGAAATGTGATTTTTGAAAAGAAACCTGGAGTTGAAAATAAGGTTCACCGAGTCCTTCATTGACCGTTTCACCCGAGAACACAAATCTCCATCGTGTTGATTTTTTTTCAGATTCATGTGTTCCGTTCCTCCAGATTTTGAATCCACTGATCCCATTTCCTCAAATATCACCATGCAGATCCATCCATTTTCCAAATGTAGATTCACTGAGGTGGAGTTAATTCCTCCATTTGCTGCATCATCGTGTTGACAAAGTTGTCCAGAAAGTTAGTTTTGCATTGCCAAGCCATGATTCCAGTTTGTCCGTCCTTGTGAACAGATTTTTGTTTTCACATTTTGAGAGTTCCGTCCAATCAGAGTTATCGAATCCTGCAGACCTGCACCCGTTTACTGTCAACTAAGTTTTGTTAAGTGTACGCATTTGGGTAACAACGACAACACAGGAAGAGGAAATGACAGACGAAAGTAGAAGTGTACATTGACACAAACAAAAAACAACACTCACCTTGTTTTGACAGCCGGTGTTCAGAGTTTGTCTGAGTTGTCCAGTACATCGGAAGTCCACCAAGTGTTAGGGTCTCAATTCTGGAACAGATTAGGAAAAACAAAACTAAAAAAGCAGTAGCAAAGCGTCATTCATGTCCAAAGGAATCTGATATACGCACCACTGTAGGTTCTAGGGTAGTGGAAGTGGTTAACGAGCTCTGCAGAACTCTGATAACAAGCTGTTCACCTGAACCAGGTGTTTTGGGGATAACTAACTAAGGTTAGCTAACCCTAACCCCCTAATTTGATCTTTGTTGCAGAAAACGGCCCCTTGCCAAAAACTGCTGTAAAAATATCTTAATATTTTTTTCCACTTTCAATGAGTCAGTCTTTTGAAGCTACTTCATCCTGAAATATGCATATCAAATATTAATATTTTTGAAATGTTAACCTTTTAAAGGTTACGCAACTACACTGTTTTTATTGGGAAAAAACTACAATAACTTTAGATCTTTTCAACTTCAAATTGTCACTCTTTTAAAGCTACTTCAGAGTGAGATATATTCATCAAATAATTTTAAAATTCTAACCCTTTAATGGCATTTTTTTAAATCAACAAAAAAAATAAACTACAATCCTTTCCAATCAATCATAAAATACCTTTCAAGGACTATTTGTTTATTATCAGGCCCTGAGATGGGTCAGTGATTGGTATAAACATTGATTTTGATGCATTGTTAGTTTCTGTAGCGGCAGATGCAATTTAATAATCTTGTGATATGATGGATTTTGAATCGTCTCCTTCTATAAGCAAACATTTTTTTTCCTACTAAATAATTATTACCCTGTTTTGTTTTAAGATAAATAAACAAACAAGAATAGGTTCAACCTGAAAAAATATTTATTTTGCAAAGACGGACCCTGAATGATGAAGACTGAAATATGAACATTGAATATGAAACATGGGGCAGTTGGGTGTGTTGTTGGAGATGGGGAGAAAGGAAAAGATAGAGATGGTGAGTGAGTGCATCATGTCTGACTGAGCAAGCGAGTGAGCGAGCGAGCGAGGGAGGGAGCGAGTGAGCGAGCGACTGAGCGAGAGTGAGTGAGTGACTGTGAGTGAGTGGGCGAGCGAGAGTGAGCGAGCGAGCGCGAGTCACTGTGAGTGAGCGAGCGAGATTTGGAGTCTCTGCTCCACCTGAGCTGAACTCTCACATTCACACATGATGCACTCACATACCATCTCCATCTTTTCCCTTCTCCCCATCTCCAACAACACACCTAACTGTCCCATGTTTCATATTCAATGTTCATATTCAAGTGTTCATCATTCAGTGTCCTTTGCAAAATAAATGTTTTTACAGGTTCATACTATTATTGTATGTTTATTTATCTTAAAACAAAACCGGGCTATAATTGGGTTAGTAGGAAAAAATGTTTTACTTGTAGTCGGAGACCGATTCAAAATCCATCATATATCACAAAATAAGATTACATTGGATCTGCTACTACAAAAAAATAATGCATCAAAATCAATGTTTCTACTAATCACTGACCCATCTCAGGGTCTAATAACAACCAAATATTCCTTAAACCACACCAAACATTTCAAAAATGAAACAAACTTGAACCCCGAGTCTGTTTATATATCAAAAAACAACCAGTGTTAGAATCGTATTCAGTGCTTTGTGACTATAGTGATTTTTGTACACTTAAAAAAATGGAAAAACTAAATAATGAAAAGGGACGAGAGCAGCAGCAAACAACATGTAACAATACTCATCTTCTTCTGACAGTTGGTGTTCAGATGTTCATAGTTGTCCTGGATGTCAGAAGTCCACCATGCCTTGGGTCTCCATCCTGGAACAGATTAGGAAAAACAACTGAAAAGCAGCATCAAACTGTCCTTGATGTCCAAAGGAATCTGATATACTCACCACTGCAGGTTCTTCTTGTGCAGTGGGAGTCACCGATGACATCAAGGAAGAGGCGACTGTAGACGAAACTAGAGGTCAACAACAATGACGCAAACAAAAAGAAATATCATCATACTCATCCTCTTCCGACAGTCTATGTTCAGAGTTCGTCCAAGTTGTCCAGAACGTCCACCAAGCACCGCCTCGAGGTCGACCATGTTGGGTCTCCGTTCTGGTACAGATTAGGAAAAACAAAACTGAAAAGCAGTATCAATCTGTCATTGATGTCCAAAGGAATCTGATATACTCACCACTGCAGGTTCTTCTTGTGCAGTAGGAGTCACCGATGAGATCAAGGAAGAGGCGACTGTAGGGTAGAACGTCCACCAAGCACCACCTTGAGGTCGAACATGTTGGGTCTCCCTTCTGGAACAGATAAGGAAAAACAAACAAATGAACAGAGACAAAAGCAGCAGCAAACACGACAACTAACAATACTCATCCTCTTCCGACAGCTGGGGTTCAGAGTTCTTCGAAGTTGTCCAGGACATAGGAAGTCCATCAAGCCTTGGGTCTCCATTCTGAAACTGATTAGGAAAAACGAAACTGAAAAGCAGTATCAAACTGTCACTGATGTCCAAAGGAATCTGATATACTCACCACTGTAGGTTCTTCTTGTGCAGTGGGAGTCACCGACCAGATCTGGGAAGAGGCGACTGTAGATGAAAGTAGAGGTCAACAACGACACAAACAAAAATAAATATCACCATACTCATCCTCTTCCGACAGTCTGTGTTCAGAGTTCATCGAAGTTGTCCAGAACGTCCACCAAGCACCGCCTCGAGGTTGACCACAATAGACCACCAAGCCTTGGGTCTCCATTCTGAAACAGATTAGGAAAAACGAAACTGAAAAGCAGTATCAAACTGTCACTGATGTCCAAAGAAAACTGATATACTCACCACTGTAGGTTCTTCTTGTGCAGTGGGAGTCACTGATGAGATCAGGGAAGAGGCGACTGTCGACAAAACTAGGTCAACAACGACGCAAACAAAAAGAAATATCATCATACTCATCCTCTTCCGACAGTCTATGTTCAGTTCGTCCAAGTTGTCCAGAACGTCCACCAAGCACCGCCTCGAGGTCGACCATGTTGGGTCTCCATTCTGGAACAGATTAGGAAAAACAAACAAATGAAGAGACAAAAGCAGCGGCAAACAAAAACTAACAATACTGGTCCTCTTCTGACAGCTGGTGTTCAGAGTTCGTCAAAGTTGTCCTGGACGTCCACCAAGCGTGACCATTCCATCACAAGGGCCATGTCGGGTCTTGATTCTGGAACAGATACGGAAACAACAAAAACTAAAGCAGCAGTAAACATCACAGTGTCTCAAATCAGAGGAGGAGTCTGGTTTACTCACCATCTTTGGAACTTGATGATGGAAGCCATGTTGGGTCCTTGATTCCAAAGTAGTCCACCTTTTTATGCACAGCAGGAAAAACCTCACACCAAAATACAAAGTAAAGCACAGTGGCATTTTCCCCCACTTTGTCCCATACCAGCGCCCTCTTGTGTTTAAAACTTTAAATACTGCACATTTGACACTCAAACCGAAGCCCCACAGTACGCCATGTAATCAAACACCAAAAGCAAGCAACCTCAAACTAAAACACCTTTTAGATGATAAATCCCATTGAGCAAAATGGCTTAAAGTTGTTTTTTCTAAACCTTGTTTGTATAAACACCAAAAAAAAACAAAGTACACCACATTGACCAAACCTGTTTGAATGTTATCAAAACTATTTCATTCAGCTTTCAGCCATTTTAAGTTGTTTTACCGAGAGAAAAACCCAAAAAGTAAAAACCCTAGCCCTAACACCTTTTGTCTTGAAGACCAAAACCTGAGACCTTTTAGATTTGATGCAACCACTTTGTAGTTTTAACCTTTTGATGAACAGGAAAAACCTCACACCAAACCAAAAAGACACAAACCTTTATATACAGCACAGTGGTAAGTGAAACACCCCATTTAAAAAAAAAATACACCCTTAAAAATGAAATACTCCAAGGTTTTGCCAGAGTTCAAAGATTAACACCGCACATTTGACACCCACAGTACACCATACCAAATAATGTTTCTTTTATAAAAGTTTAGAGTAAAAACATTTGTAAACCTTGTTTGTACAAACATGAAAAATAAAACCAAAGAACACCACACAAATCAATCACTGGCCCAAACCTGTTTGACTTGAGGGGCCCCTCTACACATACCTTTGAAATCCTTTCATCGTTTTTAAACCACACCAAAAATTTCATTTCAAAAATGAAACAAACCCAGAGTCTGTTTATTTAAATAAAACAACCTGTGTTTAAACCATATTCAGCTCTTTGTGACTAAAGTGAATGTTGTACACTTAAAAAAATGTTAACAAACTAATGAAAAGAGACAAAAGCAGCAGACTAACTATACTCATCTTCTGACAGTAGGTGTTCAGAGATCGAAGTTGTCCAGGATGTCGGAGGTCCACTAAGCCTTGGGTCTCCATTCTGGAACAGATTAGGAAAAACAAAACTGAAAAGCAGTACCAAACTGTCATTGATGTCCATAGGAATCTGATATACTCACCACTCTAGGTTCTTGTGCAGTGGGAGTCACCGAACAGATCAGGGAAGAGGCGACTGTAGACAAAAGTAGACGTCAACAACATTGACACAAACCAAAATAACAAATATCACTATACTCATCCTCTTCTGACAGTTGGTGTTCAGAGTTCGTTGAAGTTGACCAGGACTTTCCACCAAGCACCGCCTCAAGGTCGACCATATTGGGTCTCCATTCTGGAACAGATTAGGAAAAACAAACTTACAGAGACAAAAGCAGCAACAAACAACAACTATCACTATACTCATCCTCTTCCGACAGTCGGTATGCAGAGATCGTCGAAGTTGTCCACCAAGCCTCTGGAATCTGATATACTCACCACTGTAGGTTCTTCTTGTGCAGTGGGAGTCACAGACCAGATCAGGGAAGAGGCGAGTGTAGACCAGAACGTCCACCAAGCACCACAATGAGGTCGACCATGGTGTGTCTCCATTCTGGAACACATTAGGAAAAACAAATGAAAAGGGACAAAAGCAGCAGCAAACACGTAACAATACTCATCCTCTTCCGACAGCTGGTGTTCAGAGTTCGTCGAAGTTGTACAGGACGTAGGAAGTCCACCAAGCTTTGGGTCTCCATTCTGGAACCGATTAGGAAAAACAAACAAATGAAGAGACAAAAGCAGCAGCAAACAACTACTAACAATGCTCATCCTCTTCCGACAGCTTGTGTTCAGACTTCGTCTAAGTTGTCCTGGGCGTCCACCAAGCACCACCTCGGGGTCGACCATGTTGGGTCTCCATTCTGGAACAGATTGGGAAAAACAAAACTGAAAAGCAGTGACAAACTTTCATTGACGTCCAAAGGAATCTGATATACTCACCACTGTAGGTTGTTCTTGTGCAGTGGGAGTCACCGATAAGATCTGGGAAGAGGCGACTGTAGGGTAGAACGTCCACCAAGCACCGCCTCGAGGTAAACCATGTTGGGTCTCCATTCTGGAACAGATTAGGAAAAATAAACAAATTAACAGAGACAAAAGCAGCAGCAAACAACAACTATCGCTATACTCATCCTCTTCTGACAGCTGGTGTGCAGAGTTCGTCAAAGTTGTCCTAGACGTCCACCAAGCGTGACCGTTCCACCACAAGGTCCATGTCGGGTCTTGATTCTGGAACAGATACGAAAACAACAAAAACTAAAGCAGCAGCAAATGTCAGTGTCTCATATCAGGAGGAGTCTGGTTTACTCACCATCTTTGGAAATTGATGATGGAAGCCATGTTGGGTCCTTGATTCCAAAGTAGTCCACCTTTTTTTGCACAGCAGGAAAAACCTCACACCAAAATACAAACATAAAAGCACAGTGGCACTTTTCCCCACTTTGTCCCATACCAGCGCCCTCACATTTGACACTCAAACCAAAGCCCCACAGTACGCCATGTAATCAAACACCAAAAGTAAGCAACCTTTAACCAAAATACCTTTTAGATGATAAATCCAATTGAGCAAAGTGGGTTAAAGTTGTTTTTTCTAAACCTTGTTTGTACAAACACGAAAAAATAACCAAAGTACACCACACAGATAAAACCCGTTTGAAAGCTGAATAAAATGGTTTTGATAACAGTCAGCCATTTTAAGTTGATTTACAGAGGAAAAACCCAAAAAGTAAAAATGCACCATTGACACCTTTTGTCTTGAAGACCAAAACCTGAGACATTTTAGATTTGATGCAACCACTTTGTAGTTTGAACCTTTTGATGCACAACAGGAAAAACCTCACATCAAACCAAAAAGACACAAACCTTTATATACAGCACAGTGGTAAGTGAAACACCACAGTTTAAAAAAAACCTTTAAACTCTGGCAAAACCTTGGAGTATTTCGTTTTTAAAGTTTTAAACACCACACATTTGACACTTACGGGACACCATACCATATGTTTTGTTTATAGAAAAAACCTTTGTAAAAACACCAAAAATAAAACAAAAGAACACCACACAAATCAATCACCGGCCCAAACCTGTTTGAATTATAAGGCAGCCATTTTGTAGAGGAGCCACTCAAGTCAGTTTGATTCATTTTGTTTCAGCAGAAACCCAAATCCAATCCAGTCCCGTCCGTCCATGGAATCCGGTCTGGCTTTTTGCAGCAAAGAGCAAGAAGCCTGTTCTGGTAAATGGACGATAAGAATGAGAGCAGGAAATAAGCTGTAAAACCAGCAAATGTGATATGATACCACAGCACACTGTAAAAATGTTTTAAATACCAAACATCAGTGAGCTAATGCTAACCTGAGCCTGTTTAGAGCAGGCTCCATGTTTTACATATTGTCCTGCTCCAAAACCTGATTCAGATCAACAGCTCGTTATCAGGCGACCTCAATCACAATCACTGTAGTGTCAAATTATAAAATGTCACATAACTGGAGATTAGTACTTTAATAAGAGAAGAGAAAGTGCAGAGCAAACACTTCACTCACCATGTGCTGCCTCCTAGCTAGCGTTAGCTACTGCTGCAGCAGGTGTGAGGACTGCAAACATCAAAGGTTTTTCATTAAATTGATCTCTAAATTAAGAACATTGTCACCAAATTGTTAATTATATTTAAACCGCCCAGTATCAACAGGCACACTGAAAAATGACAACAAACTAAAAGTTAGTGAGCTAAAATACAAATGCTAACATGCTAACTAACAATAGGCTGACATAAATGCTAATATACAACACAAAAAGTTAATGGGCTAATATACAAAAAGCTAATGGACTGACATACAATACTAATATACAAACAAACAAAATGCTAATGGATAACATACAAAAATCTATTGGGCTAAGATGCTAACAAACAAAAAGCTAATGGGCTAACACAAATGCTAACATGTGACAGTCAGGACTCAAGGTCAAGAGCAAACAAACCTCCAAACTGGTGAACTGCTCCAGACTGAGTGAACTGAGTTGAGGCAATCACAGTAACATGCAGCAGAGCAGGTGAGTTAGAGGGAAACCAGGGAAAGGGGTTTCTCTGGCCAACCTGCAGGGGCAAAGACAAGCTGACACACCCACTGACACACCCACCCACAGAAAGACACACCCACCCACTGACAGACACACCCACTCATGCAGCCATTTAACAGGAGGGGAAGGGGCGAGCACCAACATGACTTTTAAATGCATTTAAATCTTTTATTTCATGTATAAATTCAGTGAACATCTGCTAAACAAACATGATTGTTTATGTTGACTTTATGCTTTTCTTTAATGTTGATGATATTCACTTATCTTGAGTTGTCTCAACATCATTTTTGTAAAGTCAACAAAACTTTATAAAAGAGCAGAACAAACATCCATAACTGATAAAAAACACAACCTATGCACAACCTACACTGTAAAAAAAAATGCTCAAAACATTAAACTCGACTGTAAAAAATACTGTTCAGATGACCACACTGATGCTGCGTTCACTGACCGCACTGATGCTACGTACACTGACCACAGTAATGCTGAATTCACTAATCGCTGCTTCTATTTATGGTTGCATTTCTTCAAGTGCCCACTGGTGGACAAAACCAACATTACACATGAACTGTGATTTACAGAGAATTTGAGATTGAATTCTTACTCTTTGACAAAAAAGTCTGGGATTATATTAATTACAATAAACACAGAAATGGATGATCTTTGACACTGCCCTCCTGTGGGAATACCATGAGATAACATGGTGAGTTTCATCCATTACTGCTACAGTATTTAAACTGAGCTGCATTGAACTACATTCACTGGAGAATTACAGAGTATATAAAGTCCACTAAAGTCTTATCACTTATGGTGCTGGTAAAGAATTAAATGATAAAACTTGAATTATTACAGAATTATGTATCACAAACTTTTTGACACTGTTTTACCATCTTTTGTCAAATGTTTCACAGTCAAAGTGTGATTTATTTTAGACAAAAGACACTGTTTTCTTCACTTTTAAGTTTTCACAAAGCATTATGGGTAATGGGTTGGTTCACATGATGGAACAGCTTCCTGGTGAACCAATGTGTTTTTACAAAGAGGGTCACATTTGATTTATGGATGCTGAATTCCTCAGACTGCCCTCTGGTGGAGAAAGTTGTTATTACATGTAATGTCAAATCTGATTTATGGCTGCTGGGTTCTTCAAATTGCCCTCTAGTGGACAAACATGTCATTACATGCAAGCTCAAATTTGATGTATGGATACGTAATTATTTCAACTGCCCTCTAGTGGACAAGTTTGACATTACATGCAAGGTCAAATCTGATTTATGGCTGCTGGATTGGTCAGACTGCCCTCTGTTAGACAAACGTGTTATTACATGTAAGGTCAAATCTGATTTATGGCTGCAAAATTTTTCATACTGCCCTCTAGTGGACAAAGGTGTCATTACATGTAATGTCAAATCTGATTTATGGCTGGTGGATTGGTCAGACTGCCCTCTGGTGGACAAAGGTGTTATTACATGTGAGGTCAAATCTGATTTATGGCTGCTGGATTCTTCCGACTGCCCTCTAGTGGACAAAGGTGTCATTACATGTAAGGTCAAATCTGATTTATGGCTGGTGGATTGGTCAGACTGCCCTCTGGTGGACAAAGGTGTTATTACATGTGAGGTCAAATCTGATTTATGGCTGCTGGATTCTTCCGACTGCCTTCTAGTGGACAAAGGTGTCATTACATGTAAGGTCATATTTGACTTTTGGCTGCTGGATTCTTCAGACTGCCCTCTGGTGGACAAACATGTCATTATATGTTATGTCAAATCTGATTTATGGCTGCTGGATTGGTCAGACTGCCCTCTGTTGGACAAACGTGTTATTACATGTAAGGTCAAATCTGATTTATGGCTGCGAAATTTTTCAGACTGCCCTCTAGTGGACAAAGGTGTCATTACATGTAATGTCAAATCTGATTTATGGCTGGTGGATTGGTCAGACTGCCCTCTGGTGGACAAAGGTGTTATTACATGTGAGGTCAAATCTGATTTATGGCTGCTGGATTCTTCCGACTGCCCTCTAGTGGACAAAGGTGTCATTACATGTAAGGTCAAATCTGATTTATGGCTGGTGGATTGGTCAGACTGCCCTCTGGTGGACAAAGGTGTTATTACATGTGAGGTCAAATCTGATTTATGGCTGCTGGATTCTTCCGACTGCCTTCTAGTGGACAAAGGTGTCATTACATGTAAGCTCAACTTTGATGCATGGATACTTAATTATTTCAACTGCCCTCTAGTGGACAAGTTTGACATTACAATTAAGGCCAAATCTGATTCATGGCTGGTGGATTGGTCAGACTGGCCTCTGGTGGACAAAGGTGTTATTACATGTGAGGTCAAATCTGATTTATAGCTGCTAAATTATTTCAACTGCCCTCTAGTGGACAAACATGTCATTACATGTAAGCTCAACTTTGATGCATGGATACTTAATTATTTCAACTGCCCTCTAGTGGACAAGTTTGACATTACAATTAAGGCCAAATCTGATTCATGGCTGGTGGATTGGTCAGACTGGCCTCTGGTGGACAAAGGTGTTATTACATGTGAGGTCAAATCTGATTTATGGCTGCTGGATTCTTCAGACTGCCCTCTAGTGGACAAACATGTCATTACATGTAACGTCAAATTTGATTTATGGCTGCTAAATTCTTCAGACTGCCCTCTGGTGGACAAAGGTGTCATTACATATAATGTCAAATCTGATTTATGGCTGCTGGGTTCTTCAAATTGCCCTCTAGTGGACAAACATGTTATTACATGCAAGCTCAAAATTGATGTATGGATACTTAATTATTTCAACTGCCCTCTAGTGGACAAGTTTGACATTACAAGCAAGGTCAAATCTGATTTATGGCTGCTGGATTGGTCAGACTGCCCTCTAGTGGACAAAGGTGTCATTACATGTAAGGTCAAATTTGACTTTTGGCCGCTGGATTCTTCAGACTGCCCTCTGGTGGACAAACATGTCATTATATGTTATGTCAAATCTGATTTATAGCTGCTAAATTATTTCAACTGCCCTCTAGTGGACAAGTTTGACATTACAAGTAAGGTCAAATCTGATTTATGGCTGCTGGGTTCTTCAAATTGCCCTCTAGTGGACAAACATGCCATTACATGCAAGCTCAAATTTGATGTATGGATATTTAATTATTTCAATTGCCCTCTAGTGGACAAACATGTCATTACATGCAAGCTAAAATTTGATGTATGGATACTTAATTATTTCAACTGCCCTCTAGTGGACAAGTTTGACATTACAAGCAAGGTCAAATCGGATTTATGGCTGCTGGATTGGTCAGACTGCCCTCTAGTGGACAAAGGTGTTATTACATGTAAGGTCAAATCTGATTTATGGCTGCTAAATTCTTCCGACTGCCCTCTGGTGGACAAAGGTGTCATTACATGTAAGGTCAAATTTGACTTTTGGCTGCTGGATTCTTCAGACTGCCCTCTGGTGGACAAACGTCATTATATGTTATGTCAAATCTGATTTATAGCTGCTAAATTATTTCAACTGCCCTCTAGTGGACAAGTTTGACATTACAAGTAAGGTCAAATCTGATTTATGGCTGGTGGATTGGTCAGACTGCCCTCTGGTGGACAAAGGTGTTATTACATTTAACGCCAAATTTGATTTATGGCTGCTAAGTTCTTCATACTACCTTCTAGTGGACAAAAGTGTCATTACATGTAAGGTCAAATCTGATTTATGGCTGCTAAATTCTTCAAACTGCCCTCTAGTGGATAAACATGTCATTACAAATAAGGTCAAATTTGAGTCACGGATACTAAAATATTTAGACTGCTCTCTGGTGGACAAACATGTCATTATATGTTATGTCAAATCTGATTTATAGCTGCTAAATTATTTCAACTGCCCTCTATTGGACAAGTTTGACATTACAAGTAAGGTCATTTCTGATTTATGGCTGCTGGATTCTTCAGACTGCCCTCTGGTGGACAAAGGTGTTATTACATGTGAGGTCAAATCTGATTTATGGCTGCTGGATTGGTCAGACTGCCCTCTAGTGGACAAAGGTGTCATTACATGTAAGGTCAAATCTGATTTATGGCTGCTAAATTCTTCAGACTGCCCTCTAGTGGACAAAGGTGTCATTACATGTGAGGTCAAATTTGACTTTTAGCTGCTGGATTCTTCAGACTGCCCTCTGATGGACAAACATGTCATTATATGTTATGTCAAATCTGATTTATAGCTGCTAAATTATTTCAACTGCCCTCTAGTGGACAAGTTTGACCTTACAAGTAAGGTCAAATCTGATTTATGGCTGGTGGATTGGTCAGACTGCCCTCTAGTGGACAAAGGTGTTACTACACATATTGTCAAATCTGATTTATGGCTGCAAAATTCTTCAGACTGACCACTGGTAGAAAAACACATCATTACATGCAAAGTCAAATTTTATTTATGTATACTTTATTATATTAACTGCCCTGCAGTGGTTAAATATGACATCACATTTAAGGTGAAATATGACTTGCAATCTGAAGGTATTTAAATTGCCCCCTTGCGGACAAGTATTTAATTGCATGAAAAATATATATATATAATTAATGTTTGACACTGCCCTCCCGTGGGCAAACCATGACATAACATGGTGAGTTTCATCCAGTGCTGCTACAGTATTTAAACTGAGCTGTGTTGATATATGTTCCCTGGAGAATTACAGAGTATTTAACGTCCACTAAAGTCTTATCACTCATGGTGCTGGTAAATAATTAAATGATAAAACTTGAATTATTACAGAAATATGTATCACAAACTTTTTGACACTGTTTTACCATCTTTTGTCAAATGTTTCACAGTCAAAATGTGATTTATTTTAGACAAAAGACACTGTTTTCTTCACTATTAAGTTTTCACAAAGCATTATGGGTAATGGATTGGTTCACGTGGTGGAACAGCTTCCTGGTGAACCAATGTGTTTTTACAAGGAGGGTCACATTTGATTTATGTATGCTGAATTCTTCAGACTGCCCTCTGGTGGACAAAGGTG
This sequence comes from Microchirus variegatus, assembly GCF_963457635.1. NCBI lineage: Eukaryota > Metazoa > Chordata > Actinopteri > Pleuronectiformes > Soleidae > Microchirus > Microchirus variegatus. Next base: position 24,941 of record NC_139802.1, read on the forward strand.
TTATTACATGTAAGGTCAAATCTGATTTATGGCTGCTAAATTATTTCAACTGCCCTCTAGTGGACAAGTTTGACATTACAAGTAAGGTCAAATCTGATTTATGGCTGCTTGATTGGTCAGACTGCCCTCTAGTGGACAAAGGTGTTATTACATATAAGGCCAAATCTGATTTATGGCTGCTGGGTTCTTCAAACTGCCCTCTAGTGGACAAACATGTCATTACATGTAAGCTCAAATTTGATGTATGGATATTTAATTATTTCAACTGCCCTCTAGTGGACAAGTTTGACATTACATGTAAGGTCAAATCTGATTTATGGCTGCTGGATTGGTCAGACTGCCCTCTGGTGGACAAAGGTGTTATTACATGTAAGGTCAAATCTGATTTATGGCTGCTAAATTATTTCAACTGCCCTCTAGTGGACAAGTTTGACATTACAAGTAAGGTCAAATCTGATTTATGGCTGCTTGATTGGTCAGACTGCCCTCTAGTGGACAAAGGTGTTATTACATATAAGGTCAAATCTGATTTATGGCTGCTAAATTCTTCAGACTGCCCTCTAGTGGACAAAGGTGTTATTACATGTAAGGTCAAATCTAACTTTTGGCTACTGGATTGGTCAGACTGCCCTCTGGTGGACAAAGTTGTTATTACATGTAAGGTCAAATCTGATTTATGGCTGCTGGATTGGTCAGACTGCCCTCTGGTGGACAAAGGTGTTATTACATGTAAGGTCAAATCTGATTTATGGCTGCTAAATTATTTCAACTGCCCTCTAGTGGACAAGTTTGACATTACAAGTAAGGTCAAATCTGATTTATGGGTGATTGATTGGTCAGACTGCCCTCTAGTGGACAAAGGTGTTATTACATATAAGGCCAAATCTGATTTATGGCTGCTGGGTTCTTCAAACTGCCCTCTAGTGGACAAACATGTCATTACATGTAAGCTCAAATTTGATGTATGGATATTTAATTATTTCAACTGCCCTCTAGTGGACAAGTTTGACATTACAAGTAAGGTCAAATCTGATTTATGGCTGCTGGATTGGTCAGACTGCCCTCTAGTGGACAAAGGTGTTATTACATATAAGGTCAAATCTGATTTATGGCTGCTAAATTCTTCAGACTGCCCTCTAGTGGACACAGGTGTTATTACATGTAAGGTCAAATCTGATTTATGGCTGCTAAATTCTTCAGACTGCCCTCTAGTGGACAAAGGTGTAATTACATGTAAGGTCAAATCTAACTTTTGGCTACTGGATTGGTCAGACGGTCAAATCTTATTTATGGCTGCTAAATTCTTCAGACTGCCCTCTCGTGGACAAATGTGTAATTACACGTAAGGTCAAATCTGACTTTTGGCTACTGGATTGGTTAGACTGCCCTCTGGTGGACAAAGGTGTTATTACATGTAAGGTCAAATCTTACCCATAGCTGCTGGGTACCTCAATCGCCCTCTAGTGGGCAAACATGTCATTGCATGTTATGTCAAATCTAATTTATGGCTGTTTAATTATTTCAACTGCCCTCTTCTTGCTAAATTTGACATAACATTTAAGGTGAAATATGTCTTATAATCTGAAATTATTTAAACAGCCCACTAGGGGACAAGTATTGAAATACATGAAATGTATTTATAATTAATGTTTAACACTGCCCTCCTGTGGGCAAACCATGACATAACATGGTGAGTTTCAGCAAGTGCTGCTACAGTATTTAAACTGAGCTGTGTTGAACTGTATTCAATGGAGAATGACAGAGTATTTAACGTCCACTAAACCCTTATCACTCATGGTGCTGGTAAATAATTACATGATAAAACTTGAATTATTACAGAAATACGTATCACAAACTTTTTGACACTGTTTTACCATCTTTTGTCAAATGTTTCACAGTCAAAATGTGAGTTATTTTAGACAAAAGACACTGTTTTCTTCACTATTAACTTTTCACAAAGCATTATGGGTAATGGATTGGTTCACATGGTGGAACAGCTTTCTGGTGAACCAACGTGTTTTTACTAAGAGGGTCACATTTGATTTATGGCTGCTGAATTATTCAGACTGCCCTCTGGTGGACAAACGTGTCATTACATGTAAGGTCAAATTTGATTTATGGATGAGAAATCATTCAGATTGCCCTCTGGTGGACAAGTTTGAGATTACATGTAAGGTCAAATCAGGTTCATCGCTGCTGGATTCTTCTGACTGCCTTCCGGTGGACAAAAGTGTTACTACATGTAAGGTCAAATCAGGTTTATCACTGCTTGATTCTTCAGACTTGCCCTCCGGTGGACAAAAGTGCTAATACATGTAAGGTCAAATTTGATTTTTGGCTGAGAAATTATTCAAACTGCCCTCTAGTGGACAAACGTGTCATTAGACGTAAGGTCAAATCAGGTTTATCGCTGCTGGATTCTTCTGACTGCCCTCTGTTGGACAAAAGTGTTACTACATGTAAGGTCAAATTTGATGATGAGCTGAGAATTTATTCAAACTGCCCTCTAGTGGACAAATGTGTCATTAGAAGTAAGGCCAGATCAGGTTTATCGCTGCTGGATTCTTCAGACTCGCCCTCGGCTGGACAAAAGTGTTACTACATGTAAGGTGAAATTTGATTTATGGATGCTAAATTATTTAGACTGCCCTCCAGTGGACAAAAGTGTTACTACAAGTAAGGTCAAATTTGATGTATGGATGCTGAATTCCTCAGACTGCCCTCTGGTGGAGAAAGTTGTTATTACATGTAATGTCAAATCTGATTTATGGCTGCTGGGTTCTTCAAATTGCCCTCTAGTGGACAAACATGTCATTACATGCAAGCTCAAATTTGATGTATGGATACTTAATTATTTCAACTGCCCTCTAGTGGACAAGTTTGACATTACATGCAAGGTCAAATCTGATTTATGGCTGCTGGATTGGTCAGACTGCCCTCTGTTGGACAAACGTGTTATTACATGTAAGGTCAAATCTGATTTATGGCTGCGAAATTTTTCAGACTGCCCTCTAGTGGACAAAGGTGTCATTACATGTAATGTCAAATCTGATTTATGGCTGGTGGATTGGTCAGACTGCCCTCTGGTGGACAAAGGTGTTATTACATGTGAGGTCAAATCTGATTTATGGCTGCTGGATTCTTCCGACTGCCCTCTAGTGGACAAAGGTGTCATTACATGTAAGGTCAAATCTGATTTATGGCTGGTGGATTGGTCAGACTGCCCTCTGGTGGACAAAGGTGTTATTACATGTGAGGTCAAATCTGATTTATGGCTGCTGGATTCTTCCGACTGCCTTCTAGTGGACAAAGGTGTCATTACATGTAAGGTCATATTTGACTTTTGGCTGCTGGATTCTTCAGACTGCCCTCTGGTGGACAAACATGTCATTATATGTTATGTCAAATCTGATTTATAGCTGCTAAATTATTTCAACTGCCCTCTAGTGGACAAGTTTGACATTACAAGTAAGGTCACATCTGATTTATGGCTGCTGGGTTCTTCAAACTGCCCTCTAGTGGACAAACATGTCATTACATGTAAGCTCAACTTTGATGCATGGATACTTAATTATTTCAACTGCCCTCTAGTGGACAAGTTTGACATTACAATTAAGGCCAAATCTGATTCATGGCTGGTGGATTGGTCAGACTGCCCTCTGGTGGACAAAGGTGTTATTACATGTGAGGTCAAATCTGATTTATGGCTGCTGGATTCTTCAGACTGCCCTCTAGTGGACAAACATGTCATTACATGTAACGTCAAATTTGATTTATGGCTGCTAAATTCTTCAGACTGCCCTCTGGTGGACAAAGGTGTCATTACATATAATGTCAAATCTGATTTATGGCTGCTGGGTTCTTCAAATTGCCCTCTAGTGGACAAACATGTCATTACATGTAAGCTCAAATTTGATGTATGGATATTTAATTATTTCAACTGCCCTCTAGTGGACAAGTTTGACTTTACAAGTAAGGTCAAATCTGATTTATGGCTGCTGGATTGGTCAGACTGCCCTCTAGTGGACAAAGGTGTTATTACATATAAGGTCAAATCTGATTTATGGCTGCTAAATTCTTCAGACTGCCCTCTAGTGGACAAAGGTGATATTACATGTAAGGTCAAATCTAACTTTTGGCTACTGGATTGGTCAGACTGCCCTCTGGTGGACAAAGTTGTTATTACATGTAAGGTCAAATCTGATTTATGGCTGCTGGATTGGTCAGACTGCCCTCTGGTGGACAAAGGTGTTATTACATGTAAGGTCAAATCTGATTTATGGCTGCTAAATTATTTCAACTGCCCTCTAGTGGACAAGTTTGACATTACAAGTAAGGTCAAATCTGATTTATGGCTGATTGATTGATCAGACTGCCCTCTAGTGGACAAAGGTGTTATTACATATAAGGCCAAATCTGATTTATGGCTGCTGGGTTCTTCAAACTGCCCTCTAGTGGACAAACATGTCATTACATGTAAGCTCAAATTTGATGTATGGATATTTAATTATTTCAACTGCCCTCTAGTGGACAAGTTTGACATTACAAGTAAGGTCAAATCTGATTTATGGCTGCTGGATTGGTCAGACTGCCCTCTAGTGGACAAAGGTGTTATTACATATAAGGTCAAATCTGATTTATGGCTGCTAAATTCTTCAGACTGCCCTCTAGTGGACAAAGGTGTTATTACATGTAAGGTCAAATCTGATTTATGGCTGCTAAATTCTTCAGACTGCCCTCTAGTGGACAAAGGTGTTATTACATGTAAGGTCAAATCTAACTTTTGGCTACTGGATTGGTCAGACTGCCCTCTGGTGGACAAAAATGTTATTACATGTAAGGTCAAATCTTATTTATGGCTGCTAAATTCTTCAGACTGCCCTCTAGTGGACAGATGTGTAATTACACGTAAGGTCAAATCTGACTTTTGCCTACTGGATTGGTTAGACTGCCCTCTGGTGGACAAAGGTGTTATTACATGTAAGGTCAAATCTTATCCATTGCTGCCGGATGCCTCAATTGCCCTCTCATGGGCAAACATGTCATTACATGTTTGTGTCAAATCTGTTTTATGGCTGTTTAGTTATTTCAACTGCCCTCTTGTGGCTAAATTTGACATTACATTTAAAGTAAAATATGTCTTATGATCTGAAATTATTTAAACAGCCCACTAGGGGACAAGTATTGAAATATATGAAACATATTTATAATTAATGTTTAACACTGCCCTCCTGTGGGCAAACTATGACATAGCATGGTGAGTTTCATCCAGTACTGCTACAGTATTTAAACTGAGCTGTGTTGAACTGTATTCAATGGAGAATGACAGAGTATTTAACGTCCACTAAAGTCTTATCACTCATGGTGCTGGTAAATAATTAAATGATAAAACTTGAATTATTACAGAAATATGTATCACAAACTTTTTGACACTGTTTTACCATCTTTTGTCAAATGTTTCACAGTCAAAATGTGAGTTATTTTAGACAAAAGACACTGTTTTCTTCACTATTAACTTTTCACAAAGCATTATGGGTAATGGATTGGTTCACATGGTGGAACAGCTTCCTGGTGAACCAATGTGTTTTTACTAAGAGGGTCACATTTGATTTATGGCTGCTGAATTATTCAGACTGCCCTCTGGTGGACAAACGTGTCATTACATGTAAGGTCAAATTTGATTTATGGATGAGAAATCATTCAGATTGCCCTCTGGTGGACAAGTTTGAGATTACATGTAAGGTCAAATCAGGTTCATCGCTGCTGGATTCTTCTGACTGCCTTCCGGTGGACAAAAGTGTTACTACATGTAAGGTCAAATCAGGTTTATCACTGCTTGATTCTTCAGACTTGCCCTCCGGTGGACAAAAGTGCTAATACATGTAAGGTCAAATTTGATTTTTGGCTGAGAAATTATTCAAACTGCCCTCTAGTGGACAAACGTGTCATTAGACGTAAGGTCAAATCAGGTTTATCGCTGCTGGATTCTTCTGACTGCCCTCCGGTGGACAAAAGAGTTACTACATGTAAGGTCAAATTTGATTATTAGCTGAGAATTTATTCAAACTGCCCTCTAGTGGACAAATGTGTCATTAGAAGTAAGGCCAGATCAGGTTTATCGCTGCTGGATTCTTCAGACTCGCCCTCGGGTGGACAAAAGTGTTACTACATGTAAGGTGAAATTTGATTTATGGATGCTAAATTATTTAGACTGCCCTCCAGTGGACAAAAGTGTTACTACAAGTAAGGTCAAATTTGATGTATGGATGGTTAATTATTTAGACTGCCCTCTGGTGGGTAAACATGTAATTACATGTAAGGTTAAATCTGATTATTGGCTGTGAAATTATTCAAACTACCCTCTAGTGGACAAACATGTCATTAGAAGTAAGGTCAAATCAGGTTTATCACTGCTTGATTCTTCAGACTTGCCCTCCGGTTGACAAAAGTGTTATTACATGTAAGGTCAAATTTGATTTATGGATGGTAAATTATTTAGACTTCTCTCTGGTGGATGAACATGTAATTACATGTAAGGTCAAATTTGATTTATGGATGAGAAATCATTCAGACTGCCCTCTGGTGGACAAACATGTAATTACATGTAAGGTCAAATTTGATTATTGGCTGAGAAATTATTCAAACTGCCCTCTAGTGGACAAACATGTCAGGTTAATCGCTGCTTGATTCTTCTGACTGCCCTCCGGTGGACAAACGTGTTTTTACATGTAAGGTCAAATTTCATTTATGGATGGTAAATAATTTAGACTGCCCTCCAGTGGACAAACATGTTACTACATGTAAGGTGAAATCAGGTTTATCACTGCTTGATTCTTCAGACTGCCCTCCGGTGGACAAAAGTGTTATTACATGTAAGGTCAAATTTGATTTATGGATGGTAAATTATTTAGACTGCCCTCTGGTGGATGAACATGTAATTACATGTAAGGTTAAATCTGATTATTGGCTGAGAAATTATTCAAACTTCCCTCTAGTGGACAAGTAAGGTCAAATCTGATCTATTGATGTTGGGTTGTTTAGACTGCCCTCCAGTGGACAAAAGTGTTATTACACAAAAAATATAATTCACATATACACAATAATGTAGACTACCCCCAGTGGACAAGTATATCTTTGGAAGTATAATTTAATGTGACTTTAGCTGACAAATTATTTAATATGACCTTTAGTGGTGTGTTTAATATTTTTAATAAACTTCCAAATCAATAAAATTAATCTTTGACACTGCCCTCAAGAGGGCAAACCACAGTATGACATGGTGGGTTTCAACCAATGCTGCTACAGAGTTTAAACTGAGCTGTAATGAACCACATTTCTAGGGGGATAACAGAGTATTTAAAGTCCACTAAAGTCTTATCACTCATGGTGCTGGTAAAGAATTAAATGATAAAACTTGAATTATTACAGAAATATGTATCACAAACTTTTTGACACTGTTTTACCATCTTTTGTCAAATGTTTCACAGTGAAAATTTGATTTATTTTAGACAAAATACACTGTTTTCTTCACTTTTAAGTTTTCACAAAGCATTATGGTGGAACAGCTTCCTGGTAAACAAATGTGTTTTTACAAGGAGGGTCACATATGATTTATGGCTGCTGAATTATTCAGACTGCCCTCTGGTGGACAGACGTCTCATTACATCAAAGGTTAAATGTGATTTATGGCTGTTAAATTCTTCAGACTGCCCTCTGGTGGATAAACGTGTCATTACATGTAAGGTCAAATTTGATTTATGGATGAGAAATCATTCAGACTGCCCTCTGGATGACAAGTTTGAGATTACATATAAGGTCAAACCAGGCAGGTCAACATTTAACCAGCTACTTCTCAATCAGTGCTTCAGCACACGGCACTGAAGCATCACACGCTAAATAAATGTGTTAGTTCAACAAGATCAGGGGTCGTGGAAGAAGAGCAATAAGCTTTCATTTATTCTTCTCACATTCTGCCAATGAACTACCATCTATGTTTGGACTATAATTTTACCATTTTACATTTTACCCAAATGTCATGAATAATAATAATAATACTGTATCTGTTATTATAATAATACGGTTATGTTTGATCGCATGTACGAGTTAGTTGCAGGTTCCATTTGCAGGATTCTTTTAGAAGACATTGCTCATGTCTGCCCTGATTCAGCTTAAATCCCAGATTAAAAGGGACAGTTCTGTGGAGTTCAGTCATCTGTGCATGTTTTGACTTTTCTGTTGATTCTACATGTGTTTCCCTTCATCTTTACCTTCTTAAATACTTGTGTTTCTATGAACCTATTTCTCATTATATTATATAGAATTCATCACGTGTGTGAGTCTCAGGATAGCAGTGTTTTGTTTTCCGTGTCTGTGGAGACTTGCATTCTTGCATTATTCCATGTCGACTGGACACGAGTGTCCATGCAGTGTCCACTGCATGGACACTTAATTTATTTTAAATAAATTAATACTTGAAATAAAGAGAGGAAAAATTTATAAATATCTGCTAAACTATTGAAAACTGATTTTAAATAAATAAATACTTGAAATAAAGAGAGGAAAAATTAATAAATAGCTGCTAAAATATTGAAAACTGATTTTAACTAAATAAATACTTTACACTTGTGCAAAGTCTCAAATTTGGATCATGGATCAATGGATAATTTTCCTGAATTTCAAAAATTCATAAAAGATATTCCTTTAGAGGTTTGCAAATATTTTCAACAAATCCTTGTTCAGGGCGATGCCGACTATTATGATGGTAAATTTCAAGTCATTCCGAGACGAGTGAATCTACAACAGCAGAGTGAGTCTAATCCCATCTAATCCCATCAGGAGACGACATGACATGAAACACCTTTAACCATGTTTTGTATTTTTAACTTCCAGTTCTCGGAGCTGCAGAGTGATCATGCGTTTTGGTCGTCAGCTTCCCATCTGTAACGTGTCTTCATTTATGACCGATATGTTTGGGGAAAATTAATTTATCACTTTTGATGGACTGGTGACTTGGGCAGGTGTGTGTGTGCGCTCACCACACACACATCTACACATCCATTCATGCAGTAAAAAACCAAAGGAGAAACGTGTGTCTTGTGTTTCATGTCAAATGTAACGCAGCACTATGTGGAAATATCAGCGACAACCCACTGACGTCAGAGTTGACGTGGCATAACAGTGAGATGAAGCCTGCTACAGTTTGCTCAGATCAGCCGCTCACCCTCACCTGGTTTGTATGATTAAACTCATCTAACAGATCACACACAATGTCTGTTCTCAGTCATCCTTTAAGTGCTAAAAACAAAGGTCTCTGGACTCGGGCTCAACAATTCATCAACATGAAATAGATGAAATATTGTCCTGACCTCCTGACCCAAACTGGACTTCTGTCCAAAATCCAGTCCCCAGGTTTTTAAACCCTTAGTGTCATTAACATGAGGTCACATGAGCCAAGGTGTGATCCATCAGAACTGAAGACCAGAAGAGAAGGGAAACCCGTGTCCAGTGGCCTTTGTTTTTGGCTCTTTGCAGACACTATTTCCCCACGACGATGTTCATTTGTCTGTTTTTCTTTACAGTGAACGGGACAAACCTGTGGTGGTAGAGCTGCAGGAGCAGTGTGTTCCAGAGACTTTAACCACGGCCAGTCCAAACGTGACCACCATGGAACCAAACGGCACCAGCTCATCCATCAACGTGACATGGACCCCTGTGAACAGCACAGTGACAACAACCATGAACACCACTGCAAACGACTGCTTTATCAGGTATGTAATCAAACTCAGCAGCAGATACAGTCATTTCATCAGTGTAGCATCATTACATCCAATCATCATCAGCTGAAGACTGGAAATGACCAGAAACATGTCCAGCCTGAACTCCAGCCAGGTGGATGAGGTGGTGTCTGAGCTGGAGGACATCTTGTCAGGTCAGGTCACCATCAGCCTGATTCTGGGAAACATCTCAGTGCATAATCGTCAGCAATCTGATCGGTGGTACTCGTGAGAAGCTGGCCAACTCTGCAGCCAGGTGACACACACACACACACACTTATTCAACAATCTCTAACACACTCTGTGCTTGTGTAGGAATAAGGTATAAGTACATAGATTAAAGGTCCAAAATAGCAATAGCAACATGTCCACAAACAGTTGTTAACGTGAAACACTGTGATTTTACTATCCACACCAATGGCAGCCATCTCAGAATCATGGTTTGGGAGGTGACAGTAGCTCAGTGGTAGAGCCAGTTGTCTTTCATTCCATTGCCGGCTCCGCTGGTCTAAATGCCCATGTGTCCTTGGGCAAGGTACATAAACCCCTGACTGATGGAACAAAGCACTGCACACAGCTGAGATACTGTATGAAAGTGAAAGCTTGTGAACGGGTGAAACTTTAGTGAAACTGAAGTGTTAAACAACCTTGAGTGGTCATCAAGACGAGAAAAGCAGACCATTACAGACCCAGTTCAATCTGAAGGGATTATCCAATTAAAACTTCCTGGAGTCTACACCTGGAAACGCTATGCTAACATGTTAGGTCTCAGAGTAGGGGGCGCTAGAAACAAAACTATTTTGGATCAAATGCATGAATCAGTTTGCAGGAAAAATAAGATCACCTACAATCAAAATACAAGTTAGAAATGGTGTAATGGTCGTCACTAAACACTGCTCATACAATACATGACAGCGCCACCTGCTGCCTCATACACACATGACAGAAAGGCCTTCCTCACATGAACTCCACACACACACACTGACATACAGATATCAAAGTGTATTTGTAAAGCACAAACAAACAAGCACAGTGGACCAAAGTGATGTACACAATGATAATAGACACAATACAAGCAAAAGGCTCAAAACAACTGCAATCATTGAAATAGAATAATTAATAACCCTGATCCCTGTCAAAGGTCAAAGGTCAATGAAGAAGAGATAAAAATGACAAACACATTTACCTTCAGTCTTAGTGACAGAACGTGCTGTTCTTCACAAATCTCACAAACTTGACTTCTTACTCTTTCATCTTTTCTTTTGTGGAGCAGAAAACACTTGAACTTGAGCTGACGTTCCTCGTCATCTTCATCTGTTTGTTAGATTTTCTGCAGTGATTGAGCGTCAGCACCTGCCAAAGCCAAACAAATCAACTTCTGACCTTCTGTGCTCACAGCGCCCTCACCTGACCACTCAGTGTTTTACTTCACCTTTGACCACATTCCCAGCAAGAGTTGTTGACTTATGAAATATATGAAATAATGAACTCTAAATATAAATTCAATGGTAAATATACGCTCGTTGTTATCAAACACACCTCACTTCCTCTTTTACAGTACATACACTGGACCTTTAATGTACTTTTACTATTTAGTATGTTTTCTTTGAAGTGAAATGAAACGCCAGTATAGTATACAGTGTTGTTGTAAGATACAAACTTCATATTAATACTCATTACTTTTGACATGGACTTTACTTTTAAGGATGGACATGAGGGGGAGTACAGGACAGTGGTAGCCGACTTTGTGAAGTGGGCCAGTGAGAACCACCTGCTTCTGAATGTGACCAAGACCAAGGAGATGGTGGTGGACTTCAGGAGGAAGAGGACAGCTCCACAACCGCTGACGGTGCTGGAGGAGCACATAGAGATGGTCGAGGATTACAAATTCCTGTGTGAGGTTGAACAACAGATTGGACTGGAAGGCTAACACCAGTGCTGTGTACAGGAAGGGGATGAGCAGGCTCTTCTTTCTGAGGAGGCTGAGACCCTTTGATGTATGCAGCAAGATGCTGGAGTTATTTTGCCAGTCTGTTGTGGCCAGCGCACTGTTCTTTGCTGTGGTGTGCTGGGGGAGCAGCATGGGAGCCGGTGAAACCAACAAAATCAACAAACTGATTAAGAAGGACGGCTCCATCATTGGCTGCAAGCAGGACACCGTGGAAACGGTGGTGGAGAAGAGGATGCTGAACAAACTGCTTTCCATCATGGATAAATCTGATCATCCTCTCCACCACATCCTCCAGGCTCAGGAGAACACATTCTCCAGGAGATTCAGAAAAGCTCCGCTGTCACAAGGACAGATTCATATAGTCATTCCTGCCATCAGCCATCAGGATTTACAACTCATCCCTGTAAAACTGACTCCGCTCAATTGCACAACAGCACAGTGTCTCTTCATGAGATTAATATTACTATAACAGACAGACTACATTAGTCTATCCTTTATGTCATAGCACCTGATCCTATGGGTCATTCATTCTTCACTTTTTGCACTATTTTCTTTACATACTTTTGTACACTTATTTATGTTGAATTCTTTTCTTGTATTGTATTTTGCTGCTGTGCCACAACAATTTCCCCCTTGGGGATGAATAAAGTATTTATATTCTATTCTATTCTATAGGGATCGTTGACACAGTTGGACTTAATCTGGTCCTGGATCAGACCGATCTGGCGTTGTCTGTTAAACCAGCAGATGGCAGCAACTTTCAGGAGACCAGCTTCTCCATCTCTGAGCCAGTAATGTTCAGGTAAGGCATTGGATATTTGACATGATATTATTCAATAGAATCTTACTCTTACTTCTAATCTTACCCTACGTATGTAGAAGATGTTTCTCCTGCTTTGATCTATTCTCTCTCATGCTCTGCTTCATCAATGAAGAATGAATTCATTGACAACATCCTTTCAGCTAATGTTCTACCTTAAGTTTCTACAGTTTCTTTCTTTCATCACAGTGACTCAATAATGATGGATTGTCATGAGTGAAAGTGACTTCAGCTGCTTTTCCTTGTGTTTCAGGTCCGTGGAGATTTGAGGCCGAGGAGAAGCGAGCCTGGTGATGAGTCCAGAATCCTTTAAGGCTCCATCACACACTATCACAAAAGTGACATTACATGTAGAGGGAAAAAAAAAAAAAAAGCCACACACTCATCCCACAAAGCAGCCTTTCAGCACCACGGACGGCGGCCGAAGCTCCACAGTTACCGTAGCGACCCACCCTCACCTATTCCATTCACAAAAACGGGCCGTGACTCGTCCTCCACAATGCGCGCACCATCATGTGAGAGCGCAGGGAGCCTGGAAAGCAGGCACACACACACACACACACACACACACACACACACACACACACACACACACAATCGTACATTGTCGAGTGTGTTGACGTGTTTGCAGATTAGAGCTTCAGGCCTCTTCAACGCTTTGTTGCTGGGCACTCCTTCACCTCCTCCTTCACCTCCTCCTCCACCTCCTCCTTCACCTCCTCCTCCACCTCCTCCTCTGTCTTCAGTCGTTCTCCTTCAGTATCTAGAGGAGCAGAAGCAGAAAGGTCAGAGGTCAGAGGTCAGCTCCGTCCTTATAATATTAACATTGAGGGGACAGTTCAACATGAAACTGACGTTTCTCTCTGCACCAAAGTCCATAGAGAAAATCATTCTAACATCTGATCAGGGCCCCGAATCATTTTTGAAAAATATATTTTTTTAAAAAGTACTTTTTTATATATGTATATATATATATATATATATATATATATGTAAATTTCCAAAATGAAAAATATATTTAAAAAAATAAAAAAATAAAAAATTTAAATATATTTTTCTATGATTTCTGGGGTCGCCACATCATTTTGGAAAAATATATTTTTTTTTTAAATAGTACTTTTTTTTTTTATATATATTTTTCCAAAATTATTTGGCGACCCCCAGAAAGCATCTCGCGACCCCAATTGGACCGAGATGATTTCTGGGGGGTCGCCAAATCAATTAGGAAAAATATTTAAAAAAAAAAAAAAATTCTATGATTTCTGGGGGTCGCCGAAAAAAATGTGTTTTCTCGTTTTTGGTTAAAAACGAAAAACGAAACAAGCGTGGTATTTCCGTTTCTTTTTTATTGGTTTCAATGAAAAAAAAAAAAAAACTCCCGTTGTGCCTAACCCTAACCCTGTGGCCGTTGTATTTGTGTTGTGGCTTTTGCATTCGTGTTGTGGCTTTTGTATTTGTCCTGACACCTCTGGGCCACCGTAGTGATGTTTAAAAAAAGCTAAAATCAGTGGTTTTCTCTATGGGGTTTGGTGTGGGAGAGTGAGCGGTTTATAAACTCCATCATATAAAACATCGGCTGCATCAAAACCTGATGCCAAAACATGTTTTTTACTGACCACACACACACACACACACACAGGGAAACGAGGGTCAGGTGACAGGAAGGAAGTGGAGTAGAGCGACACCTGCAGGTCGGTCGCCTGTCACTGTCACGTTTCCTTCGTCACAACAATGGACCATTTTATCTTCAAACAACACACATTCATAGAGTGTGTCGGAGAGTGCATTAAAGACTGACACACACACACGCACACACTGTAGAAACACTGCATATCTGACATAAAATAATATATGTGTTAAATACTCTCTCTCTCTGTGTGTGTGTGTGTGTGTGTGTATTGTCTTGTGAGGTCTCAGGCGTCGCGAGGACGGACGTGTGGCGAGCACCGTATGACCGAGAATAATGCATCACTTCCCTCCATTCTCTCTGCACACACACACACACACACAGTGTGTTTTCCTGCTATAGGATGGCCCTGCTTGTCCTCTGTGACCTCTGACACCAATAAACCTGTGATATTATCACACACACACACCAAAGCCCAGAGAGAAAACCAGTGATTTTAGCTCACAGGGACACAGGAGCTGCTGGTCTACTGCTGCCTCGTGTGGTCACTTTGTGTCACTGAGGTAAATTCATTACCTCAGTCATTGTAAGTTAGTGATGGAGGCAGCAGTGGATCAACAACTCCTGTGTCTCTGTGATGTTAAAATCACTGGTTTACTCTATGCGCTTTGGTGTGGGAGAGTGAGTGGGGAAAAACGGTAGAATAAAGTCAAGTTTAAATGATCGGATTTGAGGGGAGAGTCCAGTCTGAATACTGCTGCCTTATATAATCTCTGTCTCACGCACGCACTCACTCACGCACGCACGCACGCACGCACACACACACACACACAAACCAATGAACTAACCGGATGTATGTCGCAGTAATTTGAATCTGAATTGTGAGAACTGAATTTGAATCGTGAGAACTGAATGCAAAGACACATGGAGTGTTGAATTTGAATAATTCAATTTCACAATACAAATACAAATTCAAATTATGTGGCTGATTATGCTATTATTCAAGTTTAGCAATTCAAATTCAAATTATGTGATTCAAATTCAGTTTTTTAATGCAATTATTCAAGTTTAGCTATTCAAATTCAAATGTAAACGATTCAGATTCAGTTTTTTAATGCAATTATTCAAGTTTAGTGATTCAAATTCAAATGTAAATGATTCAGATTCAGTTTCTGGTGGCACATATTTCATTCCATACAGCAGGTCTGTGGGTGTTTGTTACAGATCTGTGAGATATAAATTGTTTTGTTGCTGGGAACAGAAATTAAACGTATCCCAGATGACCTGAGGCAAGCTGCAGAAATCCAAAACAAAAAAACAACAAGCGCAGAATTTTTAAAAATCAGTTCTTTGATTAAAAGGAAGCCTGTGTACAGATCTGAGAATATGACTGATGTGATACACGTTGTTGGTGTTTGTGAGGAACCAGGCAGCAGTGTTCTGAATCTGAATTCTATTATAGAGATTTGAAAATACACAATTACCAGCCATAAAGCTGTCTGGAAATAAATGAAAAGTTTGACCAAATCCTGCTTCACCATCGCTCCTTTAGTCCTTATATGTTCTTGGGCCAGTTGTTCAAAGGAAATCTGATCGGATTTTGGTTATCGGATTGGATCAAATCTGGAAAAGGGGTTGTTCAAAAGGGGAAGAAGGATTCTGAAATTGGATCAGATCATGTAATCCAATCCTAGTCTGTAAATGGATCAAACCTTCAGTTTGTGTTGTTCAAAACTTTTCAGTAGGATTCGGATAACTTATCCGAATCCTACAATCCGATAACTGACAAGGGATACTGGGAACACTATATAGGGGCGAGGGAATGACGGGCAGGTGTGCGTGATTGACTAAGGATCACCAGGTGAAGCTCATGAGGTAGTTCGGGGAGATGTGTCAAGCTAGATGAAATGTCAGTATAACAGGAAACCCTGAACATTTACCAAAATAAAAGAGGAAGTGAAAATCAAAACCCAACACCAAAAGTGATATGAATTATTTTTAACGTGACTTTT
Organism: Microchirus variegatus; assembly: GCF_963457635.1. NCBI lineage: Eukaryota > Metazoa > Chordata > Actinopteri > Pleuronectiformes > Soleidae > Microchirus > Microchirus variegatus. The sequence goes on from NC_139802.1 coordinate 41,124, forward strand.
AACATAAACTAAACACAAAGAACTGACTTATATAAGGAAAACACTAACAGACTTGACGCCTGGTGACATCCGGATTTGGTAATCCTGAAAACTGTGAATCTGGATCAGGGTGATCCAATCCAATGTTGCTTTGAAAAAACCGACCTAAAAGTAAAACGGATTATCTGATCCTGGATAGCAAAACATGGGATTTCCAAATCTGGATAACTGGCCCCTTAAGATGATAGTAGGTTGTTGACCTTAAGCTGCATTAATGTGACTCTTAAGGGATACTTCACTGATTTGCATGTGACTTTGTATTGCTAGAATAGGAGTAGTATTTTTTAGAAAATGTGTTTCCCTCCCGCAGTTTTTCACTGAGCTGTAATAAATCCGTTTTCTCTTTTCCAATAGAGCCCCCACACACGTGACACACCGCGTCAGATGACGCGTTTTGCGTCATCTGACGCGGTGTGTCATGTGTGTGGGGGCTCTATTAGTTTCAGTGGTGAAACTACAACTTCTAAAACTGCTATTTCCGCATTTCTTAGACCCACCCACAGGGGGGCGATACCTGATCCCCAGAATGTAAACCCAGTGTCCGCCATCTTTGATATCAGTTACGCTGACCGGCTCTTGCTCTGCAGAGTAAAAACTATGGCTAACTAAGGGAGTTCTCAAAGTGATATTTCAGAAAATGATTTTTACGATTTGCTCCTGGAATCTGATATTCGTGGGTACCTGTACGAGCCTCAGTACAGCGAGGAGCAGTTGAGGGCGTTGGAAGAACAGGAGGCAGCCGATGCTGAGGCTGCGGCGGCAGCAGCCGAGAGTGAGGATCCCGGGTTGACTCGAGCTGGGGTGGACTGGTGGTGCAAGTGCTCACACTATGCTCCTATGGACACGGAGACAGAGTCCTTGTGCTGCGGGGAATTTCAGCAATGTCAGTTTTTAATCGAGGAAATCGCGGAGTCGGCCGAGGAAACGGCAGTGTGTGTGACACAGCACCCCAGCTTTGTGCCGCATATGGACAGAGGGGTCCTGGAGACATATTTCAGGATCCCTAAAGTGAATTGGAAACGCCAGCCAAAGACCGCTGGGAGAAACGGACGTCTGAGTGTCAAGTATTTCTTTTTTGTTACTAACACTATATGTACACAGTATATCTCACTCATGTTCCTGGGGATGCCCTGCATGTTTTCGATGAGTCACAGCTGAGCTAACGTTAGCATCCTGCTAAAGTTGACCCAGTACAATGCACGTTTTCACCATATTGAAAGAATAACACGTAAATTACAAGTTGTATTCGCCGAAGAGTTGGTCACGGGAATGTGGATGTCCACAGGTATTACGCTAGAAATACCGGCAGTAAACAGTGGGTGTGGCCTAGGGCTGTAGCAGGCGTGGGCTTGTGGGGCAGCGAGCACAGTGCATTCTGGGAGTTGTTGTCGTTCGTGTACATGATCGAAAAAAAAAAAATCTGCCTTTCTCGGCCAAGAAGACACTTTCTTCAAAAATTATTTCTCATTTATACTCCATAGATGAACCATTTTTAATAGACATTCATCTTCCCAGCGGTGAAATATCCCTTTAAGGACCCTGAAAACCTTTGCTGTCAAGTGTTTGTCTTTCCAAGACGACTTGTACAGTCATAATATCCGTGACGTGTTTACAGTCCAAATATGGAGATATATCTGTCTTCTATGGTCTATGTAACCTACAGAACCCTGTGACCTACTTTCCATTCATAGCTTGGTCTTCATGGGCACACCCCCCGTCTTCATAGGCTGCTTTGCCCTGGGGAGTGTCCTTCCATGGCCTTCAGCTGTGACTGTTGGCTGACGTGCAGTCTGTGTGTGTGTGTTGTTGTGTAACTTTTGAAATCCAGACCGAGTACAATGTAGGAAGGGTGAAACTGGCCGTGGACTTTGTTAGCAGTTAATGGGTCACGGTGATTGTTTTGTACTCTTCAGACTTGAAGTCGTCCATAAAACCTGCTAAAGAGGATATCTATGAAACTGTACCCCAGTCTAACACATAGTATACAAATAGAAACAACCAAAATTCCAAATTAAATACTACAGCCACAAAATAACTTACAACTCATATCCATAAACAACATTTAGCTGCTATAATTTTATAGGGTTATAACCCATAATTTTAATAATATATTTTTTAAACATTTCATACTTTAACCCTTTAAGGTACTACTCAACCATTTGGTCGACCACACTTTACCACACTATATCTCATTGAAAAATGCATCAAGCTGAACTCACTAACACTGAATGTGACTTGAATTATGCAAACCAGGTTTATTATGAACAGACGTCTCAACCGTTTGGTAGAGGCCTGTATCTGAAATACTGTAGGGTCTAATTTAAACATAAATATTGATTGTTGTTATTGTTATCATAAGTAAATAAAATAAAATAATTTTTCCTTTGCTTTTTTCTTGGTGCGTACCTCAAAGGGTTAATTTGTTTTCTCTTTAAAGGTGCCATATGTAAGAATGTGGCCAAAAACAGTTACTACATTCAAATTCAAAATACCGAGGTCTGTTAGGTTTCGTTTTTGACGTAACTGGCAACCTGTGGTTGCTTGGCAGCTAAGACTCTACTGACTGCAATGATTGGTAGACGGCGGTAGGTGGCGCCACATGCCAAAACATGATTTCAAAACATAAACATGATTTGCAGTCTGCAAAATATTTTTTTAATGCAAATATTTTGTCTGTACTGTTGTTGTTGGTGAGTTCAGTTTTTTATATGAACATTATTCCTGAGTCTCTGTGACATATAAGGAGGATTTTATGGCCAGTTTCGATTTATAACTTAATGCACCTTTAACTTTTACCTTTTGTCACTGTAAGCATTTATTCGAAAGGAGCAATTCTAACTTAATTTAGCTTTTTAGTACTCACTAACATCTGCTCTAGAAAGCTAGAACCTCCTTTTTGTAACATCTAGAAAAAGGAGTCCCCCCCCCTCCTCCAGGAGAGTGTTGTGACTCAAAACATCATGGGGGAAGAAGACTCTCACCCACTGACCTGAAACGACTTGTCCACATGTTCCTCTACTGATTTATGACACTATGACAGATCTACAGCACTCCTTTGAAAGGCAAAGTCATTAATACGGCTTTACTTTTAAAGCTCAAAGGTAAAAGGTTTTTGTAAGATGTTCCCTGTACAGTGTACTACATTAAATAAACCTAACACTGTTTCATATGCAGCCAGTGTGTGTGTATGTCAGACAAAAAGTCCTTCAAACTGTGGTAAGATTGGTGTAGTCCTTCACTTGAGTACGAGTAAGTGATACCAAATACCACATTATAAAAACACTCCTAGGTTTACAACTGCAATGTGTCCCGAGCAGCAATACTCGCCCTTCAGTTATTCTCTGTCACACATTCCTGTTAGCAGAGGTGGAAAATACTTTTACTCAAGTAACTGTATTGAATACTTTTTTGTGTATTTTGTATTTTTTAAGTACAATTTAAAATCAGGATTTTGTATTTTACTTGAGTACGTATTGACTCAAGTATTGTACTTAGTAGTACTTTTTCCACCTCTGCATGTACTATAGAAACTAAAGTCAAAGTAGTGACCTGTTGTTCCCTCACACATGCATGTTAGGTCACACAAGTGAAACTAAAAGTTCTTCAAGTTCTACCGATGAAATGTATGCTCAGTTTTTAACACTTTCCTGTGACATTTTGAATGACAATTAGCAAAAAGAAAGTTGGTCTCTAAATAAATGAAATAAATGCAATAGGATTTGACTGTGAGATATAATTACAGGGTCTCTGCAGGTTTCAACAAGTCCATAAGACCATAATCAATAAAAATTTAAGACCCATTTCAAATCCATATTGGCAAAAAAGACATAAGAAACATTTCAAGGCGAGACTGAAGTTTATGCATGGTTTAAAGGCGCAGTTTGTGAACAGGCAGGGCAGGCAACTGCTTGGGGCCCCGAGCTGATAGGGGCCCCCCGACACTCGGATCCTGAGGCCTGTTTTTACTGAAATGTGCAGTGAGCAGCCGCCTCCCCGTCCCCCTTAAACAACAATGACATGTCAGTAGTAAACCTCCCTAAAGGGGCCCCACCTCACTTTAACCTGTGTGAAGTTATCGTTCTGCCAGTTGGAAAATGAAGAGGATTATTTACAGTGTAATGCATATCTTTTTTACTCAGTTTATATATGTTTTTTTCAGTTATTTACAGTATTTTATTGTTCTATATATTTATATTGTTGCATAATGTGGGTTCTTTACAGTGTAATGTATTTTTTTTTACTAAGTTTAAATAGTTTTTTAAAAGCTATTTCATATTCTTTTTAATTAAAAGGTTTTTCCATGTTACTTCATTCAATTTGAATTCACACATTTTTCGTTGGTGTCAGATTATTTATAACATCATGGTGATGAACACTGGTTTGGAAGGGCCCCTGGGAATTTTTGCTTAGGGCCCCTACAGACTCTAGAATCGGCTCTGGTTTAAATAAAGGTAATGTTAATAGATTTTTAAGAACTTTCAAAATTGTATTTAAGACCTTTTATGAAATTTTAGGAGAATTTTAGACATTTTAAGGCCTTAAATTCAAATTATCGGATTCATACCCTGAATTAAAATATGATATAGAAACTTTGAAAAATGTTGATGTTTTTCATAAGTGGGGTTACATTTTCCAGTAAACTGGTCGAGGTGTTGTTGTCAGTATCAGTTTGGAAGTCTTGGTGTGATAAAGGGGGAAGGGCAGTGCTTTGTATCACAGCCTGTTGCAGCTGTTCTTCTCAGCCACTGTGGTTTCTACGTTTTAAGAGACAAACGCACAACAAACCTGTTTTTCTCGTGCAGTCATACAGGCATTGCGTAACACGACACCTACGCTGCCAGTTTAGGGGAAAAAAACATGTTTTACTGTGTGTTGTATGTCACATTTGTGACTTTTTGACCATAATATGGTATGAAAACGGTCGAACTACTTACCGAAAAAGGTTGTTTTGTTCTGTATTATTCTCACTTTGGATCAGGAAGTGCCTCAACAAACGGGAGGGGAGGGGCAATAGTACCCAGCAGCATCCCCGGAGACCCTGGCGTGACAACAACACCCTGGCGTGACAGATTTAGTTTAGTTAGTTTTACAAATAAACATTAAGTGAGTAGTAGTAGAGGGAATAAACATTGATATCGGACAAGGTTTGATTAGTTAATAGTGGGAAAAATGTGTAGAGCCCCGCTCTGGGGCTCCAGGGAGGCGGGTAGGTGGTGGTCGTTGTCTCCGCTGTGGAGCTCCAGGGTGTGTGGGGCACGGAAATTTGTGAAAATGAAGAAAATAGGAAAGTTAAAGTACATGTAAAACAGTTCATATTAATTAACGTAGTGTGTTTAATGCGTAAAAAGGTGAAAAATGTACAACAGCGGAGCTCCAGGGTGCGTGTGTATGTGGTGCTTGTTGTATCCGCTCTGGGGCTCCATGGAGGCGGGTTAGTGGTGGTCGTTGTCCCCGCTGTGGAGCTCCAGGGTGTGGGGGGCACGGAAATGTGTGTAAATGAAGAAAATAGGAAAGTTAAACTAATGTAAAACAGTTAATAATATTCTAAATAGTGTGTTTAATGTGTAAAAAGTTGAAAAAAGTATAAACGTGGAGCTCCGTGGAGAGATACTTGTGGTACTTATACTCAATATATTAAGCACATGGACAGGCTAACGTACTTTTATATTCTATCTTCGTTCTTGTTTAAGATAAAAACAAATCAAATAAAGTTTTGGGGGAAAAAGTCCCGTGCGTTAAACCACTATTGTCAAGCCAGGGTGTTGTTGTCACGCCAGGGTGTTGGTCTCCGGTGCTGGGGCTCGTAGCTACTCGGGAGGTGAGGGTGGGGGATGTGGTTCCACGATTGACGTCACCAGTGTGTCAAGGGGCGTATACGGGGTTTGTGTATCTCTTCGCTGATTGGTCGTGCAGTTCGTACTCGACGTTCGATTGGTCAGCTCTGGGCCACAGAGAGCTACATAGCCCTGCTGTAGATTCCATTTTGTTGCAATCGAGACGGAGTCGGGAAGGAAGTGGAGTCCGCGACTGGGACTCTGTTTTAACATCACACATTCTTGGAAGGTGACGGATTTTGTGGGGAATATAGTTTTCTGTGCTCCCTACGTAGTCCGCCGAGATAGTCCAGAAAGTGTATACTCACTCTTTTTCTTCGACGAAAGGCTTTAACAACCAAGCCTGAAGAAGTCGGTAAGAGCCCGTTTTGTTTCGTCGCCATATTGAGCTCAGCGTTCCTTTGTTTTGGTTTGGTGCCAAAGAAGTGTGACACGGTTAATTTAAGCGCCGAATATTCAACTAGTATTTATAAGAAAACAAAAACAACAACGCTATAGTCGTTTGTGTTAGCATTGTTTTACCCCCACTCTTAAGAGTTAGAACAAAGGCTAATGACGACAGTTAAGTACAGTCTGAGACGCAAGTGGGCTAACATAGCGCAATTGGCAATTTAATTAACTTAAATTGCATGTAATTTAGCTTTTTACTTGTAAATTACAATTAAAAACACCAGTGGATGACCTTTTGTCTCACTATTGTTATTGTTTTAATTTTTTTGTGGTATACAAAGTGATGACGCACATAGAAAAACACACACCCCTACCCGACGAAAACATGCACAGACACGGTTAATGTGCGCATCTAACGGGTACATTTTACTCCCACTGAAGGTCTACGGCTTCCTGGAGCATCGTGTGCCGAGGTGAATTGATGTTCAGCTCGGCTCCACTTATAAACAACAACACTCATTGGCACATGAGAACCTCGGACCTTGCTGGACACACAAGTGCGGCGAGAAGTAGACAAAAAGCTACTTCGAGGACCTGGGGCCCGATTGGAGGTGAACGATTAAAGGGGGATCTCTGTCTCGTCAACTCTATTTCGACAACAAAGAGGTGAGCTGGGCTTGTTTTTCCTCCTCTGGGCTGTGAGTGGGGGAGGGGCGAAGCCACTGTGTCTGGTGTTCCTGCACGTAGCCCTCTGCGGTTGCATAAAACCTGATAGTGCCTTGTACACCATCGACACTTGATGCACGCTCTAATACCTAGCATTATTATACACTATTACCTATTGTTATAATTAAAGGTGCATTATGTAATGCATTAAAAATATTTTGCAGACTGCAAATCATGTTTATGTTTTGAAATCATGTTTTGGCATGTGTGCTGCCGGGCGACCACGAGTTGCCAGTTAGGTCAGAAAACGAAAACTAAAAGACCTCGGTACCTCTGAATTAAATGTAGTAACTGTATTTGGCCACATTCTTACCCATGGCACCATTTCATTTTTAATAACAAATATTCTTTGTCGGGTAGGTGACACATAGTGCAAGAGCAGTATGGGAGGTGGAGAGAGATACAACATTCCAGCTTCCCACCCTGAGCGCCAGCTGCCCAAGAAGAACCACCAGCTTGGCCGGGTTAAGCAGAGAAGCCGTGACCAAAACGGAGCAACAACTGTAGCAGCATCTGCAGGAGGAGCAGGGGGCCTTCACCACCACAGCCACCGCCGAAGCGACAAAGGCATAGCCTACCACAGGTCGCCAGAGGCGCGGCAGGCCGCGTCTGCAGAGAAGAATGCTTCTGTCCGTTTTGCCACCGCTTACGATCAGAACTGGGAGGGCGCGGTGTCTCACCTCAACACACTCTTGACCACCCAGGGAAGTCCGAGCTACGCGGGGCCGAAGTTCAGCGAGCCACCCTCGCCCAGCGTGTTGCCCAAACCGCCCAGTCACTGGGTGTCCTTCCCAATGGGCTCCTGCGACAACAGGGAGATGATGGCCTTTGAGCTCAAGAGCCTCCTCAAAATGCAGGCCTGAGAAGGATACCAACACCCGATCAAAAAAAATGCCCGAACTGGGACCCCATTAAAGGTACCCACTCACCAGGAACTCTGCAGTGCTGTAATACTTTTAGCTGTTTTTTAACATTTTTTGACTTCTATGAGGGTTGGGAGGTAGGTTGCAGTAATGCATCATGCTTCTAATGTTTACACCCATTTTAACCACTATTATAAAATATTACAGCACTGTTGCCTTGTTGGTTTGTGATGCATTTAGTGGAGTCCGTCTGTGACTTAACTGGATATCCTTTGTACTTTTGTTTTGTTCTTTTTAACGTTGGCTGTCAAAAGCAGTGTGCGAGTGTAGTTTTTTTCCAAACAAGTGTTGTAGTACAGGTCAGGAAAGCTCTCGTCGCATTTATGGTCCATTTCTGTGGACAGACGAGCTTCGTTTTGATTTACACACCTTTTGACGATCCTTTAGAGTAACATCTGAAGGGTCAGTTTGCTCAAGCAAACGTAAAAAGTTGTAGCATTTTCCCCCTCCCAGGTCACATAGTTTTTGTTATTTCTAACATTTCTTGTTTGGGATGAAAAGACACTCGACTGCAATTCTGCAGGGAAAAAGATTATCTTAAGCTGTAGCCAGTAATTACAGGTCAAACATTTAACCCCAAATTGACGGGTGATAAGAGACCACGGCACACGGGCCTTGGATTGTCAACTCCTGTACCCCCTTTATTGCGCTGTGCGCATATGCACTATAGGAGATGAGTTTGTCTAAGGCCCATAACACTTTGTCATAACATTATTTTGTACAAGTCCTTTTTTGTTATGGTTGAAAGATGTATGAAGAGCTGTGTGTAACCAAAGCATTGTTATTCTTGTGATTTTTCTTTTATTTTGGACATCTGTGTGTGTGGTTGGCATTACTGTCACTGCCACTTAAACCTCAACAGCCGGAGTTGGTGGATGGGCTAGAGTTTGCAGGGTCACCCTTAAATCCTTCGTTTATTCCAGTCAGCACTGTTATTCCTCCTCAGTCTCTGCCTATTCAGGACAATGCTGTGGCTTCAACATGCGGAAGAGGACTATGTTCAGTTTTGGGAGTGTTTAGCTCACTCCGAGTGGCGTGACATGGTCCTGTTGGCTGCAGACATTTACAAGCAAGGTTAGGCAGAGCTGAGAAAGGTTTCTGAATTGAAGTGACCCAAGATGGGAGGCTGGTGTGTTTACAAAATAGGTCTTTCTTTGACCATCCCAGAATTGGCAGGTAGTTGCTGCCTCTTGCCTCAGCCTCTTGTTTAACTTCTTGCACTGCAATCAGACATTTTTTTTTTATTCATTAGTTACAGGTCAGGATGCTATTGAAGTGGTGGCGAGACGACTATCTTTGGATTCTCCATTTTTGTGACTTGGTCCTCCAATGAGGTCCTTTTTTGTTTTCCCTTTGCAGAATTGGAGCTGTTTATGGCCAGCCTTAAGATGACAAAACAAAATTATGAGAGCTTGTTAGTGTGTTCAAGAGCCATGTAAATAATGAAATGTATAAAGAAGTACTTGTAGCATATGTACATTTGCAGACTGTGTTTGAGGTCTGCGTGACAAAAGTATTTTTAGTAATAACACTGAATGTATAGACATGCTAAGGACATGTCTTGACTTCAATACTGAAGAATATTTTTGTTAAAAAAATACCTGCCGAAAAGCGATTTGCCAGTATCCCTGCACTGCTATCTTTCCAGAGATCTTGCACATGTTTTTTATTGTTTTGTAATATGCAGTGTAGGGTGAAAGATGCTTAGTGCAAACTTGGCGAGACCGCAAAAAATATAAATTCGATCCTAGGAGACTTGCACATGTATGGAATCAAATTCTGAATGTGCTTATAGTATGTGTTCTTATACTTGATTTGACCTGTTAGTGCCTAAGTTGAACCCCCCCATGCTGGAATCATTTTTATTAGGTGGTGATTTCACAAAAAAGCCAAATGTTTTATTTTTTTCTCCTTTCAAAACCAATTTCAGTTGTCAGCCGTTCTTCCGCCAGCTGACAACTGAATTTGGGCCCCAAGCTGTTAATAACTTTCCATTGGTTTACATGTACATTTTCTGTATTGTTCAGATTGAGCCATGCATTGCACTGTCTCCGTATTCTAAAATTTGAAACTTTTAATGAATTGGCTATGAATTTGTCCCCCTGATACTATGTCACTGAAGATGAAAATGTCCCCGTTTTATTGATTGGTATGAATTGTTTTTTAAAAAGTGGAACGAAAATGCACTCTGGAATTGATAACTAAATTTTAACCAAAAGAAAAATAAATCCCTTCCCCTCCCCCCTACCTTTTGTGTTTGAGTATACTTTGAGCATAAGCATACTGTATGTAACTGACTTTCCATGCTAGTATTGCAGTTAAACACAACTTAAGTGGTCAAAAACAAAGACTAACTTGGTATAGCATACCATTTAAAACCATAAACTCTTTCCATTACATTTACTAAATGTACCTGGGCACTTCATAAATACTGGACACAAGTAAAGGGACACAACCGATCAGTTTGCACGCGACATCAGTGACCCAGAAACCAGGCATGTAAGATTTAGTAATTTTGACAACACTAGCTTGAATTTCATCTTGTTTATTCATGTTTACATACACCAAACAGAGACGAGCATAATATTGACAAATGTATCCACGTACTTACTGCTAACTTGAAGTAAAAATAGAACCATAATATTTCTTCCAACTTCAGTCCTCATTACACAGGTACTAAACAACTTAACCTGGCCCATGCTTTCATGAGTCATCCAAAAACAAGAGATTTTTCTAAGCTTTAGAATAAAAAAAAATCTCAGCTGCTGCCCTCACATAACATTCTAGTAATAACACATAAATGCAGTTAACAGAAACGTCCTCAAACACAACTACAGGGAAAGCTTTGGAAGACCAGACAGTCAGTGACCACCAGATTTGCGTCCAGCCCAGGACCGGGAACGAGAGCGTGACCGAGACACGGATCTAGAGTGGGAACGGGAGGGAGATCTTCCCACCGACTCTTTCTGGCAGCTGGACTTTGGTTGGAAATTTTCAGCTGGGCTGTGAGACCGGGACTGGCTCTTTTTACTTTTGGGTCTGGATCTGGAGGAGGAAGGTGAGTGCGACACAGATCGGCTTTGAGAGCGCTGCTCGTTGTGTGTCCTGTGGTGATCACGGGGAGGATGTCTGTGCCTGGACAGATAAACGCATGCACGATACATTCATGAATAAATAGAGGGCAATACTTGTTATGTATGTAATTACTGCAAGATGTCAAATGATCATACTTGTCATTTTCACGGCTTCTGCTGCGTCTGTGTCTATTGTGGGACCGAGAGCTGGGAGGGAAACAAAAACAGACCAGTTTTTCAGGGCGTAGCTTGAACTAATTTATCTCCAGCATCAGAACAATGTGTTGCTGTAATTAGGCACTGTGTGTTTTGACACTCCTAGTTCAAATTGACAGAACACACATTGAGCAGGACCTGACCTCCTTTGTTATGAAAGTCAGCACGTATTTTCGAAAATGAACCACCAACAACAATTGAAATCACCTCAACCCCGAGTAGACGTGAATCTGCATACAGACAGCTCCACAGATCCTTTATTAGTACTATCAAATTGAGACTATATTTCAATATACTGGGGTAGAATGAAAGAGGAAGCATGGAAGACGAACCAAAGAGTCTTGATGAACTCTGGGAGGCATGTAAGACTGCTTTCTTTGCTATTCCTGATGACTTCATCAATAAATGGTATGAATCATTGTCGAACCGCATGGATGCAGTTTTTCAAGCTCATGGAAGTCATACAAGATATTAAATATGGATCTCACGGCACCACTACTTAATTCACTGATGTTATGCAACATATTTTTGTATTTGAAGTAAATTATTTGTTTAATATTCACATTACTCTCTGTAGGCGACAAAACTTTTGTCTTTCTGTGTTCATTAAATGATCACAATTTCTTCAGTGAAGCAAATATATTTTACTATATTAAAAGATGCCATATGTAAGAATGTGGCCAAAAACAGCTACTAGACTCAAATTCAAAATACTGAGGTCTTTTAGGTTTTGTTTTCTGACGTAACTGGCAACCCATGGTTGCTCGGCAGCTGAGACTCTACTGACTGCGATGATTGGTAGGTGGCGCCACATGCCAAAACACGATTTCAAAACATAAACATGATTTGCAGTCTGCAATATGTTTTTTTTAATGCAAATATTTTGTCTGTACTGTTGTTGTTGGTGAGTTCAGTTTGTTATATGAACATTATTCCTGAGTCTCTGTGACATATTAGGAGGAATTTATGGCCAGTTGCTTTATGGCCACATTATACTTCTCCGACTGCGTAATGTGTTATCCGTCTGCGTCACCACGTCGACCACTCGAGCCTTTATACTTCTACGTCGTGGTGACGGATAGGCGCTGCAATTTCCCGCCCGATCAGTAGGGGTCGCTGCGCAAGGTTGTTGTGCTTTTGGCTACAGTGAGCAATGGCGTCCGAGAGAGAAAGAGAGAGAAAGACTGTTGTTGTTGAAACAGTGGCCGTTTCTCACTTTTCTGTGTCACGGAACGCAGTTTTAAGATAATTTGAGGCGAGAAATTTAGAGTCTAAACATGTGCTGTGTGTGTTAAGATATGACATATTTATAGTTTGGCAGCGACGTTCTCGGCGGGGATCAGCTCCGCCTCTGTGGACGCTTGGTGCTCACTGTGAGCCGGCACAGAGCAGCGCTATCTCGGCCTGTCCTGAGGACCAATCGCAGTTCTTGCCGTCTCCGTTGTCCCTTGACAGAATGACGGACACTTAAAAATATTTTGTGCAGTCGGAGACGACACAGAGGCTTTTCGACAGTCTCTGCGTCGACGCAGAGTCTCTGCGTAACCTACGCAGAGCACTTTACGCAGGAGTATAAATTGGGCTTTAGATCTATTACATAATGCACCTTTAAACATAATTTGGGAGGGTTTTAGCTTTCATATGAGCCATTTCTAAAACCAATAGAATAATTAAAAGTCAGGTTATAAGCTGTCGTCTTTTGTCAGGGACTGTATAAATAAACATTAAGCACCTTTTTTGTGGTGACATAAGTTAATGGTGGGTCTAATGAAATCTTCACATTCTGATAGCCACCAGTTAACGTTTTCTGGGGGAAAAAATAAATAAAATCCGCAGTCTGTAGCCCTTACAGTAGGGTAATAAACAGCTTCTTACTGTTTGGGTGGAATTGATTTTCTGGTATAACTGTAACTAACTGACCTGCGTATGGGTCATTATGACAATGTTGAGTGTTTAATACCAGTGATTCAGACATCATGTAGTCTATACATCTGGTATTAAAATGCGTTTTCTGTGATCAGATTGAAATCAGATAGCACCTGACCATTGTAGTAAATACAGGTGTAAATACACCCGAGGACGGATTGTTATCTCATCTGCAAAACCACTTTGGGCGGTGGTCAGAGATGCTTTGTGTGAGATGTGTCTCTGATGTACCTCCACTCCACCCACAACAACTGAGCAAAACAGAGATACTTGGTGGCTCCGAGCACAGCTAAAGCCCAATTTATACTTCTGCGTAAAGTGCTCTACGTAGGTTACGCAGAGTCCTCTGCGACGACGCAGAGCCTGTCGAAGAGCCTCTGCGTCGTCTCCGACTGCACAAAATATTTAAGTGTCCGTGACTCCGTCAAGGGACAATGGAGACGGCAAGAGGCTGAGCTAAGCTGCTCTGGGCCGGCCACAGTCGCACCAAGCGTCCACAGAGGCGGAGCTGATCCCCGCTGATAACGTCGCTGCCAAACTATAAATACGTCATATTTAATACACACAGCACATGTTTAGACTCTAAATGGTCAATTTATCACCTCAAATGATCTTAAAACTGCATTCCGTCACACAGAAAAGTGAGAAACGGCCACTGTTTCAACAACAACAACAGTATTTCTCTCTCTTTCTTTCTTTCTTTCTTTCTCGGACACCATTGCTCACTGTAGCCAGAAGCACAACAACCTTGCGTAGCGACCCCTACTGATCGGGCGGGAAATTGCAGCGCGTGTCCGTCACCACGACGCAGAAGTATGAAGGCTCGAGGCGTCTCCGTGGTGACGCAGTCGGATAACGCATTACGCAGTCGGAGAAGTATAATGTGGCCTTAACGTGACAACGGCGACAAAACTGCAGTCTCTGCTTTTGTCGGTTTTGCACATGTCAAAGATGACTGTGTTCCATACAATAACACAACTTCACACGTGGCTAACGTTGTTGTTGATATGGCAGCGCACCGGGAGAGGAGAGGTGACATACGGCGGGATGGCAGTGATCAGATCACGATAAGATCTTCATGTGGACACAGAGACTCATGTTAATACCAGGTGTAAATGCAATGTGGTGAAGCACAATCCGATTGCTATTTGATCACAGAAAAAAGGGGGTCTATGTCTGCCAAGGTCTATTTTCCTAGAACTCTTTCCTCCACTAGATCTAAATTTATCATTGTTTTTAAGTTGGAAAATGATTCCGCTACGACTTATTACCTTGAAATTATTTGATCTGATATTTTCCAAGTGGTGTAGATACTTCTTGTTAATGTTTGATACCAAACCCTTGATGCATTTAAGGACACAGTTATCCTTCCAAAAAGAGGAAAACAGCATGTAATGTAGCTGGCATAAGTCACTGGTTCTGTGTCAAACATTTAGGAAATTGCAGTTGCCAACAACTCACTCTTTGGGGCTCTCATCTCTCTCGGTTCTCCGAGGACCGCGTTCATAGGAGGGGCTCCGTGACCTCCGCCGATCGTAGCTGCGGCTCCGGGATCGTCTTCTGCGGCTATCCCGATCATCGTCATGGCGAGAGAAACTGCGAGGGGGGGTTTGTTCCTTGGACTTCATCTGGTTAGGGGCTTGATGGAAAAAAATTACATCACAGCGTTATCCAGAAATTCAATCTCTTTCCCAAATCTAAACTGCATTAAGATGTACAGTATTTATATGTAGATATGCAAAGTGTTCCTACTCTTGCGGTCTCCTTGGGCGAACTGGATCTCAATCTGGCGTCCACAAACCCACTTACGGTCTAGATTGTGAAGTGCATCTTCTGCGTCACGGACATCTTCAAACATGCTGTACTGTTAAGGCCTTTTATTTTGAAATTTGGGAAAGAGGGAGAGAAGTCTACACAAATACACAGTTAAACAAAAAAAAGACTGAAACGCAAGTTGCGTCAAATGAAAACACACATTAGAGCAAAGTAGTAAATTAATTTGTGGAAAAGTGAAAATTATTATGATAATCTGTTCTCTTGGCATAATTACTGTCCTCAGAAATACCTACTGCAATCACAGCTGCCAATTACATTGCAATAACAATGACATAAAATCAAAAGGGCCATTTGTGATTTTAGATTGTGATGACAAGACAAATGTGGATGGGGATCAGATTTGGTAGGATACAAAAGGCTTTGTTTGTTACCTTTAATATGCTTGATCTTTGACCTTGAGCTTGATCTGTATTGTCTTGGCAGAAGAACTTGAGGTTTCCTGCTTGTCTTTGCCCAATAAACACTTTGCTTTTCCTCCCTTTGGAAGACAAACGGAAGCCTGGGTGCTCCCTTTTCTCCTCTTTGTATCTTCATGCTTTTGCTCTCTCTTTATTTTCCCAATTCCACTACAGCTTGCCGCCTGGGTGTCTTTGGCTTGAACCTACTCTATAACCGCCTTTCAACTTTCTTTGGTGTGGTGTCTCCAGAACTGTACCTTTACCATTCTAAGGCAACAACAGAGGAAATAATGGTTAGGAAGTTAGGATACAGCATCTTAGATAACAAATAAAAATAAAATGACATAAATAACACTCCTATGCAATGGGACAAACTTTTATGATAAAAAATACAAAACAAAAGTAAATGCCAGTTCAAGTTTCACTGATTAAACATTTCACAACTCCTCAGTGACAACCCCACTCCCAAATTAAAAGAAGAAAGGATATTGAATGTATGCAAATCCCCTCGGTCGCCGTGTATAGAAGTCAAGTGGAATGTAGACATCTACAACAGGCCCATAACGACCAAACTCTCGTCGTAAATCCTCTGGCCTAAAGTGTCATGAAATAAGCACATTTATTTTGCTTGTCTATCAATGGAATTGATTAGCTGGGGCCCAATGTACAAGATAGACACAAGGACAGGTGCCAGGTCAGCACATAAAGGCCACATTATACTTCTCCGACTGCATAACCACGGAGACCCCTCAAGCCTTCATACTTCTCCGTCGTGGTGACGGATACGCACTGCAATTTCCCACCCAATCAGTAGGGGTCGCTACGCAAGGTTGTTGTGCTTTTGGCTACAGTGAGCAATGGCGTCCGAGAAAGGTGGCCGTTTCTCACTTTTCTGTGTCACGGAACGCAGTTTTAAGACAATTTGAAGCGAGAAATTAGCCATTTAGAGTCTAAACATTGAGACATGACGTATTTATATTTTAGCAGCGATGTTGTCGGCGGTGATCAGCTCCGCCTCTGTTGGCGCTTGGTGCGCACTGTGTGGCCAGCACAGAGCAGCGATAGGTCGGCCTGTCCTGAGGACAAATCGCAGCCCTTGCCGTCACCGTTGTCCTCTGACGGACACTTAAAAAATATTTTGTGCGGTCGTAGACCACACAGAGGCTTTAAAATACGTGTAATTATTCTCTAACTTGAACCAAATGTGTTTCATGTGTTCATTTCAAGATGTAAATAATATACATATAAATACCCAGATGTTAAGCTTCACACATATACAGCAGCCATTATAGTGTGGTTAACTGTCAAGAGTCCACAGTGACTTTTCAAAGCAAAACAATCAAACCGTTAGTAACCTCACCTTGTGTCTACTTTTTTTAAATCACTACTTTACAGCAGTAACGGTGCCACGGTGTCTTACTCGTCGTCTTATTTCCGTGTTCAAGCAAATTAAATACACTTGAACTTTTAAAAACAGTTAGTGTAGACTGGACAGAAACAATGTATATTCAATTTAAAAAAATGACGTTAAACTCAAAGATGAGGAGAATATGCATGGGGAGCCTGATAATGTGAACCAGGAAATGTGAGAATGTTCTGGTTACTTTCCTCCTCTATAATGGTAACCTGATAATCTGGTTTGAGGACTTAAACAAGATGATTTGAGGATTGTTCTTTTGAGGTAAGGGAAAGATCTGCATTTTGGGGAGGAAACAATGAATCCCTTTATCGTGAAAATAACCAACTGATTATTCGGATATGAAAATAATGATCAGTTGCAGCAATAATATGTATTTATGATCTTAACCATTTTGCAAAATAGGATGGCCCATAACTTTGAAGGCACCATATGTAATAATGTGGCCAATAATGGTTACTATACAAATTCCAAGTTTCGTTTTTTTTTCCGCCATTGTAGCTCAGATGTAACTGGCAACCCGTGGTTGCTCGGCAGCTGAGACTCTACTGACTGCAATGACTGGTAGACGGCGGTAGGTGGCGCCACATGCCAAAACATTATTCCAAAACATAAACATGATTTGCAGTCTACAAAAAAAAATGTAATACGAATATTTTGTCTGTACTGTTGTTGTTGGTGAGTTCAGTTTGTTATATGAACATTATTCCTGAGTGTCTGTGACATATTAGGAGGATTTTATGGCCAGTTGCTTTAGATTAATTACATAATGCACCTTTAAACTGAATTAGGAACTGAGATATGGCAATTTTGCATTCGGATTAACATATATTTAAAATGTGTATTTATTTGTTCGTTTGTTTACATGCATGCAGTTCACCCGCTTCAGACAAATAACGTCATGCAATAATATAATAACAGAAAAGCAACTATATTTTTGGAGAGTAGCCACACGTTAACCACACAGCGTTTCGGGTTTATAGTGGGTTCGCTCCTTGTAAACCGTACACAAAGACATTTTTAACGGTACTTATTAATGTTTACCTGTCAACAACCGTTTTGTGGCTAAATAAAAACACCAAGTCGACTCTACTTCTCCCTTTATGGCAACACTCGCTAACTAGTAGTGCTCGCTAGCTATTTTGGTGTCATGTCTGTTTGCTAACAGACTTAGCATTCTGCTAGCGTGAGCAAACTTACACACGCGGCAAGCAGCGGGGCTAAAAATGACAACATACCTGGACTCGTCAGAGATGTTTCGAACGAAGAGCGAGGAATTAGGGGGCCTCAGGTACCTCGCCATATCCAACACCGTAAAACTAGGTTATACGGCCTGAGACTGTGTTTTATTACCGATATTTCACACAAACGCTAACGCTTAGCTGCGGATAAGACGAGCGACGTGGTCGAAAGTGGTGCGGAGTCACAGCGCATGCGCACATTGCGCAGGTTTGAGGACACACACACACATGAAGACCTTCTCTAAGTTATATTTAAATGCTTTTTAATATATAAGAGCTGATTTTGAATGAATTTGTGATTTTTATGTCATGCATGTTTTGAATAAACCTGGCATAATATACTTTTTTTTTTTAATAAAGCAGCCATTTTTGACATGAAACAGCAGAAACACATGTGTTACCAATGACATTAATTAGGGTTCCACACTTAATACTTGACACGTTAATCTGTGTATTTGTACTTAACAAGGCCAGCCCAAGCCTCCATGGGGCCCTAAGCAAAATTTGATTTTGGGGCCCTCTGTTACTGCCCATAATAATGATTATTGATCATTCACACACCTACTATACTAAAGCTATTCTACTTATTCTACTCACCTGTCACCAATACGAATACACTTGTAAAACTAAATGGGAGAATTTTTAGTTTGACACCAAATTTGCAAACTTACAGAAAAATCTTTCAATTAATATTTGGCAAACTCAGCAACTCCCCCTACTGGCGACGCAGAGAATCAATACATAAAACCAAACGGTTTATAAATAAAATATTAAGATATTAAGGTCTGAAAATCTAAAAATGTGCACAATCTTTGGGAGGGGGGGATTAAAAATTAAAAAAACACAGCATTAAATAAAATAAACAAATAGATATCAAACAAATACTTAAATAATACCCTGGAACAACATAATAAAAACGATTTATAAATTAAAATATAAAGTTAAATAAACTACAGCAATCCAAACTCGTTTTCTTTTTTTGAGTTAATTGCTCTTGGGGGCCCTCTAGTGGTCAAAGGGCCCTATGCAGCGGCTTAGTTCGCTTATGCCTTGGGCCGGCTCTGGTACTTAATAAACAGATAAATAATTATACATGGTCATCATAACGTTATCGAATGGTGGCTCTATCCTACACACATACGACCTGTGGTCTCAGTTAATTTTTCAAAATCACTGTGTCACTCATATATCTTATTAAACTAGATGTCAGGCATAGAGATATAGGACAGGCCAGTGCTAAAAAAGATGCATTTGCACTGTAAAATGACTCAATGACAACACACTTTTAAGCAAAACACTTTATTTAAATAGACATTGTTTTTCTTCACTGCCAAGTTAGATCTTTTTGCTCTTCCTGATGAGAGATGTAGAGCCCATGGTCAATGTCTGACGGGATAAGAACAAAGTAACAGGATAATTAATATACAAATATCACCTTTTGCTTGTTTGAATGAAGACATTTGTAATGAGGCTGAGTTACACTGTACCTCTATCATTTCTCCTCCTTTCAGCTCTTGGATGTGGTGGAACTTTCCAGTATCACAGACCATTTTTCCACCCTCCAGATTGACAGTGCACTGGTGATCAGAGAAGGACAAATATGATATATCATCACTAGTATACAACAGGCATGGACCCAAAAAGCATCAACAGATGGTAGACTTATAAACATGCTTATTACATTTTATTCTGCTTTAAACGTGCAATTATTTGCATTAAAGTCGTTTTTAAGCTGCTTTTGTAAATTACAGCGACAAACCTTGAGCTTCTTGCCATCCATGGTGGTGATATCAGCCTCTTTGCCAATGGTGAAGGTGTTGGTCACAGATTTTCCAGGGGTCTTGGAGGTGATAACAAAGTCTTTGCCATTCTGCTTGATTTCAGTAACTGGCTTGATGTCCTTTGCCATCTTGATGACATCTTCTGGGAGGTCTGTTGGGACAAGAAAACAGATTTATGCAAATTGTTGCATAGTGACAAGCAGTAAAGTAAAAAATGGCAGTAAAGAAACCAATAGCTTTCCTATACATGCTCAGTGTTTTTCTCACCCATGGCCCTGAGGAACTCCTCATAGTTCTCCTGCGAGTAAACCTGCCATGTTCCATTAAAGTCCATGTTTTCTGGAGGCTGAGACAGCTGTGTGAAGCTCAAACACAATGTGGAGAATGTGAGTCTGCTACCAAACCTTTTTATACAGGTGAGTAAAGGAGCTCCCAGTGCTGAGGATAATGAGTAACCACTGCTGTGTGAACAACCTGGAGTTCGCTCACTCCTCTTTGACCCCTGAATATGAATTTGTAAAGTGTGCTCACGAGCGTCACTAACAGAGATGTGTGTGTGTTCGCCTGCAGGAACATCGTGAAATTTATCTCACATCATCAAATCACTGAATTGCTTTTGATCTATTTGCACTGCCCTTTATTCAGGATAGATAAAATAGATGATCCAGGTGACAGAAAATATAATAATTTAATGTAGACCGGTGCTTTCCAAAGTGTGGACCACTGCCCACTGGTTCAGTCTTGGACGTACGGGTTGGTTATTCAAATAAATAAATAAATACATAAAATAATAATAATAATAATAATAATAATAAGGATGATGTAAAAAATACCATTGTTACCTAATGCGATGCTACATTCTTGCCAATGTGGAGTTTGAGAAGTTCTGCTACATCAAGGCTATTCAACTTAAGGCCCGGGGGCCAGAACCGGTCCTTCAAGCAATTTTGGCCGGCCCGCGGCCCATTAACCCATAAATAATGAATGTGTTATTAAAAAGAAAATTATTTCTGGCACTTTGCAACACTTTGCGTCCCTTTTTGGCAAATACTAGTACAGCTGTAATTGTAGGCAGTCTATGTACGTACCACAATATTTTGCACTAAGAGCCAACTGTAGTAGTTGTACCTGAATATTATTGGTACTGTTACTTATATTTCTGCAAAAATAGCCTATTGTGGCCATTGCACCTTAAAGGTGCATTATGTAATAAATCTAAATCAACCGGCCATAAAATCCTCCTAATATGTCACAGAGACTCAGGAATAATGTTCATATAACAAACTGAACTCACCAACAACAACAGTACAGACAAAATATTTGCATAAAAAAAAATATTTTGCAGACTGTAAATCATGTTTATGTTTTGAAATCATGTTTTGGCATGTGGCGCCACCTACCGCCGTCTACCAATCATTGCAGTCAGTAGAGTCTCAGCTGCCGAACAACCACGGGTTGCCAGTTACGTCAGAAAACCAAACCTAAAAGACCTTGGTATTTTGAATTTGAATGGAGTAACCGTTTTTGGCCACATTCTTACATATGGCACCTTTAATGTTGTTTATATTGTTACCTCTAATTTTGTAAGAGCCAATAGTGACTGTTATATCCAAATGTTGGTTTTACTGTAACTGTAACCTTTTTGCACTATACACAAATTGTATTCTACCTGGATGTTGGTGGTTTTGTTACTTGCCTTTTTAGCACAAAACTAGCAGCTATTTCATGAAATAAGTGCTAAATATTTAAAAACATTTTGTATCCATTTGTATCTGTTTACTGTACATGCAACACAAAATAGTAATACAGGGGTTGACCGGCCCACTGGCTGGACAGCCTTCTGAAAAGCTGGCCCTCTGGACATTTGAGTTGAATATCCCTGCTGTACATTAACATGTATTTCATTTCAGGAGTCTTTCGTACAACATGAACTTCATTCATGAGTTCCCCTCTTTTTTGTTGTTGTTGAACCCTGTGACTGGCTGTGGACCAGCAGGGTTAATGACACCGTGGACTGTTTGCGTTGAAAGGTACAAGACGTGATCTCCGCTTGCAAAAATCATGCACAGAAATCTGTTGTCCAGAACAAAGTCAAATGATTAATATGAAGATTTAAAAAAACTGCCACAAAAATAACACAGAGCAGAGGAAATGTATGACTGAATTTGCTTTATTCATCATTGCGGCACACAAACAAAATTAGTCATTGGATTAATAAACTCAATCAGTAGGTGAAACTTTCCCTGTTTTTCTTTTGCATTTATGCAAACATTAGCTGATAGCAAGGTTATAGATGATGTCAGATAATGACACCCAGTTGTTTATTTAAATTTAATAAAAAAAATTTTTATCATATTTTATTTTATTTTATTCTATTTTTACTCCTATCTTAACGTTTTATTTCTTTTTTACTTATATTTAGAGTGTAAGTTTTACCATATTGTGTATTTTTATTTTACTTTATTTTATTCTGGGGGGGGGGAATTCGAGTTCTCGACTTTGAAACTCGAGATTACGAGTTTCAAAAAAAAATTTGAATTTTTTTTTTTTTTTCATATTTTTTGGGGGAAACTTGAGATCTCGACTTTGAAACTCAAGATTTCAATTTTTTTTTATTTTTTTTTTACCATATTGTATTTTATTTTATTCTAGTTTTACTTATATTTAGAGTGTCATTTTTTACCATATTGTATTTTATTTTATTTATCCTATTTTTACTC
Organism: Microchirus variegatus; assembly: GCF_963457635.1. Taxonomy (NCBI): domain Eukaryota; kingdom Metazoa; phylum Chordata; class Actinopteri; order Pleuronectiformes; family Soleidae; genus Microchirus; species Microchirus variegatus. The sequence goes on from NC_139802.1 coordinate 63,645, forward strand.
TTATCTTTACGTTTATTTCTTTTTACTTATTATTCCCTTGCACATTTCTGCACCTCTTGTCACCTTTTTAAATGTGTGTTTCCCCCTCGGTGGAGAGGAATAAAGCCATTAAATTCAAATTCAATTTATGGAGACAGATCTTAGCTTGTGTACATGTATTTTTTCCTTTGTAACAGGTAAATAAAAAGTTTCAGTCCTGTTAAATAAACAAAGCAGAGCATGGCTCAGACAATGCATGAGCCATTGTCATATTAATCATCCACACCACTGTCTCTCTGTGAGGACATGTTTTACTAATTATTCAGTGTTTATTACTTACCTAAATGTATTATGTGTTACGTTTTTAGCAATTAAATATTTTGCTGAATACAAAGTAGTATTATGTGTACTTTAATATTCATAAGTCATACCGTCCTGTCATGATGTATTGGTGATTATGCTTACATATGGCTATGCCTTATGCTGTTTGTATGTTTTTACCATCAGCCTGATGAAAACTAGCACATTATGCATGCTATTTAATGTGCACTGTACTTTCTAAATAAAATAAACACAAGTGTATCATATGTTCTGTTTTAAAATCCCATCTCCACAGCGTTTGCTGGAGGCTTCTCTCCGAGCTTGTACGCGCTCACCGTCACATCGGCCGTCTCACAGCCGTGTTTGTTGCGTACAAAGATGCTGTATTTTCCTGAATCTTCCATGTTGACGTTGTTGATAGTGATGGTGCTGCACTTGGGCTCTTTGGTGATGGTGAACTGGTTTCCGTGAACGATGTCTTTGTCGTTACGGAGCCAGAAGATCTCTGGGGCCGGTTCGCCTTCGATGAAGCATGTCAGACACAGAGACTGAGGAGAGGATGAGAGGAGGAAATAAGGGTCAAATCTGGTGCAAACCTACAAAATAATGACAACAATATCACAGCAGAGTGTAGCTGTGTGACATATACCTTCCCCTCCATGATAGCAACCACATCAGGAAGACCTTTGGTTACTTTAGCCCGATCTGAAACAAACAAAAGCAACAACCACTTCCTATCGACATTCTCTGTAAAATATTACATATAAGTATTATTATTGTGCACAGAAATATCCAAGGAGTAAACATATTATCTGTGACTCACTTTTCTCAGCAACGGCGGCTTGCCTAAGGGATGAAAACAAAGGGTCAAATCAATACAACATTGCACAATGTCAAGCAACAATGGGAGTTCAGACGTCGTGTCTCACTTAATAGTTGTCCGGTAAAACAACAGCCCCTTGTGTACAGGCCTTTTCTGTGTAAATAGTCTGACTCTGACCTCTAAGTGTTTTCTTTTATTGTCACAGAAAGTCATGTGCAGAGGCGATTCTAGAGTCTGTAGGGGCCCTAAGCAAAAATTCCCAGGGGGCCCTTCCTTCCAACCAGTGTTCATCATCATTATGTTATAAATAATCTGACACCAGCGAAAAATGTATGAATCCAAAATGGTTTTTTTTCGAAGTGAATGAAATAACATGAAAAAACCTTGTAATTAAAAAGTATGTGAAAATATAAATGTAAAGAACAATAAAATACTGTAAATAGCTTTAGAAACTATATAAACAGTTTGAAAAAAAAATACATTACACTGTAAAGAACCCACATTATAAAACAATATAAATATGTAGAACAATAAAATACTGTAAATAACTGAAAAAAACATATATAAACTGAGTAAAAAAGATATGCATTATACTGTAAATAATCCCCTTCATTTTCCAACTTGCAGAACGATAACTTCACACAGGTTAAAGTGAGGTGGGGCCCCTTTAGGGAGGTTTACTACTGACATGTCATTGTTGTTTAAGGGGGACGGGGAGGCGGCTGCTCACTGCACATTTCAGTAAAAACAGCCCTCAGGCTCCGAGTGTCAGGGGCCCCCTATCAGCTTAGGGCCCCAAGCAGTTGCCTTTCCTTGCCTGTTCACAAACTGCGCCTCTGGTCATGTGGTGCCTTATCTACTGCGTGTTGTGCTGCACTTACTTCAACCTCTGGTGCTCCAGCAGGGCGTCAGCAAAGGCTGTTGGGAGTCACAGTGATGATCACATGAAATCTCATTGAATTTGCTCAGAAATAATTGCATGATATGGGAGTTGTGAAACTCAACGTTTTCTACCCACCTTGTCCAGAAAGGTCAATAAACCGTTTGTGCGTCTCTTTGCCGTCAAACATCTCCAGAGTGTATTTGCCTTTATCGTTTTCTGTCGGGTTAGGGATGTCGATCCAGACCATCTGCAAGCTGCTCCCAGGCTTTGTCCTGCCTTGCTGGTCAATCCTCTTCTCCCTGCAGGTGAAGAACCACATGAACACAGTTTTATTTCACTGTGTAGCTTCCCCTCACCCTGTTCACAAACTCAACAGCTTCTGGAAAGTGCTGAAAAAACTAGCTAATACATACAAAATACAGTGACAAGAAAACACTTCCTTCTCATCCCACCAAGTGTCAGCGTAGTAGATTTCCAAGTATATTTGAATTGTTCCACTTGCAGTGGCGCACAGATACCAGCAGGTGGTGCCAGTAACTTGACTAAAGAAAACAGTGACACTGGCTTAAGCATAATAATTTTTCATTACACATCCAGTGATAAATGCATTATAGCTACCAGTCTTTAAATATGATGAAATACACATGTTTGAGTGTTTTAAATGATAGAGCACCTAACATGGTTTTTCTCTTAACAATTAGTCAAGAGCAGGAACGACCACTTTGTCTTCCCTCGTCCTCTGAACAGAGCAGAAATTACTTCTTATTATGGAAAAAAATTTTAAACACTATCTGGCACTATCATATATTACATCTGCCAACTTTTCCAACACAAACAGAAATGTTATAATATAATAAGCATGAGCTTTTTCATTTACTTAAGCATTATTTTAGTATTACCACTTTTTGCTGGTGCAGCAGCCAAGCACATATGAGCAGTTACTGCTCATGACTGCAGCTGTGGTTGCTGTACCTAAAGTCACGTCACCAGTCTGTGGAGCAGGTGACAGTCAGACCTTCACACCACACAGCTGGAACTGAGGCCAAAAATAAATGTTTAAACTACTCCCATTTGTTTTCCTGAAAGTGGTTTTGTCCATTTGTTCGACCACTTATCTTTTTGAGGGTCGTGAGGCGAGCTGGAGCCAATCCCAGCCGACGAAAGGCAGAATTCACCCTGAACAGTTTCACCAGTGCATCACAACAGGGCCAAGATACAGAGACAAACAACCATTAGCATTCAAACCATAAAGCCAGTTTAAAGTCTCCAATTAACATAATCCTAATCTGGATATTTGGGGTCTGTGCGTCACATTTAGATTGGTAGAAATTGAATGTGCTTCGCTTGTATAATAAATGTCTTAAAATAAAATGGTTTAGCTCTGTGGCCTCAGAATAAGACTTAATGTGTACTTTTAGCAAGTGCCTTGCTTTCAGAGGTGATTCTAGAGTCTGTAGGGGCCCTAAGCAAAAATTCCCAGGGGGCCCTTCCAACCATTATGTTATAAATAATCTGTCACCAACGGAAAAATTTATGAATTCAAAATGTTTATTTTTTCAAAATGAATGAAATAACATGGAAAAACCTTGTGATTAAAAAGTATGTGAAAATATAAATGTAAAGAACAATAAAATACTGTAAATAGCTTTTTAAAAACTATATAAACTTAGTAAAAAAATACACTACACTGTAAAGAACCCACATTATAAAACAATATAAATATATAGAACAATAAAATACTGCAAATAACTGAAAAAAACATATATAAACTGAGTAATAAAGATATGCATTACACTGTAAATCATCCTCTTCATTTTCCAACTTGCAGAACGATAACTTCACACAGGTTAAAGTGAGGTGGGGCCCCTTTAGGGAGGTTTACTACTGACATGTCATTGTTGTTTAAGGGGGACGGGGAGGCGGCTGATCACTGCACATTTCAGTAAAAACAGGCCTCAGGATCCGAGTGTCGGGGGCCCCCTATCGGCTCGGGGGCCCCAAGCAGTTGCCTGCCCTGCCTGTTCACAAGCTGCGCCTCTGCTTGCTTTATAGAGACGGCCATGTTTCTACAACAGCCCAAATATATAAACAAGCCAGACTGTGCATATTGCAATTTTTGTAAGTACAAGCTTTCAATGTGAACTAAGGCCACCGTAGTTCTCTGATGTCCTTAGAAAACAGAGGAGTGAACTGACGAGTTTGTTAAAATCTACAGTCTTAGACACTAAACTTTTTTTTTTTTTTTAAACGTTCTCTTCACAATATTTCATCACGTTTTAAATACATCATGCGCAGCAGCTGCTGAACACACCGCCATGTCAGGTCAAACTCACTTGAAGAGCCAGCTGGTCTTCATAGAGCTGATGTAGTATCTGAGTGAGCAGTAGAGCTTGAAACCTTCAGCTGTGCTCTGAATGCTCAGTGGACCGGCTGACAAAGCTGTGGAGACAGACAGAGGGAACAACTCGCAGCATAACAATAAACACTGTTATCTCTCTTTCATTATCCTCATCTTTACATGGCACATGGAGAAGAAAAGCTCTTCTCCAAAGAAAGACCTTCCACCTGTGAAGAACTTACCGCATTGTTTACTCAGCTGTTGCAGGAGCTCGTCATACTCTGCAAATAAAACGGGACAGTTAATACTTCTTATTTTACAGTGTTTTTATTTATTTATTTATTATGTATACATATATATATATATAATGATGTGGATATGTGTTTGCTGTTAAAAAAACACAATATCTCACCTTTATCCAGCAACTGCAAGCTGCTCACATCCTCTCCTCTCTTATCTGACACCACAGTTCTGTACGAGCCTGACACTTTCTTTGTGACCTGAGAAGAAAATATCTCTGTCTGTAGATTATCAAAATAATTTAAATTGTAGTGTGATAATAATGGCAATAAAAAATGACCTAATCTTATGCTCTACAGCTTTAAAATCACATTATTTCGAGATCAACCTGTAAAAATACATACATCGTTGTGAATATGCAGGCTCTTAAAATAGCAAGAGTAAGACTTTTAATCGTTTAAACATCAAGTGTCTGCTTTGTATTGTCTCCTCTTCTCTTAATGAATGCTGATTCTCATCTGACCTGAGCCTTTCACTCTCGTACACACATCTGCTGTCCTGAAAACAGATCAGAGCACAACTGTTGGTGAATACCTGTGGAACGGTCAGAGTGCTGACCCCCGACGACCGCTCGTACACAACGCCGGTCACTGCTGCACCTTCTTTAAACCACTGGAGAGACGTGTCCTTGTTTGTGTTTGTCACCTGTGTGAGAAGAAACAAATGATTAAAATAACCACCATAGAATATATAGCACGAACATGAACAGACAGAGATCATAGACTAGAAGATTTAATACTAAATAAATGCTTTGCTTAGTAAGAGTAGAAGTTTGACATTTCTTAGACTCATATGTTGTTGTTGAGTTGGTTAATTATTCCTGTTCCATTCCATAAATACAAATGTACAATACCTTGCACTTAATTATGAGTTCACAGTCTTCATTTATACTCCACGACAAGAATTCCTGGAAATACGGCCCTTAGAAAACAGAGCAATGACACGGTTATGTACATATGCTGTATATGTGACTTTATATATATATATATATATATATAGTTATGGCAAGTTAAATGTACAGTAGGCAGGAATTTTCTTGGAATTGATGGATCAAGAATTCCATAATAACCTCACAGCATGATGTAAATCAACACTTCTGCAACTTCTCTGGACTCCAATTACAGCCTCACTACTAATGAGAGGCTTCGACCAATTACAGGGTAATTCATATACAGTGTGTGTGTGTGTGTGTGTGTGTGTGTGTGTGTGTGTGCGTTCCTATTAGTTGTTCCAAAACACCCATTCTGCACGTAGGTCTTCTAGATTACTACTCTAGAACCAGCTGCAACGGCCTACACTGCAAAGTAAACCCCCAAAAAGGACACAAGTCTAAAGAGACAGACAAAAATAAAACAAGTACTTTGTAGTTTGCATCTCATCTGCTGAGAGGAGACAGAAACATGAATATCTTGATAACCTGTGGATGAAATTCAACAGTCAACTATTTTGCCAGAGATCCTGCAGAGATCCTGCAGCTTTAAAGCTGTGCGATCCATCATAGTAGTGACTGAACGAAGCAACATTCTTAAAATGTCCAATTGATACGAGTCTGGAGACACAAAAGGAAACTGTATAACACTTTAACCACATCTGAGGGCTGAGGATGTAGGCTTTGGTCAAAAGAAGAAATGATGAGATTTTGTAATAATTGTAGTAATTAATCACACAAAAAAAGATTGTGATAGGGAAGCACTATAAAAAAAACAGAGTATCTGAGTGATTTACTATACATTTATGATGTCTGATGATTTCTCACCACATTTCCTCTGATGGTCACGTCGTTTTGCGTCAGCCAACGCTAGCGTCTCGTGGAACTCTAGCAGAGATACACAGCAAAGCAAACAACAACAATTAACTCGACAGACAGAACAGCAACACAAACGAAGCCAACGTCTATGTGCAACTACGTTACAGCTGGACTAAGCCTATTAATAACCATTCATTTTCTTTTTCTTTTACCACTTTATCCTTTTGAGGGTCATACGAGGAGCTGGAGCTTCATTCATTTAAAAAAAAAATATATATATATATATATATATATATATATATATATATATATATATATAAATATTTTGAAGTCATACATTTTTCGTTGGTGTCAGATTATTTATAACATATTGGATGAACACTGGTTGGAAGGAAGGGCCCCCTGGGAATTTTTGCTTAGGGCCCCTACAGACTCTAGAATCGCCTCTGGTTTCAATAAAGGTAACGTTAATAGATTTTTAAGATCTTTCAAAATTGTATTTAAGACCTTTTTATGAAATTTTAGGAGAATTTTAGACATTTTAAGGCCTTAAATTTAAATTATTGGATTTAAGACTTTTTAAGACCCAAACAGACATTAATTTTGGTTTAGTGGACAAACCAGATCTGAACCATTGACCTTCTTGCATTGAGGCAACAGGGCTCGCCACCCTAAAACTAACAGCTCTATAATTCTTATCTATTCTTTACTCATAAATCCCTTTTATAGGCTGTTTATAAAACGCTCAACACAAAGCAGCCAATTATGTTGTTGTTCTTCCAAATATAACATCGACTCAAATCAGGAATTGCAAGTACAACAGTAAAAGTAATTCCAGTAAAAAATAAACTTGGAGGAGCTCTTAGATTAAAGCACGCTTCAAAATGAGATTTAAAACATGACACTGTGACCTGGATTTTATGTCCCGCCAAAGCCAAATGCTACTGTGGTGCAAATCAAACCCTGTAATTGGCTGTAGATGATGGTGCGATGATGGTGTTATTAAGTAGAGTAAATGTGCGGCAGCCAGAAATGATTGCACCACCAAAGGCCTACGACCTGAAAACCTATTTACTCCAAAAGTCTATTTCTTTGGCTGAGGACAACTATTAGCACAATTTATAGTAGAATGGTGGAACACTGTGTCTGGTTATAGGCATGCAAATGATGAGTGTGTGTGGGTGTTCTTTGTTTGTATTTGGTATCTTTGTAAGGACCAAATCAATTATAAAAGTGAACGTGTCACATGGAAGAAGATGTTATAGTTGTCATAATGTTGTTATTAAATATAAGAAAAATCCAATATGAATAGATAAAGTCTTGTGATTTTACTACTACGATGTGTTTAGGGTTATTATTATTATTATTGTTATTTTAGTAGTAGGTAGTAATACAATTTGAATAATATGTGTTTGTATGTAATAAATCTAAAGCAACTGGCCATAAAATCCTCCTAATATGTCACAGAGACTCAGGAATAATGTTCATATAACAAACTGAACTCACCAACAACAACAGTACAGACAAAATATTTGCATTAAAAAAAATATTTTGCAGACTGCAAATCATGTTTATGTTTTGAAATTATGTTTTGGCATGTGGCGCCACCTACCGCCATCTACCAATCATTGCAGTCAGTAGAGTCTCAGCTGCCGAGCAACCACGGGTTGCCAGTTACGTAAGAAAACGAAACCTAAAAGACCTCTGTATTTTGAATTTGAGTGTAGTAACCGTTTTTGGCCACATTCTTACATATGGCGCCTTTAATGTTCATATGAAAAGGCAACACAATCAAATTAATACAAAAATAACCATGATATGTGTTCTGTTAATTTTGTTTTTTTGCAACTCTTTAAGGATTAGTAGATCCTGGATAGATGATGGATGGAATACCACTATATTTGTGGGGAAACACTAAATAACAGCTTTGGCCCAGATTATCTAATTTGTGTAAATCACATGTGAAGCTGCACAAACCTTCAAATGACCCAAAAGGTGTGAAGTCACATCTACACTGATATTTGTTATTAATTTTAATATTATTTGTCATTCATTACCATACAAAATAAAAGGCCACTCAGTGGGCGGTCGTGCGAATGACTTACTTTGATCCACAAAGACCAAAGTGAACTGGTTCTTGGCGCGACCGTCTCTCAGCTGTGCCGTATATGAGCCCTCGTCCTCCTGACTGAGCTGATCAAACACTATCTCCACCAAACCTTTGGCCTTGTCCAAATTGATTTTACGGTGCTGCAGGAAGACAAACAAGCACACATATAGTACACATCAGCTCAATGCAGACAGAAGGGCAACACACTGTGTTTGCTACGGTGTACGGATGGTTGCTCATAACACAGAGACTATAATGAAGGAACACTTAAAGGTACTTTATGGAAGAAATTTATTGTTTTAAGTCAAAATCTGAAAATATGTTCTGAATATTCTGAAAACTCAGTTCATGTTTTTGTTTGTTGTCATGGCCTTTTGTGTCACCCATCCAATAATGCAGCACGTCAGATCACAGGTCGGCCAAAAGAGTTCATTTAAGCTGCAGCTGTGGATCTGCAATGCCAAACATTAGTGAACCTAAAAGGCCTCAGCTAAAGGACACACGTGCCAGACTGGATCATTTTCTGCTGGAGAGGTAAGTTATTGACAATCGACCAAGGTCTCTTTCTCCCTCTCATTCACCACATGTGTATGTTGTTGGTGGATAAGTTACAGTCTCCTCCCATCAGGTGATAGTTGTCTGCTGCTGCTTGGACCAGACACACTTTCACTTTCAAACGCCACCTGATGCTGACACATGAAAATGAACTCAATGGGTTTGGGATTGTACATGCTTTACATCAGGGATAATCAACTAAAATTCTAATAGGTCCACTTTGAGAAAATTTCCTCAAGCAAAGGTCTGGAACATCATGTCTAACTTGCGTTATTGCCACCGTCTCTGAACATATGAGACAGACTGGGTTTGTGCTTCCAGGGGGAAAATTGAACATGAATGAGTCTGTCCATTCTGGATTGAAAGCTCTATTTTCGCTGTCCACTTTTCTCTTCTTAAAGAGCGCCATGCTAATTATTTTTCTCTGGCACACTGTTCTCTACCTGTATCGCTCACTCATCTCCGTCTTCTCTCTCTGTAAACACACTTTTCTCTGTCTTCACTCGCTGTAAACACACTTTTCTCTGTCTTCTCTCGCTGTAAACTCTCTTTTTTCTGTGTCTTCTCTCGCTGTAAACACACTTTTCTCTGTCTTCTCTCGCTGTAAACTCTCTTTTTTCTCTGTCTTCTCTCTCTGTAAACACACTTTTCTCTGTCTTCTCTCTCTGTAAACACACTTTTCTCTGTCTTCTCTCGCTGTAAACACACTTTTCTCTCTGTCTTCACTCACTGTAAACGCACTTTTCTCTGTCTTCTCTCTCTGTAAACGCACTTTTCTCTGTCTTCTCTCTCTGTAAACGCACTTTTCTCTGTCTTCACTCACTGTAAACGCACTTTTCTCTGTCTTCTCTCACTGTAAACATACTTTTCTCTCTGTCTTCACTCGCTGTAAACACACTTTTCTCTGTCTTCTCTTGCTGTAAACTCTCTTTTGTCTTTGTGTCTTCTCTCACTGTAAACGCAATTTTCTCTGTCTTCTCTCTCCCCGTCTGTCACTCGCTATTTAGCGGGATGCACACATTTGATTGGCTTTTAGTGGCGTCACGTGGGATGGCTCAGTCGAATGCAATTGGTCAGTGGATTTCCGGATTCGCTCAACCAGTACCGTAAAGTCTAGAGAAGCTGCGCCGGTCAAAATAGAAGCACCTCGTCAACATTTAAAACACTTAAATAATTTATCCACTGTAGGTCCAGGTCCGTACAGGCGTCTGGGTCCGGACTCGGACCGTGGTCCGTCTGTTAGTGACCTCTGCTTTACATGCTAATGGATGCTCTATTAAAAGCATTACATATAGCCCTTTGCTGCAGAAGAACTACAGTTGAAAATGCAGACATTCACAGAAATAAACACAAACAAACAAAACAAACCAGGAACAGCCCTTGGGCTCATTTTCTAGCTTTTGTGTTCATCAGGATGAGTGCATGCTTTGCATGTTGATCGACCTCAGTGGTGGATGTGATTTGTGATGAATGGTGAGCCTGAGGGTCTTAATCAGCTAAATGGTTTTTGAATTTGCAAAACCTCAGCTGTGATCATTTGGAAATAACGCGCAATCAGTACTGTTCAGATGGAGCTCGGATAGTAGAAAAATAATGGAGCAAATCGACATGAAATGCAAGCGATGAATGGCATCTGCTCAGCTGAGTTCAGAGGAATCAGCCGCCTGACACAGACAGACAAACACAGACAAACACAGACAAACACAGACAAACCAAAGTAGAGCAGACAGAGTTAGGAAACCTGGATAACGGCACTGTGATGTGTTTGATGTTCTCTCTGTGGACACATCGGGGCATGGTTCAATACCCGAGATGGCAGCGTAGATTATCTTTAACATGGTGTCATAACATATAACAGTGCTGAGGAGGTTTGTCCACACTCTGTTTGTGTTCCTCGTGATTATACTGGTTATTTTAGGTCATCTCATTGTGAAACAGCACACTAAAATGGGATGTGAAGATGTAATGTCTCCATTTTTCAGATTCCTTTCTGCACTAATGGCACGGATGTTTATGGAAATGCTTTTGTTCTGTTTTTTTGCAAACAGCTACAGCTCCCACAGTTGTTGTTGTTTTTTTAGCTCATAAAAATAAATTAACTTGATCAATTCTGAACATAATACACATTACTGACGCCATACATACACTAAACTGAGTCATGAACAATGAATTCATCTGAAAATAATATTCATAGATTCTTCCACTTCCACATTGTTTTCCACTTTTAAAGAGCAAATTAATCCAGTACAAGAGATCTGTGTTAAAACAATGTTTTTATAATGAGTAGCAGTACATCCGCTGTTCCAGAGGGGGGAGCTGTGCTTCTGAGAGTTGGTGTGCTGAATATGTCACTTCCGGGTATTGGCCAATCACAAGACAGTTGGGAAGGCTCTACGCTGGCTGGCCAATCACAACACACTCTGTCTTCTGGGTGTGAGATTTATGTCTGAAACACCGCGGCTGAGGACAGCGTCAGTAAGGAGAGATTTACAGCAACTAGGAGGTTTTTGACCATAAAAACAAGTTAATGTATGTAAGTAGACCTCTATAACTAACATATATGTGCAACAGGACCACTCTATGTATATATATATATAACATTTGGTTTTCTTTTATCCAAAATACTGAACAGTGTGATTTTGTTTTAGGAAGAGTGTGAGTGTGAGTGTCTAACTGTCAGGGCCGTTTCTAGCTGTTTGGGGGCCCTATGCCAATACTATTTGGGGGCCCCTATTTTTTTCAAACTCGAGGTAGAGATTCCTAACTTTTTCTGATTACCCCACAAACACTTACATGCTTTGCAAATATATGCATTATTAATGCATCCAATACATGCAAATAAAGACAGGTATTTTTAAGTCTTAAAAATATAATAAAATATGATTCTGAACTTGCAGTTTGGTGGCTGTGGGGCCCTATGCAGCTGCATAGTCCGCATATAGCAAGAAACGGCTCTGCTAACTGTAACAGGGTTAGTGACATGTGACAGCTGCACCACAGGCTCTCACCGGAGTGCTGGAGATCTCTCGGTCATTGAAGATGAGCCGGAGCTCAGCATCCTCGCTCAGACTCTCCGTTTGAAGCCAAAGACGAACGTCACCTTTCTCAGAAACGTCCACCTGCCAGCCAGTCTTCAGAGCTATGACTAGCAAAACAAACACACGTCAGTCTGTCAGGAATACAGTCTTACAGGCTTTTATCTATCGACAAATGTCTTCAATGTGTCATGTTTATCTGTGTGTGACGTGTGAACTCTTTATCTCATAATGAAGCTTCTCTGCGGTACATACGTGGATTCCTAACTTGCCAGCTGAGTTCTTTGAGTCGCTCAAGGTCTGGAAACAAAATAAAACAGTAGCTGAAGGTTAATTATATTTTTCCTCACAATTTGTTGTGCACCACATATGGTCACAGCAGCACAGAGTCGAGCACCGGCTGACATAGCTCTTTTTCAAAGCTGTTAGGCTGGAAAATTGATCGAAAACACACTTAGTAGAAGAAGTGACCTTGTGGAAGTGGTTGCGAGGGACATAATTATTTGCTCGACAGAAAAGCTTGATGGCGTTTTAAAAATGCTGCCATCGTTTTGACAACACACCAGGCGATTCCTGTTATATTTAAAGTCAAATCTGAACTGGACGAGACAGTTTCCTGACAAATTTGAAACAACAAAAGGCTTGGTTTACCTTCGGCTGTGAAGTCGTAGCTGGACGACAGGTTAGAGTTGTCGCTCATTTCTACTGTGTAGAGACCCAGATCCTCCTCTGAGGCATCGCTGAAGGTGAGGGCTGACCTGATGGATGAATACAAATAAAACAAAAAAGAACAGACAAATACATCAACACAACATCTTCAGCCTTGTGTTTATCCATCCACCCTGAAGCAAAGGCTGCACAGTGCAGCCATCAAAGCTCACAGTGCTGCCTGTGTCTATAGCTCTGACCTGAAGCCTTCTAACACGTTATGAATGATGAAAAAAAAAAAAGCATATATGTGAGAGTTGGCAGGCATGTCTTCTTCACATTCAGAACAATTAAAAATGATAATTAATAGTAATTAAAAAAGCTGTTATTCAGTGAGAAATACTCCCACAATATCAATTTACAAAGTGGATTTAATTAGCTCAAAACACAGCTAAAATGAACACAGCCTGTTTTTTTTTGTAACTTTTTTTGCAGTTTTTACATGTAGACCCTCCGCCAGGCTGGGTTTCCATAGCTGCATGTGTAAATCCTGTGTGTAAAAGTGTGAAAATCACAAAGGCCCTGAGGGAGTTATACGTAGACTCCACACCAGAGGTGGAAACAGTACTAAAATATTGTACTCAAGTAAAAGTGCCAATACTTTGTTGAAATATTACTCAAGTAGAAGTAAAAAGTAGTTCATTTGAAATGTACTTTAAGTAAAAGTTACTTAGTTACTCTGCGTGGGGTGTGAGGGTAGTAGAAATATGACAAGGGTCAGAAATCCAAAACTATTTTGAAGCTCACGCCCAGTGTGACACAGGATATTACGTCACTTTTGGCCACGCCCTCTATGTTCACGCGTCAGTGCTGGTGCTAATCACATGATCATTGGTCTGGTTCTGGTGTATATTTTCCGCCTGTAGGTCTTCATTGTGCTGAATTTTTATTTTTACTCAGTAACGGATAGGATTTATAAAGTAACTAAGTACAATACTAAGTCAATACGAACTCAAGTGAAATACAAAATCCTGATTTTAAATTGTACTTACAATACAAAATACACAAAAAAAGTATTCAACACAGTAACTTGAGTAAATGTATTTAGTTACTTTCCACCTCTGCTCCACACATATCTGAAACATTTTCTCACTTGAGCAAAGCCTTGTTTTTGTTTTAAATCAACACCATCACATGATTTCTTGGTGCATTTGAACAATGTACTTGTTGTCGTTGGTCTCTACTCGAGCTCTCTCTGCATCAACAGGCTCTTTGTAGTCTTTGCTCCAGAGGAACTCGCTCTCCTCGTTCATCTCGTTCGCCTCATAACCCAAGAATATGAAGCCGTCGTCATCCACACCAATCTCTATGTTTTTAGTGCCTGAGGAAGACAAATGCATCAGCATGGCAAATATTTTCTTATATTTAGTTTTTTTTGTTCATTTATTATTTTTTTTTTTTTTAGTTCAGTTAGCCATTAGTCACATGTAGAAAACTCCACTAGCTCGGTGTCTTTGACTTGCGACTCTTAGCTCTGGAACTATTGTTTTCACTTTGAAATTCATGACCCTGTTTGGGTGAGCACGTTATTCCTCTATGTTTTGGTTGTCCATGTTTGACTTAATAGCTTTTCCTTGTATTTGAGTTTATTTATTTATTTTGATTCTTTGCTCAGTCTCTGCTTGCTGTTTTTTAGTGTGTATCTGTGTCATTACCTTGTTTAAGAAGCCCTGAAGGTTCAAAACAAACAGTTCAGCCACTGCTGAGAACGCTGTGTTTTATTGTAATCTTGGGCTCAGCGAGATCTCCCTTCCGGTTACGTAAACAGCATTTCACCTGAACAGCAGATCGTCCTGCTCCGGGCACTAGTCCGGGCACATCCAGTTGCGTACATCGAACCACAGAAGAAGAATAACGTCTGTTGTGGAGGTGTTTCACGAGCGACAGTGTCTTCTGACTCTGGGTCTGACTCTGGGTCAAAGGTCGTCAAAGGGACTGAGGCGGGGAGTCGTGAAGAAGCTATTTTTAAACACTGTTAAAACAATGTTTTGATAATGAGTAGCAGTGCATCCACCGTTCCAGAGGGGGGAGCTGTGCTTCTGAGAGCTGGTGTGCTGAATATGTCACTTCAGGATATTGGCCAATCACAACACACTCTCTCTTCTGGGGGTGAGATTTCAGTCTGAAACACCGCGGCTGAGGAGAGCGTCAGTAAGGAGAGATTTCTATTGGCTCATTTACAGCCACTAGGAGGTTTTTGACCATAAAAACAAGTTAATGTATGTAAGTAGACCTCCATAACTAACATATATGTGCAACAGGACCACTCTATGTGAGCTTTAAAACAATTGAAAGTCCAGTGATATCTAGTGATGTGAACTACTACTGTGAGAAGGCAGATTTCCCTTGTTTCCACCAAGCAGTTTAGTGCAGTTTGGACTGATACACCCTGATATGACTTGCATTTCCACTGCGGTGACTGTAGCCAGATACATAAATCAAGTAGCTATTTACGTAATACGCATCAGCTCCATAAATCACGTGATTTCATACCAGTGCAACACAGTGTAGCTCACCAATAAATTCCCCAAAGAAGAAGAAGGCGACACAGTGAACATAAACATATCAATGGAGGACATCCAGCATCCTGTGTTATTTAATCTTGGATTATGGCTGTTGAAGAAGAAGAAGAAGACTAGCTTCTTTTTTCGTGCAGCCTTCTGCTGTTTTTCCTTACTGTCTACGCCTAAGAGATGATTCTCTGTCCACAAATCAACTGCAGTGTTGTTTTAGAGCGGCACATAATTGCGTACACTACCATGCTGAACCGAACGAGACTGCTTGGTGGAAACAGGGTTATTGGAACAAACAGAGTGCCCATGATCACATGTCCCTTTCCCTAGTGTTAGGAAACTATAGTGGCCTTTGCATTCAAGAGCTGACTTAAAAATGAGAAACGCATGGACAGGCTGGTTTCTCTGTGTGGGCTGCTTATAAGACAAAGACAAAGTATAAGTATAAGTATAAGTAAGGACTCATGCAAACAGTACAGGCAGTATATTCCATTTCTGCCAATAAACTCACTTAAATATTACATGCTTGACCTTTAAAGGAATACTTCAGGATTTAAGGAAATTAACTTATTTGCTTTCTTTGTGAGAGATAGTTTTTAGATAGTCCTTTTGGACACAGATAAGTTAAATGGTACCTAAACTAATCATCTCCTGGGTCCAGGTTTAACAGACTGACATGTGAGTGGTAATACCTTTTTATATCTGAAGTGTGAATACTTTGCACAATATTAAAGGTGCCATATGTAAGAGTGTGGCCAAAAACTGTTACTACATTCAAATTCAAAATATCGAGGTCTTTTAGGTTTCGTTTTCTGACGTAACTGGCAACCCGTGGTTGCTCGGCAGCTGAGACTCTACTGACTGCAATGATTAGGTAGACGGCGGTAGGTGGCGCCACATGCCAAAACATGATTTCAAAACACAAACATGATTTGCAGTCTGCAAAATATATTTTTAATGCAAATATTTTGTCTGTACTGTTGTTGTTGGTGAGTTCAGTTTGTTATATGAACATTATTCCTGAGTCTCTGTGACATATTAGGAGGATTTTATCATTTATTACATAATGCACCTTTAAATATTATATCTATAGGTCAAGCACCTCCAAGGCATGTTGGAGGTTGGAGATTCTTGAATACTTTTATTCCAGTACTCATATATGTGGGACCATGATACTGACCTGGTTTAGTCTGAGCTGTGACTGGCTCTGAGGGCAGCGAGGCACGACCGACTCCAGACGCATTAGAAGCAGATACTCGGAAACGGTAGGTCTGACCTGCCTGAAGATCCGCCACCTGGATGTCATCAGAAACACATCACACATTTACTGATGGGAAAATAGTTGATTGCCGAGTTTCATCCACTGGTTATTAACACTCTAGTGTTTTGGGATTGTCTCTCTCTCTCTCTCTCTCTCTCTCTCTGTGTCTTGAGCTCCTCTCATTAGATGAGCACAGAAGTTGTTTCATACACAACAGATGATCTGTGACAGTCTCTCCATCTGTGAACCTCTCTGCTTGTGCTGGGTATGAAACTTCAATACCTTTGTGGTATAAACCAAACTTTGGGCCTCAGGTACCTGAGGATGGTGTTTGACTGACACCTGACAGCGCTCATGTTGGGCTGTCTCGATGTGTACAGACGGGATTTAACATGTGCACGAGAGTCTGTTTTAAAGTGGAACTAGACCGGAAGTTCCTATTATCGCTGTTTTTTTTGGTGTGTATCTGCGTCATTACCTTGTTTATGAAGCCTGACGGTTCGAAACAAACAGTTCAGTCACTGCTGAGAACGCTGTGTTTTATTGTAATCTCGGGGCTCAACGAGATCACTGAAAATCCCGTTATAGTTACGTAAACAGCATTTCTCCTGAACAGCAGATCCTCCTGCTCTGGGCACTAGTCCGGGCACATCCGGTTGCGTACATTGAACCACAGAAGAAGAATAACGTCCGTTGTGGAGGTGTTTCACGAGCGACAGTGTCTTCTGACTCTGGGTCTGACTCTGGGTCAAAGGTCGTCAAAGGGACTGAGGCGGGGAGTCGTGACGAAGCTATTTTTAAACACTGTTAAAACAATGTTTTGATAATGAGTAGCAGTGCATCCACCGCTCCAGAGGGGGGAGCTGTGCTTCTGAGAGCTGACGTGATAGATTACGTCACTTCCAGATACCTGGCCAATCACAACACACTCTGTCTTCTCGGGCGAGATTTATGGCTGAAATAGCGCGACTGACAAGCGCTTCGAAAAGGACAGATTTCAATCGGCTCGTTTACATCAACTAGGAGGATTTTGACCATAAAAACAACTTAATATATGTAAGTAGACCTCCATAACTCACATATATGTGCAACAGGACCACTCTATGTGACCTTTAAGTCTTTTAAGAGGCTGGTGCTTGTTTCATTAATGAAGGTTTGTCACGAAGATCTATAAATAAATGTGAGAGCAGAATTGTGCTACATATTCAACTGCAAGAAGACCAAAAGATCAGCTGAAACGAAACCATGACGTGTATCATAATTGTTTTATATACCAAACAAACACATTGATATAACTGGTATTTAAAAAAAAAAAACATATCGCTCCATATTTGGTATCAGAATCCAGATATCGACATAGATACCCATACATAGATGCTCATGTTTTATCAGGACTCTAAATTAGGCAAAAACCCTGTGTTAGAACAGGGGTCTCAAACTGGCGGCCCCCCAATCGATTACATGCAGCCCCCACTTAATATCATGTTATAATGAAAACATGACCCACAACCTCACTGTCTATTAAACACAGTGTGTAGCTGAGGCACAGCTGCCAACGAGGTGATAGAATATAATATATGTTTGATAGCAATGTTTTTATAACAGTAATAATAAGACATTTGGTCATAATTATCCCATTATTAAATGTATCATATACAACATTCAATTACATATAGAAATACACTTGTTAGGGCCCGAGCCACAAATGGCAGTGGCCAGAACGGCTCCTGATACGACTTTAAATTACAGTTGTCCACACTATTATTAATGTAATTTAAAATAAATGTCTGTTTTTTATATTAATACATTAATTTTGCATCATATATAGTATTAATAAGTATACGTGTGATATCATGATGCAATATTGTGAACAGTATGCAATATTTAGTTCTCTAGGCCGGCCCCCTCTTGACCACAATAGATGCACATTGGCCCCCAGGTCATTTGAGTTTGAGAGCCCTGTGTTAGAGTATAACATTTTTGCAGCTTCACTCACTTTGTAACGCATGTCAGTTATTGGCTTGTCGTTTAAAGTCGTCCAGTCATCTGATTGGTCACCCTGACTGATTTCCAGGAAGTAGCCAATGACGGGGCTTTGTCCTTCATACAGCGGAGCCTCCCACATCAGCACCACTGAGTTGTCTCTCGCTTCCCTGAACTCCAGGTCATAGGGACAACCTGATAGAGAAGAGCAAGAGGGTCATTGACATACAGTGTGATAACAGGGGTTTGCAGCTGCGGCAGAACAAAGACGGTGTGTTTTTTAGTCTACATTTATAGATAAATGGATCAAATCGTTGGCATGCACACACACAACTCTATAATGCTAATTCTCTGGTGGAGGCGACAAATAAATTAAAGATTGAGCAGTTTAGTGTCATAATATTAAAGGTGCATTATGTAATAAATCTAAATCAACTGGCCATAAAATCCTCCTTATATGTCACAGAGACTCAGGAATAATGTTCATATAACAAACTGAACTCACCAACAGTACAGACAAAATATTTGCATCAAAAAAAATATTTTGCAGACTGCAAATCATGTTTATGTTTTGGCATGTGGCGCCACCTACCGCCATCTACCAATCATTGCAGTCAGTAGAGTCTCAGCTGCCGAGCAACCACCGGTTGCCAGTTACATCAGAAAACGAAACCTAAAAGACCTCTGTATTTTGAATTTGAATGTAGTAACTGTTTTTGGCCACATTCTTACATATGACACCTTTAATCATGTGTTTGCAGCTCTCCTCTGAAGAGCTGCAAACACAAGAACGGCTTTACAACAATGTTTTTTTTCTTCTGTACTGTTTATGAAAGTGTATCACTCAGCTCTACTCTGCTGAAAAGCTGAGGTCTTGTGTCACTCCTTTCACGCTTCAGTACACAGGAAGTGATTTGTTTCATGTCATGACAACATTGTGCTAGTAAAGCGAGACATGAAGCTGAAACATGTTAGAGAATGACTGAAAACACACAGAAAAGCACCATGAAACTGCTTAACAAAACGCTGATGGGAAAGATGTGCTGCAGCTGTATACACACAAACACTCCCTCTGTCAGGTGTGATAGTTCTGCTTCACAGAGTCTATTTTCAGATGAAGGACTCAACCTAACAAATAGAGAATAGCAGAATAACAACAAAAATCACAGAAAGTAACGCACTGTAGCTCAAAAAGCGCGGTGACCTCCTTAATTTGCCCCCAGTGACTTCATGTTTGCACAGAGAAGTTCATTTGCTTAATGATTTTCAGTCACTTTTAAATTAATAATGCCACACAGAGTAAAACCCGTTTGCTAAGATTAACGAGCTGTGCTTTAGAAGTGGCATGTGTGAGGGAGCCGCTCGCCATTTTCAATATTAATGTCACAGGAGGCTAATGTGAGTGCAGCCACAAACTGAACCACCACACACTAGGTGATGGCTGTGTGTGTGTGTGTGTGTGTGAGAGGTATTAGATGTGGTTTATGTCATACTTTTATTGTTTCATGTTGTTTTTTTCTTATTAAAATGTGTCCTCTACTGTCCAGCCAGTGCAGGGGAAAGGACAGAGGAGTAAGACGTCTGTTTTTTTTTTGTTCTTTGTGCTTGAAGCAATGAGTTTAATGAGCAGTAGCAAGAGTTGTGTTTTTTTGCCTCTGTTTTGCCTCTAAGGCTGCTGTCATTTGCTGGAACACCCACATGAATGTTTTTTTTGCACTCAAGTGCTCATTCACATGGCAACAGGTATTTGGCAAGTGTGTAATTTAGTGTAACAATGGACACACACACAGCACTTCACCATTATATGACACGTACTCTCAAAACCATTTTCAATCAGTTTTCACCTTCAGCACCTTGAAAACGGTAAGTTAATTCTGTTCATGAGTCCTGAGGTGAGAATCAGTGTCTCATTCTAAAACTCTTCAGCAGCAGCAATAAAGGTTCATAAATATGGCACCATTAGAGGAAAAGTCCTATATATATATATATGTGAAGCCTAATGATTTCCACAACCTACCGCCTATTATTTCTGCTATTATGCCTGTTAGTGTGTTATGTACTTGGCTGCACCTTCATGGCACAATATGCATAATACCTGGTGCTTGGTATTCTTTTCTATTTTCTAGTGAAATGACTATATGGACGTTCAATGGTGTCATTTTAAATAAAAATTACATTAGAGTAATGAGAAGCTGATAGATGGTCAATAAACCTTTGGTCATGTGAAGTCACAGCCTTTTGTGGGTTGGTAACGACAGGCAGAGGCGGTTCTAGAGTCTGTAGGGGCCCTAAGCAAAAATTCCCAGGGGGCCCTTCCTTCCAAACAGTGTTCATCACCATTATGTTATAAATAATCTGACACCAACGAAAAATGTACGAGTTCAAAATATTTTTTTTTCTTTTCGAAATTAATGAAATAATTAAAAAGTATGTGAAACTATAAATGTAAAGAACAATAAAATACTGTAAATAGCTTTTAAAAAAAACTGTATAAACTTAGTTTAAAAGACAAAAAAACATTACACTGTAAAGAACTCACATTAGAAAACAACATACATATATAACTGAAAAAAAAACATATATAAACTGAGTAATAAAGATATGCATTACACTGTAAATAATCCTCTTCATTTTCCAACTTGCAGAACGATAACTTCACACAGGTTAAAGTGAGGTGGGGCCCCTTTAGGGAGGTTTACTACTGACATGTCATTGTTGTTTAAGGGGGACGGGGAGGCGGCTGCTCACTGCACATTTCAGTAAAAACAGCCCTCAGGCTCCGAGTGTCGGGGGCCCCCTATCAGCTTAGGGCCCCAAGCAGTTGCCTGCCCTGCCTGTTCACAAACTGCGCCTCTGATGACAGGAGCTCAATGCTCAGAAATAATTAGAAAGTGTGAAAAATGATTGACTCCTAAAGTTGTGCATCATTTTGTATCATATAGTAGGTGATGTTGGGTGCAACAGCTTTCTCTTGGACTCATCCAAAGTCCTCAATTAAAACTCTGCTGCTCCAGAGACCACATTACCTCTGTCCTCCAGAACCTCCAACAGAGCGTTCTCAAACTCCTCGCCAAGCACATCACAGATTGTACGGATTCATTCACCTTCACAACTCAAACCTCATCTGTGCTTTTAATGTTTAAATAATGCTGTGTTTCATGGGCAATCATCATTTATTTAAGACGGGGGGGGGGATGCCACCGAGAGCAAGGTCTCATATTCAAGGTCGCTGTGCAAAGTGACATGTATAATGAATACATTTCATAATGAAAGCAGAAAATATATATAGAAATTATACTGAATAAACAAAGCAGCAGAACAAAAGTGATGTAGTCGTGTAGTTTTAGAATGTGTCGTTTGTTTAAAGTGTCTGTTTAAAAGCACTTTCTATATAAAATGTATGATTGTAAATAATAAATATCAGTATGCATATATTATATACAGAGTTTCAGAGCTCTTTAGTCGGTGCATACATAATTTTCTATTTCCTTTCATTGATATACAGCACTGTGCAAATGTCTACGGCCACCAATACATCTGCTGCTTTAACAATGATAAAATGACCAAATATAACTATTTCTCAATCGCTTGAGCAATAAATACAGAGGATATGTAGGAAGGATTAACATAACACCATTTTATGTGAGGGGAAAAGCATCTCCTCAAAGATAAAGTGTAGTATTAAGTATTTAGTGTGCTCTCTTTATGTTCTAATGTCACAGGAAACACCTGTGCTGATGGCTGCTGTGACAAAGATGGGAGGATTCTGTTCTCCCTGTTTTCTCTTGCAGAATGTGTGTGTGTGTGTGTGTGTGTGTGTGTGTGTGTGTGTGTGTGTGTGTGTGTGTGTGTGTGTGTGTGTGTGTAAGTTGTGTGACAGCTGACAACACACACCTGGTTCCTGTTCCTGTTCCTGTTCCTGTTCAACCTCCGTATAAAAGCCTGGTCATGACAACTTTGGCTTTTCCCAGGCTGCATTGTCGTGTCCTGTCTTCTGTAAACCATCAGTCCACTGCCACCTCTGCCTGCCTTTAAAGGGCCACTTCGCCCATAAAATATATATATATATTTTTTACTAGAGATAAATGTCCATTGATCCTCAGACAGTGGATCTGAGATACATGGCTCATTCCCACAACAACAGAGGAAGTTGAAAGAAAGAAAGAAAAGGGACAAAAAAGTTGACGTCACGTCAAAGAACATAAAGGCTTTACACTGCTCTTCACATGTGTTTCGGTGAATTATAACATGTAAAAAGATAACAACAAAAGAGCTGGGAAAAGAAAATGTAATAAAAACTGGTCAAAATTAATCCAACTCTGTATTAGAATGTGAATTAAACAAACACAGCAGCATCATAAGGATTTTAATTTTATTATTTTCTTGACCAAATGGGTGAAATTGCCCTGTAATGTTTTTGGACAATAAAGTCAAGTGTCTCTGCTTTCAGGCCCTGCAAAAACCTGCAAAAACCTGCAAAAACCTGCAAAAACCTGCAAAAACCTAACACCAGGTTTATGTAAAACATTCTTGAGTATTACACACACGTGTAAAAATGTGCAAATATGACTTTCACTCACATCGTTTCATTCAAAAAGCCAAAGATCACAGAACTTGACAGACATGAAGCTGTAATTTTGCAACAACAAGGTCAACAACAAAGCTAGTGACTAGTGGCCAAAGACTTTTGGACAGTACTGAATATTATTATTATACTAGAATGCATTTCCGGGGGAACTGCAGAGTGTGCTTGCTCGGGTGTGTAAGGAAAAAACTTCCCTGGTAACTTTTGTGAGGCTTGGTTCAAGGACTATGCAAGTCAAGTTTCTTGACTGAAAGATCGGACACAATTTGTGACCTGTGAAAGTTTAGTTTCGCTTTCTATTCAATCCAATATGGCGGAAGAACGACAAGGGTCAGTAACACTATCTCCAATATATATCTCAAAAGGTCTAGGACACACTCATTAGCATCAGTGAGTGTGTGCAGGATGTGAGTTGCACTCTGACGCACCTTTCACATACTCACATGTGCAAAGACATTTTTCCAGTCAAGCACTTGGACTCTAAAAGAAAACAACCCAAACCTGAATGAACTTATTTTTTAAGTGAACTGACATTTTCTCTTTACCTGGCTCTGGCATCGTCCACTTCTCACACAGGAAAGCTTCACTGGCCTCAGACGGCTTCCCGACGCCAGCCATGTTGGCAGCAAACACACGAAACTGGTACATGTGCCCACTTTTCAGGCCACAAACCTATGGAGGAAACAGGTGTGGGTAAAATAAACAGCATATTATAGGTCAGAGTGAAAAACCTGGTCCAAAATGAACACATTTTGCTTTCGCCCTGATTCATAAACTGGCTTATTTAAGAATTCATGTGAGCTGAAGAAAATTAGCCCCTTTTGTTTAACAGCAAACACTTTCACATCTAATGATTTCAGAGTCTAATATTTGTCATTTAATGGCTTGAAAGCACTGAAATATTCATGTGCACACACTATTACACACTGGAACGTTTGTTTAGCTTTGATATGATGACGTTTGAATGTAAATCAGGGTCTCAACATATTTCAGTCACTGTTCCAGAAAACAATAAACAATCATTCAGATGAGTTTTTCTTTATTTGTAAAAACATTTCTTCGAGTATTGTTTAATTATGTATGCGAAGCCTCCCGTATTCTGCCTACACAATAATGCAAACTTAATTGCTTTACATAAATCATGGATCAGCGGTCACATCATGCAGGAGCACAGGTGGCTTGTACACTGAGCCAAGCAGGCGTTTTATGGGATATTAGCTCTGCTGCTGCTGCTGCTGCTGCTGCTGCTGCTGCTGCTGCTGCTGCTGCTGCTGCTGCTGCTGCTGACACAGCATTTTCTCACTTTTGCTTTGGGAATAAAGGGGATTCAGCGTTATTGATCTGTGCATCGATCTTCCTATTCACAGCCACTTAGTCTTTAAGGCCCTTATCTATTCCGCGAACATTTGTGAACTTTTCCTGACGCCCTCAGCTCATTCCTGGCAACTAATTGACACGACCAGAGGGACCTTATTTGAGAGCGATGGCAGCATGGTGTCCAAAAACCAATTTGGTGCACACCTAATACCCCCCTTCATTATCTGTAGTTCTTTATCTTACCACGTTTAGGAAGAATGACAAGCTGCTTATTGGAATAATAAAGTCCACCTTGTAAAGTCTGGTTGATGAAAAGGGAAAAGAGTACATTTTTAATCCACTAGATGGTGTTCAGGCTCCATTTGATTAGTGTGACACATTATTTTTCATCCTGTTCTTGACAGCCTCTGTGTGGAGGATATTCAGTGCCATGTTCAGGCAAACGCTTTTGAAAGACGACACATTTCCTGCAACCTTCATCTCAATTCCTCAATTCTCTGTTCCTCACATCCCTCATGTAAATAAATCAAGCACATTCTTTACTCTTCATTCTACTACGTTTATCTGACAGGTCTATTAGTGTGTTACAGGATTTTGCATTAAAATGCATTGTCAGCTGGTAGCTGGGATCACTTGTCACTTGTCAATAATATAAGAACATTTTAAACAAATAAGCCCTTGTTTGTTTGTTTTTAATCATCTGATGACACCTAAGTTTGTTTGTGACACGCCAACGTCAAATAAAATCAGAATTAAATCTAGTAATTTCATATCCTGTGTAGTGCAGTGTATTTCAAAGGCACCTTCTGCAGTATACGTCATGTTAAGTACATGTTGCTCGTTAAACTGTCATTTTAAATGAATGATTATTACTTGTAATAGACAGTAAGTCCAACACACAGCAAATGTGTAGGTTTTCCTTTGATCTTGGTGTGTCAACAGGGGGTGCTGCACGTTTTCTGAGGTTTTCCTTTGTACAATGTGTACAGATCATGTTGAAACAGTAATTTTCTGTGTAATTGGCGTAGTCTTTGTCTAACCTAGGAAGAAAAAAAACAACACATTTGTATGATGTCTTATTAAGGAGGACTGTGTTTATTCTACCTACAGTAAGTCAGGATATTCAACTTTCCTTCAGGTCTCCATGGACACAGCTTGTTGCCTAGTGACACAGCCGGTGTCAGCGTGGATGAGGAAGCTAAGGTCAACACTGCCATCAATTTAAAGGCAGCTGCTAAATGTGGGCATAACTTTAATAGTGTTTTTTTATTTTTTAAAGCTCACATAGAGTGGTCCTGTTGCACATATATGTTAGTTATGGAGGTCTACTTACATACATTAACTTGTCTTTATGGTCAAAAACCTCCTAGTTGTTGTAAACGAGCTGATAGAAATCTCTCCTTACTGACGCTGTCCTCATCTGCGATATTTCAGACTGAAATCTCACACCCAGACGACAGAGTGTGTTGTGATTGGCCAGCCAGTGTAGAGCCTTCCCAACTGTCTTGTGATTGGCCAGTACCCGGAAGTGACATATTCAGCACACCAGCTCTCAGAAGCACAGCTCCCCCCTCTGGAGCGGTGGATGCACTGCTCCTCATTATCAAAACATTGTTTTAACAGTGTTTAAAAATAGCTTCTTCACGACTCCCCGCCTCAGTCCCTTTGACGACCTTTGACCCAGAGTCAGACCCAGAGTCAGAAGACACTGTCGCTCGTGAAACACCTCCACAACGGACGTTATTCTTCTTCTGTGGTTCAATGTACGCAACCGGATGTGCCCGGACTAGTGCCCGGAGCAGGAGGATCTGCTGTTCAGGAGAAATGCTGTTTACGTAACCGGACCAGGTTTTTTCAGAGATCTCTCTGAGCCTGAGATTACAATAAAACACAGTGTTCTCAGCAGTGACTGAACTGTTTGTTTAGAACCTTCAGGGCTTCATAAACAAGGTAATGATGCAGATACACACTAAAAAACAGCGTTGATTGGAACTTCCGGTCCAGGTCTGCTTTAAATGAGACTTTATCAGTATACTTTTGCAGCACTTACTGTAGTCATTTAAAAATGATTCTCCACTCTTTCACTGGTGGATTGAATTCTAAGAGGATAAATCCAATAGTTGTGAAGAAATCAAACCGTAAACTCCGTGGTTGTGTGAGAGAAAATGTCGTTACCATCTAAAAACATGAAAGTCTGATATTTGAAAATTTATATGAAAGGAAAAATGTGAACCTGCTCGTCTACAGTCTCTTAGCATTTCACCCATTAAGTGCTGATGTTACCGTTTGCTCCCAAATGAACTGACTGATAGAAGACTGTAGTGCAGTCTAGTGCTGCTGACATGGATAAGTGCTCTTGTTTAGAACTGTATTTGTGTGATGTTTGAGCTTCACTGACCTTAAGCTGCCTCTCTTTCACGGCCGTGATGTTGACTTCTCTCCACGCCTCCTCGCCGTCTTCACTCTGGTCCAAATAGTAACCACGAACAGAACTTCCCCCACTGCAGGACGGAGCTCTCCATCCCAGCACCATCTCTGACCCAGTGCACAACAGCAGGGCGATGGCAGAGGGAGCAGAGGGAACACCTGTAAACAACCAGAGAAATGTAAACAAAAACAACTGACAGTTGTTGATTAAATAATGAAATGACTAGCATCTCTCTGAAGTCGCACATTTTTAATGAGGCGCCGATTGCTACAATAAACAGCAACTTTTTGCCACATTTAGCAAAAACATTTTTTAATGTTAGTTTTGACCAGATTTACAGCAATATTTGGGAATTTTGTGATATTTACTTCTCTTGTGAAAATATAATTTCAATGTTTAATCTGAATAACCGGATGTACCAAAATAAAAGCTTGAGGAGGTCAGGCTGTGTTTATACAATCAAATAACTAATTAAAACCACCCTAGCGGGGGAAATCAACTTGAACACACACTAAATTAAAATAAAAAAAACTCACATGTTTTTTATACTTGTTTTTTTGCTAAATGTTGCAAAAAGTTTCTGTTTATTTTAGCATGCAATTTTTCACACTTTGCCTGTATTAAAGGTTCAGAGAGTAAGAAGTCTCACCATCAGAGTGACAGCTAATGGTGAGACTGTAACAACTGTGGTGACCTTCACACATCAGACAAGATGTCGTTCTCTTCCATTTTCAACGTAAACGACTCCCTCGAGATGTGAAATGCTCTGACTGTTTTGTTGGTTCTGTAGAAACACAGCAGCCTCCGTAGAGGAAAGGCCACTGTCTACAGTACATATAAAAGGCTTATTGTAAAGCTATGAAAACCAAACGAGTATCATTTTGAAGCCATTATACACTTATGTAAAACACAGTTGGGCAGTGTATTCAATTTCTGCCCTTCATTTTACACACATTTTCCAATCAATATATTCAGCATTTAAACATTTAAAGGTGCCGTATGTAAGAATGTGGCCAAAAACGGTTACTACATTCAAACGACGTAACTGGCAACCCGTGGTTGCTCGGCAGCTGAGACTCTACTGACTGCAATGATTAGTAGATGGCGGTAGGTGGCGCCACATGCCAAAAACATGATTTCAAAACATAAACATGATTTGCAGTCTGCAAAATATTTTTTTTAATGCAAATATTTTGTCTGTACTGTTGTTGTTGGTGAGTTCAGTTTGTTATATGAACATTATTCCTGAGTCTCTGTGACATATTAGGAGGATTATTACATAATGCACCTTTAAATATGAGGTGCTTTGAAACAGGAACTGTGTGTTCAGTGTTGAAAGCCAAAGAGATACTGCTGCACTCACAAATAGCTGCTTTGACAAGGATGTGTTGAGACTGCTCTGAGTATTTGCTGTTTCCTGCTCGGCTCACAGCCTTCACCCGAAACACATATTCTTTCCGTGTCTTGAGACCGTGGACGATAAACCTGAGGTGGAGAGAGATGAAGATTGAAAGATATTTTTAGACGTCGGAAGAGTTGTGATATAAGTTAACTTCAAACATGAGCCGTCACCTGGTTTTGGTTAGAGGCTTGTTGTTAACAGTTTTCCACTGGTGTTTGTCAGCTTCACTGTAGTACAGGTAGTATCCCAGAATGTTGTCTTTGTCTTTGGGCTCCTGCCACTGCAGCAGCACTGATGTGTCTGTGTCTCTGAAGGCTAACACAGAGTGAGGAGACGCCGGCACAGCTGATGGGAATCAATCAATCCAAATCAGCCATCAGTGAAATTATGAAATTTAGGAATGGAATGTAAAGTAATACTTTGGCATATGATTAAAGGAGCAGTGTGTCGGATTATTATATATATATATATATCAGCTGCAAATGAAATACTACAGAGACCCCAAAGTGACATGAGGAAAAAAAAAAAAAAAAGACGGAATTTTTTTTTTTTTAAATCTTGAGTTTCCATAAAATTATGGGAAAAAATTGTATTTTTAAAAAAAACTTTTTTTATAATTTTTCTTTTCATATTTCTTGGAAAGTCGAGATCTCGAGTTTCCAAACAAAGATGAAAAAAACATTTTTTTTCAAAAAAAAATTCATAATTTTTGGGAAACTCGAGATCTCGACTTTGAAACTTGAGATCTTGAGTTTCCCAAAAATTATGAAAAAAAAATCATAATTTTTTGGAAATTTGAGATGTCAAGTTTCCAAAAAGTTATGAAAAAAACATTTTTTTTTTCATAAAAACAATCATAATTTTTTTTCATAATTTCTTGGAAACTCGTGATCTCGACTTTGAAACTCGAGATTTCAATAAAAAAAAAAAAAAAAAAGTAATTAAGTCATTTTTTCTCATGTCACTTCGGGGGCTCCGTAAAATACTTATATATAGTTAAATATAGTTGAGTTTTGTTACCTCAAAATAATTTGTCAACTCTAATGAATCCTTGCTGCACAAGGTTTTCTGAGGTCTGCTGAGGTTTTCTTCCACAGAGTCTGCCACGTTGTACCACCATGTTTATACAGTAGTTCAAATTAGTAGCAATTTTTTTTTTGCTAATTGAGTTAAAGGGTATCCAAAAAGTAATATAAAAAAGTAATATATTCAACATTTGGTTAAATGTTACATATACTTTATATCTATCTATTTACATGAAAACTCCCCATAGTGATCCTTTACATAAGACAAAACAATTAGTCATTCAGTTTATTAGTCAATTATTTCAGTCATTTATAATAAACTCATTTATATATGTTTGGGTTTAGAACCACTGGTTTGACAAAACTTTTGCTATTTTTAAACATCACTAGCAGAATCTTCTGTGACTCAGTTGACATACCACAAGGATATTCACAGTCCTTCATAAAGCCTAAAGTACATATAAAAGATTTATTCTAAAGCTATAAAGACCACATTATGCTGGACCTTAAAGACAACTTGAGGTGTAAGTGTCTGTCTGTTACATATTGCAGTAACAACAGGCCAAGTGGTAAATGCGTGGTAAATAACACATACATTCTCTCTCTCACCTTGCGGCTTTCCCAAGGAGATCGGTCCACTCGGTTCAGAGGGGTCACTGACACCGTACTTGTTGACAGAGCGCACTCTGAAGCAGTACTGTTTGCCCTTGAGCAGGTCAAACACTGGGAACCTGGGAGAGTTTACCACTGTATCCAGACTGGCCATCTCCCAGCTGTTTGTTCCTGCCAGTGACTGAAAAAAACACAACAAAACACACAAAATATGATTCAAATGCACCATCTACCTCAGGATATACAAGTATCATTCTGATATGCTGGAGGATTCAATCTCCACAAGAGTGAAGTAGTGCAAAGATGGTCACGTATACTTCAAAAAGTCCATGATTTATTCTTATGCTGTACTGTCTTCTCTTCTCTACGTGGATGCGATTGTCACATTTTGAACAAACCACTTAACATAAAAATAAGAACAGACAGATTTGCTGTGTGGTGTGTTAGGCAGAGTGACTGCAAGGTGGACATGTGAATACATCCTCAGATTCAGAGAGACATAAAGGGCCAATTCCAATTCCTATCTTAACCCTCAAGCTCAACCCTTAATCTTAACTGGCCTCAAAACCAAGTGTTGAGGGTTATTTTGTCACTTAGAAATGGGACACCCCTTAAATGCAGACACGTCTTCAGACTGTAGGGGGCAGAACAACGCGAAAGCTGCGTCCAGTCTGTCAACTCCAAAAAAGAAGAAGAAGAAGAAGAACACATTTACGTCAGGATTATTTATTCTGATCCGTTTGTCAGTCAAGTTATTAGGTTGTCAGTTAGTTATAAGATGATACTCATACAAATATTCAGCTGACAGTTACCACACACCACGACTTATTGAAAAGTAAACCATAGCAAACCATGGCTATTGACAAAAGATGGTAATATAAAAATAAATGTTACGCAACAATGACGTCAGTAATCCATAATATGGGCCTAAACTAAGATAATACAATGGTTTTCATCATTTTTATATCTCTATTAACAAAGAAAATACTTCATTTGTAGCGTACTCGTTTCGCTGCTTTCGGCGCCATCTTTGTTATATCAAAACACGCAATGCATTCTGGGTAGCCCTTGCGCCCAAGGGTGGTCTTGGAAAATCTCAAAATTGAAAAAACTTGACCCTCAACTTAATTTTTCTGAGAATCGGGACAGAACTTGCACTAGAGGGAGAGCACATTTTTGAGATTGAGGGTTAAGTAAGGAATTGGAATTCCCCCAACATGTGCATGTAGACAGTAAAGACAGATATGCCAGGATAAAGCCAGCTCTGCCACCAGCGACTCATCTGGACACCTTTGTCAATATATACAATACAAACTGCGATTTCATATTCCATGTTTACTTGACGTCTATGATGTGCATAGCCCTTACCTTTACCCCCTGCTCTCACTCACTGTTTGAGGAGGAAAAACCTAACAATAGAGCCAGGCCCGTCAGAGAGACCAGTGATTAAACAGTGCTTGCTCAAGGGTGAAAGGGATATTTGAATGTTCCTTTCATTATAATAGTGGGAGCGAAGCAGCAGACTTTAGTAATTTCAGATGCCTTTGACAGATTTGACAGTTTTATTACCTCAGTAACTTATAAAAGTCCAATGAAAATCTATTTCCTGAGGCAATTTTCCGATTATTTGAGCTGGAGGCTTTAGTCTGTCTTGATATTGGGGAGCAGAGACGTTATTGTTATATAGAATAGGTCATTCCCAACGCTGTGATACATTGGAGGAAAACTTTTGTTATTGTGGCATCCTTTTGAACTTCATATCAAATCCAAGGGGGAAAAACAAGCACACTTTTTCATATCTATGTATTTTCTTTTACAGCAATTATGATTGAAATATAGCAGGGCAAATCAAAACCACAACAGAGTGATCGATTTTTAAACCTTCAAATTTGCGATCCAGGTGATTTAAAATCCATTTGTTCCCCGGCTGTGAAATTTCATTTCAAAGTATTTACTTTTAAGAAAATACCATAAAATAACAGACTAACATGTCCTTCCTTGTAGTCGCTTCTGGCTGTGAGCTTAAGGGCATGTGGGTGAGGTTTATGGTCACTGTCTGCATGGACACAGTCACTGACAAGAAAAACCAGTAGCTGAGGGTGTGTAGTTTGGGTGAAACTAAGTACGCGCCCTCACCACTCAGCTATTACAGTTTATCTCAGACCAGAATTAATTAATTCTCATAACTATAAGTTCAACCTCAACAACATTTAGTCATTTGTGCACATCATAGTAGCAGCTTCTCCTTCCTCTGAACAAACTGCAAATGCTTTCGGACATGTATCAGTTGCTTTCATACTATTCTCTGCTGTTTTATAACCTTATCATTTGCTTATGTCATGTCAGTCAAAATGAACTATACTTATGGATGATGAATAGTCGTTCCCAGGGAACTCAGGGCAAATGGATCATTTCAGGAAATTTCCAAAATTTGTTAAAATGATTCCTTAAGAGGTTTGCAAATATTTTCAACAGATCCTTGTTCAGAGCGATGCCGACTATTATGATGGTAAATTTCAAGTCATTCCAAGATACTTTTGTTTTTTTGAAGAAAGTCAGTTTACTGTCAAAGTGCATCAGGGCAAATGGATCATTTCCTGAATTTCAAAATTCATTAAAATTATTCCTTAAGAGTTTTGCAAATGTGTAAATTCACAGAAATGATTTACAGTGTAGTTAGCGTGAAACTACAGTGGAAGTCAGGGTGTGTGAGTAATGTAACTTTAACAAAACAAAGAAGAGTGCATGGTTGTTTGAAGCCAGTTTCACAACTCAGCTAGTGCAATTTTTTCCTGCACTGATATGATGTCAAAATAAGAGTACGGGTCAAGTATAAACCTCAAAATAACACCAGAGGTCATTGGAGTTATGTAATACGGGTATTTGTCTGTGTGTCTTTATACAATACATAGCTTGTCTGTGGGAGTGAGGACTGACCCGCTCCACATAGAAGTTGAGCGCCTCCCTGCCTCTGGGTTCAGGCTCGGTCCAGCTCAGCACCACGTAGGTGTCGCTCACCTCGCAGGTGTGAACGTTTGTGGGAGGTAGAGGAGCTTTAATTTGACCTGCGGAACCAAGAGAGGAAGAAAATGAGGAGGTGGAGGAACATTCACAAGGTCAGGGAGAATAAAAGCAGAGTCCAAAAAGTGCTGGCTGAGATATTGCTTTCGCTAAAAACCTTTGCATCAGGAATTTTCATGCTTTGTCTGCTGGATTTGAGTAAAAGTGTTGAGTAGGTGGAATTGAACTTATAATGCCCTATAATTTCACCTCCATTCCTCATTTGTTTTAAATAACAAATAAAGCTGGAGTCAGCACACTTTCAGCAACATTTCATGTCACGGACAGTGGAACAATTTGTGATTTAGTCCAACGTCTTGAGTTTTAGTTCCTCTCTTTCTCTCTGCTTTTGTTTCCCCTGAAACTGAACTGCAGTGTAGTGTGTAGAAGGTGGAAAACAGTAAAGAGTGACAGGAGAGAACCAGTCAGTCCGTGTGTTTGTAATGAAGTTTATATTGTTGTGCGTCTGTGTCTCAGCACAATATGAAATAAAACCTCTTAAAGAACAGTTTGTGGAGTTGTATAATGGCTCCATTTTCTTCTATTTTTAAATTCCCCTGTGACATATAAAAATGTCACCTTCATGCCCATATACAACCTAATCATATCAAAAAAAAAAAGCAATTTTTCCAACATTACTGTTAGATTTTAGAGGATGCTATATACCCTGTGCTTTAAGATTTTAGATGACTCATCATGTACTCCGGGGAGTATTCTAATTTCCACCCAATAAAGCACTTTATGGTTCTTGCAATCCCCACCCTGCTCCAACCCAGTGTACCATTCAGATTCATCAATTCCATCACGGGGGTGAGCCCATTACCACGGGAAGGGGGGGGGGGTGCTACAGCCCCAGCATAGTGTCATACATACACCATAACAATTAAAATAACTTGGGCATGAGGAGTGCACCCGCTACTACAGGGTGTTCCACCATGCATAGGACACACCAACAGTGGAAGATTTTAATCAGCACTGGGGATATGAGCTGCTCACATCATAGTCTTATCAAAACAGCTTTTCTTTCTTTTAATTCAGTCTACCAGCAGCCTCCTGTGGTCTGTACCACCTGAGATGCAATGTGCATTAATCAGCCACCTGCGATGATAAGATATCTCAAGTCCTTCCGAGATATTCAGCTCACTGTCAAAGTGCATCATAGCAAATGGATCATTTCCTGACTTAAAAAAAAATCATTAAAATTATTCCTTAAGAGATTTGCAAATATTTTCAGCGGATCCTTGTTCAGGGTGATGCCGACTATTATGATGGTAAATTTCAAGTCATTCCGAGATACTTTTTACGATAAGACCGTCTGTGTAAAATACACAACCACAGTTTTCACCTCACTTGCATTAGTGAACTGTTCTACTGCTGCTTCAGCTGAGAATCAAAATAAGCTGCAAAGCGTCTCCCACATTAACGCTTGAATGTGACGCAGCATTTATTTGTATCTTAGCTGTTTCACACTGTTGTGAAATTGTGCTCTCCTGCTTGGCCTCTCGGCTCTACGCGGTTTGGTTGCATTTCCACGACAAAATAGTACCTCCTTAATGTGGAAGGAGTCATCAAGTCAAATATGAATTCTTTTCATATTGGCTACTAGGACAAAACACACTCGCAAAAACCAGCACAACAAAAAAGCATTTGCAATTACATGGCTTTATGTTTTTCTGCACTGCACTGAAATTATTTTTGCAATCAAAGTACTATAAAGATGTGTATGTGTACATAGATAGATAGATAGATAGATAGATAGATAGATAGATAGATAGATAGATAGATAGATAGATAGATAGATAGATAGATAGATAGATAGATAGATAGACAGATAGAGAAACCTAACAAATGAAAACATATATTTTGTGGTTTCCTTCTCCAACACATATCCCTGCTCCTTTATCTCCCCCTGACTGTGAGTTACATCACCAGAGTAATCGGCCCTCTTCACACTCATTCCTGTCACGCCCCCATTAAGTGCATTTACCAGGATACCACCAGGGACTGTTCATTCATTTTCATTCATTTCTGAAAATGGAACAAATGCGTTTATCGCTGTTACAGCCGTTACAACCGTTACAATTAAATCAGCTCATAGTAAAATATAATATAAAGATGCATTAACCCACGAGCCTGAGGAAACCTACAGGCTCAGCAGCACATCATGTACTGTACATACACAGATGCTGTTTCAAACCAGGGAGTGGAAATGTTCAAATGGCATTTTTTTTATGACAAAAGTCACTGAATTCAAAGAAAACACAAAAAACAGCTTTTCTCTCACCTTCCAGATCATCTTTTGTAATAGTGATGGTCCTCCCTCTGCACACCTTGACCACTGAGATGGAGAGAAAAAGAGAGGGGGGACATTTGGGTAATGAAGTTATATGAGAGCCCATGATAACACTATTAGTGTAAATGTTAGAGGAGCAGTGTGTGTGTGTGTGTGTGTGTGTGTGTGTTCTTGTACTTGCAGCATACTGAGGACCAGTGAGGGGTATTTAACCAACAAAGTGAGGTCTTTTTTACAAAGTGAGGACATTTTGGCCGGTCCTCACTTTGTTTCCATTGAAATCACTTCCTTAGGTTGTAAAGATGCTATACTCTGTTTTTAACAGAGGTCCTCAATTTGGTACAAAAAGCCGTTTTCCAGCCCTGGTGTTTCACACACTTTTTGCTCTGGGGCTCCACCTGCAGACATTTTATGGTACTGCACCCAGTAGTTCTTTATAAATGTCATTCATGAAGTAGATATTTGTTATTGTGTTGATTTATAAAGTGGAAATGCTGGTCCTCACTTTGCCAGCACTTTTACCCGGTCCTCAGTATGCAGCAAGTACAAGAATGTGTGTGTGTGTGTGTGTGTGAGAGAGAGAGAGAGAGAGAGAGAGAGAGAGAGAGAGAGAGAGAGAGAGAGAGAGAGAGAGAGATGGAGAGCAGGCCAGAGGCAAGTCAACCTTCTGCCTGTCCTTCATCTGTGTTTAATGATCCACAGCATCTGACCAGAGCCCATCTGTCCTCCCTGTTACACACACACACACACACACACACACACACACACACACACACACACACACACACACACACACACACACACACACACACACACACACACACACACACACACACACACACACACACACACACACACACACACACACACACACACACACACACACACACACACACACACACACACAGCAATTGACATTAGCTCTCCTTGAATTGTTCCCTTTCCTCTAGTGAGGAAAAGAAGAAAACCTATTACCTTACAGGTAATCTTGCCCGTGGTCGACTGTAGGATGCTATGTTATAAAGGCTGATGCAGCGGCAACAGCAGGGTAAGAATCTGAATACATAGTGAAAAGGCAACTGTGAATGATGCAGGTGCCACTGAACGGTCTGATGGTTTTGAGAATGCTATGTGTGATGTTCTGCACAGTTGCCAGATTTAAAAGCAAAATGAAGAATGAAGCTTGTTGGAATGGTGAGTTCATCAGAGATGTCTCCGATGTCAAGATAGCAAATAAGAGAGTGGAATTTCAGTGAGATTATAGTCGAGTTTTGATGGCTTGCAGATATATATGCAAATACAGGTTGCACAAATATAAAAACTACATGAATTTAAATGCCATATAGTCAGAGCACCTTGTTTTCAGTTCAGAATGTCATATCAACGCTTTTTTTCTTCCAATTTCAAACATTTTTTTCCTCAAAAAGGGCTCAAGGCAAAGAAGGGGCTGATGATGAGTTGGGTACAGATGCTCGACTTCAAACCCTCAGAGTATCTTTCTGTCTCAGACTCGTCTTCAGTCATAACCAGCTCTAACACAAGAGATGTCACTATCTCGACTTTCTCCTACGGCACACAACTCATACAAAATGTATTTGTATGAGGTGCCGACACACACACAGTCAGTCACTCAGCAACAAGACGCCGGTAACCATGGTCAGACACGGACACTCACTCTCACTGAGAACATTGAGAGTACCAGTGACATACAAGTACAAATATAGTCACTTTACAAAAGGCTCATCCACTAAATCTATGTCTGCTGTTGATATCTTAACCCTTTAAGGCACCACTCAACCATTTGGTCGAGCACACTTTAAGTCACTATATCTCATTGAAAAATGCATCAAGCTGAACTCACTAACACTAAATTAATGTGACTTCTTCTGAATGTTGTACTTTATGAATTATGCAAACCAGGTTTATTATGAACAGACGTCTCAACCGTTTGGTAGAGGCCTGTATCTGAAATACTGTAGGGTCTAATATAAAAACAATATATATTGATTGATTGTCATTATTAAATATAAATGCAAAGAAATCATTTTTCCTTTGCTTTTTTTCTTGGTGCGTAGTCTGCGTACCTTAAAGGGTTAAGAGTATGTTTGCCGTTTTAATACTTAGAAAAACGTTCACTCCTCACACAAAGTTTATAGTCTAAAATTAAAAGTGCATCAATCATGTTTTGGCATGTGGCGCCACCTACCGCCGTCTACCAATCATTGCAGTCAGTAGAGTCTCAGCTGCCAAGCAACCATGGGTTGCCAGTTACGTCAGAAAACGAAACCTGAAAGACCTCTGTATTTTGAATTTAAATGTAGTAACCGTTTTTTTGGCCACATTCTTACATATGGCACCTTTAACACTACGGTGCACAGGAGTTGTTCATCCACTGCTGCCTCCATCAGTAAGTTCAAAATGATTAGTCCAAACGTACCACATGAGGCAGTGGTAGACAGCAGCTCCTGTGTCCACACACTAAGAAATCAGAGTACGAGACTCTACCTTTTGCTGTCGCTCCAGTTGTACCTTTCTCAGTGTGTACAGACACATTTTTGTCACTAGGGGTGCAGAAATGTTTCTTTAGCGGTACAAACAAGGAGGTACAAATTTTAAAGGTACAGTGCTTGTCAGAGGCGATTCTAGAGTCTGTAGGGGCCCTGAGCAAAATTTACCAGGGGGCCCTTCGTTCCAACCAGTGTTCATCACCATTATGTTATAAATAATCTAACACCAACGAAAAATGTATGAGTGCAACATATATATATATATTTTTTCTTCAAAACTAGCCTACGCTGTCGGGGGCCGACAGCAAGGGTATATCCGCGAACTTGTCCAATCCTCAACTTTCCAATATACCCAAAGTATACGCACTCGCACCTGCCACTAACTGTTTAAATGAATTATTCATAAATTCAACAAAATAACTGTTAAATATTATGATATAATGCTGACTACACTTTATACATGTTCAAAGTATCCATATAAACTCCATATTGAACACAGAATACCTGAACTTATACATTTCTCTCTAGTTTTTAATAAAACTAGTTAACCAATTATACCTTGTTAAATATTATGAATATTAAAATGTCATCAAAATCATTGTACATTTGAAGGCAATATCTCCATCAGTCTGGAAGATAAAGCCCAAAATGTGTTTTTAGCATAATAAATTAATTAATTTGCTAATTAATAATAAAGCTACAAAGATAGGGATAATTCTCAGGTGGTATGTGATGCTCATGCAAAATTTGAAGCCAATGCCTGCAACACTTTGGAAGATACAGGCGAAAATATGGTTTTTATATCATTAATTCATTAACTAATTAATAATAATGGTAGACAGCTCAAAATCAATAGGGATCATCTACAGGGGGTATGTGACCCATAAAAAAATAAGAAAATTTAATCTCAAACACCTTTCCAGTTATCATGTTAACGGCTAAAATCTGCAGACGTGGAAGCGGACGACGACGACGACGACGCAGACGCGGACGCGGATGCGCGAGACGATTCCATAATATCCGCGCACGTTTCTCGCTGATATAATGAATGAAATAACATGGAAAAACCTTGTAATTAAAAAGTATGTGAAACTATAAATATATAGAACAATAAAATACTGTAAATAACTGAAAAAAAACATATATAAACTGAGTAATAAAGATATGCATTATACTGTAAATAATCCTCTTCATTTTCCAACTTGCAGAACAATAACTTCCCTTTAGGGAGGTTTCCTACTGAGATGTCATTGCAAATCGCCCATTGTTGTTTAAGGGGGACGGGGAGGCGGCTGCTCACTGCACATTTCAGTAAAAACAGCCCTCAGGCTCTGAGTGTTGGGGGCCCCCTATCAGCTCGGGGCCCCAAGCAGTTGCCTGCCCTGCCTGTTCACAAACTGCGCCTCTGGTGCTTGTACCCTGATAGGGTACAACTGGAGCGACAAAGCATTTGTGCCTTTTTAGGTACAGTCTTGTACTTTGATTTCTAAGTGTGCATGAGCTAAAAATCCTAATTTTCGGTTTGCACAGTGACTCCCATTTCAAGCAGGAAACATATTCTAATGATATTAAAGACTTGTGCTTGCATACATTTTATGAGGAGAGACGTTTGTTCAGTGGCTAGAAATCTCTGTTTGGTGTTCTTTTGTGTTAAAGCTGGTTCCCAGAGCAGCGGCTGCACCTTATACGACCACATCATCGTCAAAAAACACCCTGAACTATCACTTGAGAATATTGTGGTCGGCTTGTCCGTTTCTCACCACTAATGAACTGAACCAAACAGGTCATGTTTGTTCCTCTTTAAATATTTACATGTAAGTTTCTTTGCGGTGATGTAAAACCAACAATGCTTTCTTTGGAATATCAGTGCATCAGTGAGGTGTTACCCGTGGTCCTGGTGCAGTCCTGGGGGTCTGCAGTGAGGACGGGCTCTGTGGCCTTGGACGGACGTCCTGCTCCAGCTTTATTTACAGCATGAACTCTGAACTGGTACCAAACTCCTTCCTTTAGTCCAAACACTGGGTAGTGACACGTTTTCTGAATGTGCTTGTTGCAGCGCACCCACTCGCCTTGACC
Organism: Microchirus variegatus; assembly: GCF_963457635.1. NCBI lineage: Eukaryota > Metazoa > Chordata > Actinopteri > Pleuronectiformes > Soleidae > Microchirus > Microchirus variegatus. The sequence goes on from NC_139802.1 coordinate 103,506, forward strand.
TACAGCAAATCTGGCAACAAAAAAAAACAAAACACAAATCAATTCTTCACATGCAACATTTATGCAACAACAAAGGAAGAAAGAGACAACTGAATAAGAGGTAAGCAAAGAACCACATTCATGAAGTTTGACCATTTTATGTGCACTCTGCATGGTGCAGCATTATAAAAGCAATTGTAAAACACTTTAGCCTGCACAACAACACATCACGGTCAGTAAATACCCCACCAAGGCCTATTATTGTGACCAGATTATACAACGTCGATAACAAACTGCTGCCTCTTGGGGTAAACAAAGAGAGAAAATAGTGCACTTCTCTAAGAATAAGGGGTTGCTAGGGAACTGAGAGGTACATTTGCCTTTACTGACACCAATGTAACCAATAACATTGTGGAGTAAGAGAAGGAAAAACACACAAATACACTATACCGAATGCCATTAACAAACACCTTTGGGCAAAGATGGACACGGACACTTACACGAAGACACACAAACACACACATAAACACATGTGCAGGATGATCCTGATTGATTGGTGTTTGGTGGTGATAAGTGCAGCACCTGTTCTCCTGTGAGAGTCTTTGACTCTGCTGTTAACACAGCGCTAAAGGCTGATAATTAACACGTACACCATCCATCTAGTGCAAACGCTGCCAAATGAATATTACACCACCACTGGTCGCCAACATCGCCATCTTTTATCTGCCCTAATCCAATTTCCTCACGAGCAGCGTGCGAGATTAAGCTGCAAATGTGTAGTCTTACAGTAGGTCGCTTGTTGACTTACACTGCAGGAAATTGCTCTGAGTCCAGTCCACAATGAGCCTTTTTATGAGACAAAATCAATGTGCTCTCACTTTAAGGGATATTATCTTTTTACAGAATATACTTAGTGAGAAAAAACCAATAGCAATTTTGATTGAAAAGTTTGTTTCTACAGACATATTTTTAAAAAGTGGGTGTAATTTCAGCCAAAATCATAGTTTTATAATACCGTTTATTATCATTTAGAAGGACAGAACATGATCATGAAACTAGAAAAAGAACAAAAAAACAAATTGACCATGATTTTGACAATTCACAAGTTTTGTTATTCAAAATACGTTTATGAATGAACCGAAGATTTGCTGCTTTTCTGTGTCATGATAGCAGAATAAATATCTATGAGCATGTGTACGGGTGATCAGTAAAATCATAATGTCTTATTTGAGTTTCTGTCACATAATTTCTCAGTATTTTTTGACAATTATTACACAAAACAATTAGTCAAATAACCAAGAACACAATTTGCAAGATTAGAAAGTGATCAATTTCATGTAGTTGTGAGTCAAATCACTCATCTTGATGCTTGAAAAACAACGTCAATTTATTTTATATGATCAATATATATGATATATAGGGTGTTTACTTATATAAGATATGATCACACTCTTGCCTTTGCAGCAAGAAGACCCGGGTTCCTGGGTTCGAGCTCCGTTTGGAACAACTTCGGAACAAGGGCCTTTCTGCAAGGAGTTTGCATGTTCTCCCCGTGTGTGGGTGGGTTTTCTCCGGGTTCTCCAACTTCCTCCCACAGTCCAAAAGCATGCGATATGGGGATGAGGTGAATTGGTGACTCTAAATTGACTGTAGATGTGAGTGAATGGTTGTTTGTCTGCCTACGATGGACCGGCGAACTGTCCAGGGTGTACCCCGCCTATCGCCCAATGTCAGCTGAGATAGGCACAGCACCCCCCACGACCCAGGTAGATAATGGATGGGTACCACTTTTTTGTTGTTGTTGATGACACTCCTCATCCTTACCGCTCAACAAAATAACCCTCCACAGGTGAGTCCCCATCAGCACTGGGGGGCTGCCAGGTGAGGAAGACGTAGTCCTTGTTGACGTCAGACACGTAAACTGCCAGAGGAGACGCAGGACCTCCGAGCACTGCAGCTGAAGCATCTGAGGACGGAGGACTCCAGGTTAACTCATGGAGGAGGAAAAATGGAGGGTGCGAGTAAGATGTAGAAGGAAGTGGTGAAGATACTAGAGAGTAAAGGGTAATGGAGGAGATGGAGACTTACAAAGATGCATAAACAAAAACAAATCGACCTCCCCTCTGACACTTTCGTCTGCACCAATCTCCACATGAATAATCGATATATAATATTATATTTAATTCCTTCATATTGGGTTTGTCAACTTATGCAATGTGGTACTTTCCGCTTTTTATTTTACATAAAGCATGTGTGTTTGGTTGGTGTGTATTTGTGCAGAATGACTCTGATCACACTGTGCAGTGACTGAGGGAAATTTACGAGTAAGCACTTCTATGATGCTAAGACACATATTTCTTCATCCCAAACACATTCTTCCACAGATGTTCCAGCCAAATACTAAATGTTTGATGAGTCGAGTGGACATTTTTCTGTGGCATAATATGTGCAAGTAGCAAACAAGGTATACTGCAGAGCAAGCTTGACTGATGGTGCAATTTCCCTGCATCAATTAAGGAAGTTTGCTGACAGGAAACTGTTTGGAGTTAAGGTTGAGTTAAGGTGTTTCTATACACAAGGTCTCACCCAATCGCTTCTTTAAAAACAGTAAATTGAACTTTTCCGAGTAAAGTACTTCAGGTTCTCAGGCTGCAAAGAAAATACTTTTAGTATCTGAGAAGTTTGTGGTTTGTAGTGTGTTCTGACACTGACACACACACACACATACCCGTTTCTATATCTTAGTGAAGACACCACATAAACATTCCCTAGACCCTTACCCTAGCCTCAACCATCACAAAGTGACTAACCCCAACTATTACCCTAACCCTAAAACCAGGTCTTAATCCTAAAAAAGCCCAGACAAAATGTCCCCACAAGGTCACATTAGGTTCACCTGTAAAGGTTATCGTGTAGCTTTAGGTCCATCCTGAAATTTCACCCAAAAGCCGAATATGTATGTATATATCCTCAATGTACCTCACCTTTGACATAGACGAAAGCACTGTGTTCTTGGATTACGTCAAAGGTCTTCAACTGAACGGTGTAAACACCTTCATGCTCTTTGTGGGCAGGCCTTAAAGTGAAAGAAGCCTTGTTGTCAACTGTGTGTATGTCCACAGTGTTGGATCGTTGCAGCCGTTTACCTAAAAAAATCAGAAGAGACATAAAAACTGCAGAGACAATTTAAATTCAATTCAAAGAAAACCACCAGTTATCTTTGATAATATTTACCATCTCTGAACCAGCTGACATCCTGGAATGGCAGCAGAGTGGAGGTGAAGAAGCACTGCAGGGTGAGGCTGTCACCTTCCCTCACCCATGTTGGAGGGAAGCAAGTGTCAAAGTAGACTTCCTGCCCTGTTTTCAGCCCTGAAAGAGACGTTCGGAAATTATATAAAGATGAAAAAGAGAAATAAAACCAGGAAGTGTATTTCAAAATTCACTACAGGACATATAGGGTGAATTCCAATTCCTTCAATCTTAATCCTCAATCTCAAAAATGCGCGCTCCCTCTAGTGCAAGTGATGTCCTGATTTTTTGCTGTCTCAGAAAAATTCAGTTGAGGGGCAAGTTTAAGGGCTGTATCGCCTTGGGACCAAGGGCTACCCAGAATGCATTGCGTGTTTTGACATATCAAAGATGGCGCGGAAAGCAGCGAAACGAGTACACTACAAATTAAGTATTTTCTTTGTTAATAGAGATATAAAAATGGTGAAAACCATTGTATTATCTTAGTTTAGGCCCATTATATGGATTACTGACGTCATTGTTAAGTAACATTTATTTTTATTTTACGATCTTTTGTCAATAGCCGGCCGGTGCAGGACAAAAGATGGTTTGCTATGTTTACTTTTCAATAAGTCGTGGTGTGTGGTAACTGTCAGCTGAATATTTGTATGAGTATCATCTTATAACCTACTGACAACCTAATAACTTGACTGACAAACGGATCAGAATAAATAATCCTGACGTAAATGTGTTCTTCTTCTTCTTTTTTGGAGTTGACAGACTGGACGCAGCTTTTGCGTTATTCTGCCCCCTACAGTCTGAAGACGTATCTGCATTTAAGGGGTGTCCCATTTCTAAGTGACAAAATAACCCTCAACATTTGGTTTTGAGGCCAGTTAAGGTTAAGGGTTGAGCTTGAGGGTTAAGATAGGAATTGGAATTAGTCATCAATAGCCGTGACAAAAGTATTTTTAAACACTGTTAAAACAATGTTTTGATAAAGAGTAGCAGTGCATCCACCGTTCCAGAGGGGGGAGCTGCGCTTCTGAGAGCTGGTGTGCTAATTATGTCACTTCCGGGTATTGGCCAATCACAAGACAGTTGGGAAGGCTCTACGCTGGCTGGCCAATCACAACACACTCTGTCTTCTGGGTGTGAGATTTATGTCTGAAACACCGCGGCTGAGGAGAGCTAAGACAGATTTCTATCGGCTCGTTTACAGCAACTATGAGGTTTTTGACCATAAAAACAAGTTAATGTATGTAAGTAGACCTCCATAACTAACATATATGTGCAACAGGACCACTCTATGTGAGCTTTAACTAATACATACAAACAAGGGCTGTGCTACACGTTTACTTATTTATATTAGGGGATTGAGGAAGAAAAGAAAAAACATGGGATAGAAAAATGAACGGTCAAGAAAGAAAATGAACATACTGAGCACGTATTCATTTTCCACAGTGGAACCCTACAGGGCAGAGATATAACTGATAAGGTAAAAGTAAGCTCCACTAAAGGCGCAGCTGTACTGCACCAAAACTTCACTCCAGATGGTTGTAATCTTGGCTGAATGTTGCAGTATAAAACTGAGCAGAACTCCTCTGGTACACGATGGTACCAATCATGGCAGGTAAAGAGGAGGATGAGAAAGCACAGGATGTGGAGGCTAATGATGAACAGAAATCTGTGTGCTTGATTGATTAACAGTACTGTTCTGTATGATTACAGAAAGTGATCGTTTCCCCACCAAACATGGTCAATAATCTCTCATTAGTCGCAGATGTCTCTGTACCACGGTGTCCGTTTGAGCCGAGCTGGCAGCCGGTCATTGTTATCGTTAAGCTGTGGCAGTAACAAGCTCTTCCTTACTCGGTGTCTTCGGTGACAGGAAGTGAAAATGAGCCCAACAAACCATAGAGGCTTAATTAGCTGAAGAGACCATCTTATACAGACTGACATCGTCATTAAAGAGCGTCTGCTGCAGAGCACAGAGACAGAGTCAGGAGAGCCATCTCACAGGAAGCACAGCAAGAAAAAAGCTGAAGATGTGATGTTGTTTTTGAAAGTGAACAATTCCCTTTTTTTTCCCTACAGTTATAATTCACCCACTTGTCAAAAGCACCGGAGCAATGCAGTCTGTAAGTGAGACGTATGTGTGCCAACACAAGGTCCTGTCAAATCCTATTGTCAGGGACAAATGTGAGGGACTGTGACATGTTTCTTATAATAATCTTGTTCTGTCTTATCAGTCTGAGCTTCCACAGGAACGTGTGTGGCTTTATTGAACATACACGGCTCAGATGTGCTTCCCTCAGCACAACAATGACCATTATAAATTCACCACAGTTGTTGCTTTTGTTTTTTGAGAGATTCGTGTCAGAAAATATAATCTGCTGTATACCGTGATAATAAAATATCAGCAACAGAGAAAAAACAGCAACGCAATCCTTCAGTCAACACCGACGCCGCTGACAAGCTGACAGAGCGGAATTGAAAACGTCGACTTTATTTCTGAGCGTGTGGCGAACACGTCGGCCGGTGCCTTCGTAGCACTTCAACAGCGGTGAAGTCCAAAAAATGTGGGTGTTTACTTAAAGGTGACTCTGCTGGATAGAGGTCTGCTCTGTAAGAATAAGTGGCCTCTAATGGTGAGACTGCAAGTGGACGACTTCTCCACTCACTGCTACCTTTCTCAAGCATGTCAGGAAACTATGGTGACCTTTGCATACCAGAAAGGATAAAGGATGTTCTCCTTTGCCTGCGTAGTAAGCTCCCATTTAAAAAAGGTCTTTGCTTATAGTACATATTGTACAAAATAAAGTGGTACCTTAAAGGGTTAAAACACAAGGTCTAAGTAAAAGGTCTTGGTTTGGTTTAGAATTTAAATTCCTGGTTTAAATTAGGGAACAGTTCCGAGACAATTTACTTGGCCAAAGTATTGCACTGTCAAAAGGAATCAGTGCTGACTGCTGATTGGGGCAGCGGGGCTTCTGTCTCATGCTTTTCTGACCACAAACCCCTGAGATTGTGGTCCACTAACACAACACAACTATCACCTCTTCCCTGGATTGTTTTTCCTTCCTGTTGAAAACAATGTTTAAGTATAGATTAAAAGCAGCATCGCTCCAGTATCACCGCTCACAGCGAGCGTGATCTGACACCAAGCGAGGTCTGCCTGAAAACATCCTCATCCATATACATGTTGGTGGATAATCTAGGCCAAAGTGTGCCTCAGCCAATATAAGTAGCTCTATAGCTTGGAGCAAAACGGAATAAATCCCCTGCTGTTCCAGGAATGAAATATACATGACTGTCAAGTCTGCTCATTTGGAGGCGAGTCTTTCCATTGCTACAGCAACTGTCCTCCACATTACATACATTCTCACATCTGTGCACCCACACAGAAACAGAAACCCTGTTGACAAACAAAAAACCTTTAATCCGCCGCTCATTTTCACTTTCACCAAGATTTTTTCTTTATGAGGTTCAGTGTGTGGCAGCGTGTTTGTGTCACAAAGCCTTCCAGCCCACTCTCATTTTACTGGTGGAGGGAAGAACTTCAAAGGTTGGCAGAGAAAATGAAAGCGGACAGTTTTCATTAGGTCCTGGCGTGAAACTTACCGGGTGTCTGCCAGCGCTCTGAACCGGCCGCGGCTCCTTGATATGCTGAATAGCAGAGCGACGTGGCCCAACACAATGGAGAGAGGCAGGGAGGGCCATGGAGATGGAGACAGAAACAGAGAATGAGATACAGCAGACAAAATAAAAACCTGGCAATGTCACAATTATGCAGATAACATCTGATACGGCCTTTAATTTACTTTTTAACAACCAAAAAAAGCCTGTGAAATATTATAGATGTCAAGGAAAAGCCTTGACATGTCTCATTACCGCTCTGACCACTGAACTGATGTATAGTGTGAGGAAGCAAGAGACTGAGAGCATTCGAGAAAGTGTGTGCCAGTTAATGAGTTCATTATATTATCATTATGAATGTGTGCTGCCACTGAGCTGTAAGGTTATTAGTGGCCACTACACCAACTGTCCTCATTGTGATTCATTATGCATGAGCACACTGAAATGGGATCTGTCTGTCGTTCCTCATCATTTCAGTGGCGTTGATTGTCAGATATCACAATATAAAAAAAAAGCACTGTGCCAACTGAAAACAGCAAATAGCATCACTTTAAAAAAAGCATCACTTTCTTTAACCCTACAACACCATTGCTGGGTGGTTTTCACCCGAGCAAATAAATGTATGTGATTTTCATTACGCTGCGTTTATCTGAGTGTCTCTGGTGAACAGGCAGGGCAGGCAACTGCTTGGGGGCCCCGAGCCGATAGGGGGCCCCCCGACACTCGGAGCCTGAACATTTACTGAAATGTGCAGTGACCAGCCGCCTCCCCGTCCCCCTTAAACAACAATGACATGTCAGTAGTAAACCTCCCTAAAGGGGCCCCACCTCACTTTAACCTGTGTGAAGTTATCGTTCTGCAAGTTGGAAAATGAAGAGGATTATTTACAGTGTAATGCATATCTTTTTTTCTCAGTTAATGTAGTTTTTTAAAAGCTATTTACAGTATTTTATTGTTCTTTACATTTATACTTTGTATATGTATATATATTATGTATACTTTCCCATACTTTTTAATTACAAGGCTTTCCAAGAGAATTCATATTATGATAAAGTTATTTCAGTCAGCTGGTCATGTTTACTCAAAATATGACATATTTGGTTTCTCTCTCATGCAGCTATTTGTGTGCCAAGGACACTGAGCCTTCACCAGGGAAGTCTCAGATATCCCAGGAATAGACCAAAAAACAAGTTTTCATCTTCATAATTTTTTTGTTAAGTTTTTTGTTCCCAAATTCCTAATTTTCCAGTAATTTTGGAGCATCTTTATATTTGTCCCCTCATCATGCTTTTCTTTCATTTTGTTAGACATGACACAGTTTAAGATAAAAGAACACTACTCAAATTTGTCATGCCTTGATATATTTTGATGACAAGTACTTTTTATTGGGTGTATTTATTATCTCGGGTATAAATCACCCAGCGTTAGTGATGGTGTTTTGAATTTGAGCGATAGTGTTCTAGGGTTAAAAAACAGAAAATATACATTTTACTTGACCAATAACATGATTGGAGGCATTTGGAAACAGTAATATAACTTTAATGCGATACATGGGGATTCTTGACCAAGTTTAAGACCGATAAGACAATTTAGAGTTTAAAAAAAATGAACTTCTCAGTTTTCTCCAGTGGATAATCTATTTCCAAAAATTCTACGATTCCTTTATCATTTACTGGCTGAAATATTGGCACACAATGTTTATGCTTATTCTTTCACCTATAATGTGAAAAGCTGATTGTCCGATCATGATTGCTTGGTTATTGGCACAGAGTGGAAGCCGCTCAGCAGCTTTGAACTCCGGCCAAACAAATATTGTCAGGATTAAGAGATGCCTTTGTCGTGTTAGGACACAGACGCTGGCACAGCGGTCACCCGCTCAGGTTCTGCCACATCTCTTTGCAAAATCAATTTATTCAGCGTTTGACAGCCTTAGCAACAGGCGCTCTCATTAAATATGTCACACCTTGTGTGTGAAATAGCAAATTCTACCTTTTTCTGCATTTCTGTTCTGTTTAATGTTATTTAAAGCCTGTGGTTGTACTTACTCATAAATATGCATCTCTGACGTGTCTAACAAACCAAACCGTTTGAAAATCGGTCGAAAATTGAGCGAGTTGTGGTTATTTAAAAAGTCCATGTTCCACTACATCAACAACAACAACACATGTTATGAGTGAGCGAGCTGACCGGGACAAGATGGCCGCCAGTGCTGACGTTCGACTCCGTTGGCCGGAAGCGCAGACGAGACTTCTACCCTTGTATTATATCTATGTGTATAAGTGGCGCAAACGGATTTGTAACGTGTGTTCGTCGAACGAGTGACGGCTATAACAAGGCAAGGTAAAACGAAAAATACGTACAAGTTCAAATTTAAGCTAACACACTTGTGACTTTAGTGCAGTTAAATGTGCTCGTGACGTTTGCTCCAAATACCTTCGTTCATACCACGTTCTCACCGGATTCTCTTCTTCGTGTTTGTATATTTTTATAGCATTTTGGCTAAAGCTGACGTCACTCACCTGAGACAGAGACACACGCGGGATGACGGTGCTGAGGAAAGACTTTTCATTCAAGGCCTTAACCTGACAAAGATGGAGGACACGACAGCATCCAACGACTTCAGCAAATGGTGAGTGAAGCCTTTTTGTTTGTTGTGTTGTTTTGTTTTGTTGTGTGTTATCTTTGGCACTTTACATGGCTTGTGCTTTGCTGTGTTTGTTAGCATTTGTGCATAATGTGTATATCTCACATCTGTATAAGGTGTTGCTGTGACATCATGGTGTTGAATTGTGGATGTGATGGTGACTCACACAGACAGTTGGATGTGTGTTTTGCTCTGTGTTGTTGTGCTGTTGTGTCTTTAGTTGTATCACAAGTTGATATGATATGATCATTCGTCACTTTGCAGCTTTGGTATTTTCTAAGTTTGTCTATTAATGGTCGTGCAAATGTCTCGTAAGACATAAAGTGCTGTGTGAATTTGCAGCTAACCTTCAAATACATATTTTCTTCTGTTTACTGATCAGAAAATAAGAACTCAAATAGAAAATAGATGACTTCTTCAGCGGGCGATAACTTTACAATTCATTATTGCGACCCTAGCTTCTGTTTTCATTAATGCTTCAACTGTAACTAGTGTTTATCAGGAGTCGCGTTTCATGCAAGTTCTGCTGTTGTCTGTGAATCAGATGCTGATCACTGAATATAAAATATGCCCAGAACAGAGCTATTCAACTAACATTTCTGGAGGGTTAGCTTCCAGCTCTGGAAGTCTGTCCAGCCAGAGGGCCGGTCAACCCCTGTACTACTATTTAGTGTTGCATGTACAGTTAACGGATACAAATATATATACAAAATGTTTTTAATTATTTAGCACGTATTTATTGAAATAGCTGCTAGTTTTGTGCTAAAAAAGTTAAGTAACAAAACCACCGACATTCAAGTACAATACAATTATAGTATTGTGCAAAAAGTTTACAGTTACAGTACCACCAACATTTGGATAAGGCTCTTACAAAATTAGAGGTAACAATATAAACAACATTAAGGTGCAATGGCCACAATAGGCTATTTTTGCAGAAATATAAGTTACAGTACCAATAATATTCAGGTACAATTGCCACAGGTGGCTCATAGTGCTAAATATTCTGGTACATACATAGACTGCCTACAATTACAGCTGTACTAGTATTTGCCAAAAAGGGACGCAAAGTGCCAGAAATAGGCGAAGCTATGGTTTTATTGGCTTTTTAATAATACATTAATTATTTATGGGTTAATGGGCCGCGAGCCGGTCCAAATTGCTTGAAGGGCCTGATCTGGCCCCCGGGCCTTAAGTTGAACAGCCTTGACCCAGAGTATAAGCTCCAGAGTTATAGTCGACTCCTCAGAAATGCACTTTAAATCCTGTTTTGCTTTCCTCAGCGCTGGCAGCTTGAGTATTTTTACCAGAGCAGCTAACACAAGAGGGACCTTTTTGTTATTTTATTGGAAGGAGAAATTCATGTGACCTTATTGTGTAACACAAGCTATCAACTTGATTTATATTATTAATAATACAAAATAACTATGTAAGCTACATTTTATTTTATTTTTTTTAATGCTTGAACAATTAAGTCTATACAACAAAGCCACTCGGGGCGTTGTCATCAGTATGGGGAGGTTTTATTAGTAGACTTTCATCGGATCAGTTACGATCACTCTCTCTAGCTCTTCGGTTTTATTTAAATGATTTTACTTCAGTTTATTTAACATCACAAGTTTAAATTGTAAAACTGAAAACCCTTGAAAGTCATTGAGTTAAGTGCGTTAACTGCTCTCTTCATGATCAATAGTGCTTTTCCAGCAAAGTGAAGCCAATATGACACAAATAAACTCTACTCACAATTCACCACTAATGTTGCAAAGGTTGTAGCTTCACCCAGAGAATTCTTGGCCACCACTTTATACTCGCCAGCGTCATCAGGAGAGCACCTTGGCAGAGGATACAGTCATGAAAGCACTTTACTACTATTTGCGTTGCACTAAGCCACTATTATGTCAGATTACCACCAAGAATACATGATGGGCAAAAAATGAAAACATATATTTTTAGTTTTCCATACTCATACTGGGTGCACATTAGGGATACAACGGTACAGTTTCCCCACGGTTCGGTATGCATCGCGGTTTTTGGGCCACGATATCGGTTACGGTTTCGATATCCTAGGCTACCTTTACACGACAATGATCTGAACACAAAAGTGGCGTTGCGCTCCCACTATTTATTTCGGGTTTAGACGAGCGTCTTTGGGTGGAAATCTGCATGCAAGTGTGTGAAATTTGATGTAGTATGCATGCCAGGTGGTTAGGTGGCACTGTGAAGCACTGCCATACAACAACACCAGGAGCGCAGGAGCATTGAAACTTCCTTCTACTTCTCTCTAGTAACGCTGAGTAGCCCACAGTCGACAAACCAAAACATTAACTCGGCGTAATTGCTGAAATGACTCCTGGATAGGTATCAGAGCAGCTAAGGCAACTTGAATGTCCGACTGATGGATATAATCCGACATGTTTGTTATTGTTTGTCTGTACTGCACATGGATCTGACGTCAACACGTACGGGAGGATAGCCAGCGTGAGCAGCTCAGAGCACACTTTTGCGTTTTCAACCCTTTAGACGGGAACGTGACGGCGGAGCATTTTTAAGATTTCCACTCTGGAGGGTGGGTTCATTTTTTTGCAGACTAGCAAACATGAAACCACACAAATTAAAAAATAAATAAAGTTTAGTGCTATCCAACAAAAATAAACACAATTGTAACGCACTCACAGAAACTACAACTACAAATACTCCAAGTGAAAGAGACTGGTGATGACGCTGTAAATGAGAGGCTTGCTCTGGGTGGCGCTGTAGAGCGAGTGTCTGTCCAAATATCCAACTTCAAACCGACTTCACTACGCTGCATAACAGATGCTTGCACACCGTGTTTTGTTTGTTGACGTTCGTTTTCTCATTCTCATCGTAGTCTACGCTGAATCCTGAATGATCTAACACAGCGGACTTATACGAAGACGATGCCGCTACACGCAGCATTGTGTATTTAAATTCATTTTGACGGACTGAAACGTACCAAAATACCGTTGTTTGTCGTTGCGTATTGAACCGAACAGGGTGTACCGAACGGTTACCGTCGCATCCCTAGTATACATACTACATATTTTATCTAATGACATAATTATACATCTTACTTCACTCACACCATGCTGTGTTCTTTACAAAGTTTCTAAGCCTAAAGTGAGTGAAACTGAGCTTCTTATTTACCTTCTGATCTCCAGTGATTGAAGACCGTGTTTTTGTTGAAGGCCATAATTCCATGGTTGGTCAGACATTCTCAGTGGAACACCGTCTTTGTACCTGTTGTTAAAACAAATCACTTGGTTTTAGAAGTCTTTTTGTTGCTGTTTTTTTTTTAAGGAATGTTAATGCAAAAGCGATCAATTGATTACACTTTATGAAAATAACCGTTGGTTGTCGCCACAGTGACGAGTACACCGGTGATCCAGTCCATTCTGTTGGTTGTGTATCACTGTATTGGGAGGGCTATATACACTGCATTAAATTATGATTATTTTTTAATTCTGGACAACTTTATTCATTGATTGGCTGTAGAATGCGAGGTCTCTTTATTCAAAACGGCAACAAAATACTTGGATTGATGTCAAAGAGCAGCGTGGGATCAAGAGTTTCTGTACCAGACTTGGTGACTGATCCCCTAGGTTGTGTTCTCAAAGCTCCTTTTTTTTAAATTGCATACGCCACAAGAAAATCCGCTTCATTAAAAAAAAGTGTGAAACCGACTGAATCCCCCTCCCTCACTCTCTCTGCTCTCTACTGAAGAGCATTATTCACCTCACTACAGCTGGTGAATCAGCTGACAGCAGGTCAGTGTCTTTATCTGTTGGATTGGTCACTAACACGTACTGTAGTACCTTGAAAGTAAAAGCACTATAGTGTTTCAAGAGGGATTTTATTTTTATATCTATTTTGAAATTTTTCAACGCCAGTAGATTTGCAGCATCACACTGAAGAGTTGTGGGATTTTATTGTGTACAGAGGAGCATAGAGACGTGTGTTTAAAGGTGCCATATGTAAGAATGTGGCCAAAAACTGTTACTTCATTCAAATTCAAGATACAGAGGTCTTTTAGTTTTGGTTTTCTGACGTAACTGGCAACCCGTGGTTTCTCGGCAGCTGAGACTCTACTGACTGCAATGATTGGTAGACGGCAGTAGGTGGCGCCACATGCCAAAACATGATTTCAAAACATAAACATGATTTGCAGTCTGCAAAATATTTTTTTTAATGCAAATATTTTGTTGTTGGTGAGTTCAGTTTGTTATATGAACATTATTCCTGAGTCTCTGTGAGGATTTTTTTATGGCCAGTTGCTTTAGATTTATTACATAATGCACCTTTGAATGCGTATTATTCACGTTGATTTTCAGAGGCAAACTCTATGTAAAACACCAGCAGCTCAGCCAAGATGATGGCATCATTAATAGGTCGCCATATGAATGAATTAGTCTGTTACCTTCAATAAAACAATGGATTTCAGTATGGAAACGTGCACTTTTCAAAATGTATGCTTACCATTAATCTTGTCATTTTTATTTGAAATTTAGCTTTTTAAAAAAAACAAAACAGTAATATAAGGCATTATATCTTTAACTCTGAAGATATAAAACAGTTCAGTTCCCTGAAAGTTCTAAGTTTTGGCCCTGAGGTTTTCTACCTCAGCTCACTCCAGCCAGATGGCTTTGATCTGACCCCAACTATGGAATTTAATATAAATTTTCAAAAGGCTGCACATCAGGGGCAAAGGAACAAAGTGCTGCACAGACACAAGTTCTTACCATGTGACCTTCGGGGGTGGGCATCCCAGGAAGGTACAGGAGAGTTTGACTGTCATGCCCTCCCAGACGGTGTGAGCTCTGAGAGGGATTGGAAAGTCTGGGACCTTCTGACTCAGACACTGCAGGTATTTCATATGGTCAGATGCCTTCTTTTCTGCCTGTAGCATAGACAGATCCAGAGGGAGAAATGTTTACAAACAAAAGTTACTGCATGTAAGATAATAGTAATTTTGGTGATACTGATCAGTATCTGATCAGGTTAACCTTGCAAGATGGAATATATTGACACTGTCGGAAATGAAGTGGCCTTTGAGTGGTTTCCATAGTTATTTTGGCTGGTGCACACACTCTCGTATGCAGCTCAATTTACAGGTAAAGAGAGGGCTGGTGTTATGCCAGCCTGCTGAGGGTGGTAAACTTTTATTTTGAGATCCCAAACAGCCATTAATGCCTCTTATGGCCAGTCTGGCAAGAGAGATGCTTCTGTTTTCTTTTTTTCGACTGTCAACAGTTGAGCAGTGATGCAGAGCCACTGGTCCTGAGACCACAACTTGATTTCTACTAACCTGTCTGCGAAGGGCCATTTTGTCAATGCGTGTGCGTAACAAACGCTGGTTCCTGATCACATCGATCTCCACCTTCTCAACCTCGTTTCCAAACAGTGTCCATTTGTCTCTGTGATACTCTTCTTCAGCAGCCAGCGTCTCCTTCAGAATTTCCCTGCAACACATAACACAACACAACCATATTAAGGACTATGCTTTTTGGGCACAATTGTGTAATTATACCTTTTAGTCTGACCTGTGATGATAGTACAGATGGGTGCAGACATGCAAAAAAACCATCTCAAAAATGATTGAGCTCAACACTATTTCTTAAACTGAAGCCAAATAACCAGTCACAACAACCCATTCCTCCATCAGAGCTGAACACCATGAGATGACATTTGAAAGAAACAAAATGGCATGTTTACATTTTATTTGGCTTCTAAACCTTTTCGCCTAATGTTGCTTATATGATATTTGGCAGCTTGTTCATTAAAAGAAGAAGTTGCATTGGTGGTTTTTTGCTCCATTTTGCCGTTTCACATGCGTCCCATTATCACACTGGGTTTGAAAGTTAGTGTTTTCTGTGTGGAATATCAGGCCTTGCTGCCATGACTTCTCTTTAATTAAGTTTGTTGTCTTTGAGATGGAAGATGGTTGTGGTAGCTTATTC
Organism: Microchirus variegatus; assembly: GCF_963457635.1. Taxonomy (NCBI): domain Eukaryota; kingdom Metazoa; phylum Chordata; class Actinopteri; order Pleuronectiformes; family Soleidae; genus Microchirus; species Microchirus variegatus. The sequence continues at coordinate 118,971 of NC_139802.1, forward strand.
ATTTAGATAACATTTTCTTTGCCTGTGCAGCAAAGTGTCATTCAAACAAGGACAACTGTCTCCCTACGAGCTGATCTTCAAATTTGTTAAATTTGCATTTTTCAGAAGTGATTAAGCTACACAGAATTACTGCCTTCAGCTGCTTTATATGAAATCAGAGCTCATTGTGAAGGCCATCAAACACAACTCTGTAGTTGCACACACACTGTATATTGTTGCTCTATGTATTTATGTCCCATGAACTTGCATTTTGTCTCGTGTACATGTGTTTCTTGCAAATGCATGGAAGTAGATGCACTCCAACATAAATTTTAATTTTGCCTTTTAAACACAGCATTTAATTTACTTCCCCACTCTCATTGCCAGGGGTGAGTGCATCCTGAATTGTCTTTTGATTGACAGTCCCGACAGCTTAATTAGTTAAACATGTACTTAAAACACAGCTTCTGTGAGCTTTGATTGCCACTAAAGCACGAGTCGGCGTCGCCCTACAAATGAAAATAAATAAGCACGTGCAAAGATGCAATTACAACCCCCCAACGATTGGTGAAAACTTTGGTTACACATGTAGACATTAAATGTGTGCCTGCCTGTCACTGTTTTTAATCTCTGTGCGCTCGGATGTTAAGCCTTGAGGGATTGAACCACTGGAACATATCAAGTCAGCGGGTGTGCGTGATGGTTTATGGCTTAATTATTGCTCTAAATGGAAAATGTAATATTGCTTATTGTTATGAAGAACAGCAAACCCCTCCTGCCAAAACAAAGCATGGACATGCATAACTCGTGACTATTTTACATTACGATCAATCAGACAGTAATGTGCATTCGGAGCCACACGTGTCAATGCAGAAAGATCTAGTGCCTTCATTTTCACACAAATCAAAACAAATGTCATGCTGGCCCATCGTATAACAGTCAGTCCTCGAGAGCTCGGAGCATCACCCCTCTGTCCTTCCTCTCTTATCCTTAGAGGAGTCGATCACTTTCTGCATCATTAGGTTTTCGGCTTAAAATATCACCCGTGCTATATTAATCCTCGCACTTCCAAGGGAGATAAGACTAGTGAAGAATGGAGCCTTGGTGGACGAAGTGCACTCCAGTGGGAGTTGACCTTGTTTTAATATAGCGATAGAGGGTTTCACAGGTGAACAAATCTGAAGGCAAGGTAGGATGGATAAAGTGGAGATGACCGTGTTGGTGGATAGAATGGAGAGTTAGTGATGGAGGGTTTGAGTAGTAGCAGCATGGGAGAGGGCACGTAATGAGATGCCAAGTTGGCAGGACCACATCGCTGCAGCTGAGGCTCATTACTGTCAGATGTGTTTTTTGTCTTTCAAGAGGGTGTGATTTCACCCTCCATGACTTCCTGCCTTTTCACTCTCCCTTCGAGTACACAGTATTGCCGTCAGTTCTCATTGTGGCCTCGGCCCATCCACACTTTTTCTTTCAGCAGTAGTTTCCAGTCAAAGTTTTACTTTGTTTCTGTTGTTTTGAACAATACTGAAGAGATTTGACGGTCACATATGAGGCATGTCAAATATTTTTTGACACAAGAGTCCAATCAGGCTCTGGAGGAATTGCAGAGCAGGAAAAAGAAGCTGCTAATCCTCCAAATGTGAAAGGGGTATCGAGTACCGGCACAGATACTTTGTGACCCAGACAGGACAAGGTGCCCCCACAGTAGAAAAGGGATTTTGGTGAAACAAATTGTGTCACAAGAGGCTTCCTGTTCTCTGTGACCTAAACCACCCTCTTCTGGGACTTGTTTTTAGATATATGGTGTCCAACAAGATCCTTAGACACCTAGAAAGTAAAAGATGGCCCGTGTGTTTCTGCTGAACTAAATCCTGTCAGATTGTGATTCATAAGTTAGACTTGCAGGAGTGGCATCAAATTAAGACCAGATTGTACATGCAGACTTTTTTTTCCCCATGTGCCTCATTTTATTTCTTTATTACCATATAACCTGAGTATATCTGAGTCCTTTTAAAAGTGGTTGCATGAGTTACCAACATAGTCTGCACAATAAACCAGCGTTGGAGACATGGAGGCTCCACTCTCACTTGGCTAAACATGGCTATCAGCAGCAACACAAGGTGACCCTGATTTTAACCACTTGACAAAAAGTTCAGCTCTATATCTTAAACGTGTGTTTTGCATTTTTATCTTGCAGTCTTTTTGGACTCCAAGCCAAAGTTTGTGTTGCTTTGTTTTCTGCTCGCTCCCCACACCAAAGTCTATAGTGATTTTACATCCTGACTCACTGTAATTGCTGATCCACCACTAAGTTAAAATGTGTTATTTTGTGACTTTTGGCTTTTTGAAATCCATTGTTTGGATTTAAGTGACACAAACTTGCCAAACAAGGCAGCGCTACATCAGCAGCTATTGTTTCCCTGCGAGCTACAAGCTTTCTCTCTGGCTTTTGATGCCGAAGAGTGAGTGGTTTACATTTCAGTTTTCAGTCAGAAAAAGTTGTCTATTGGGGAGATTTTCTGAATTTTTCAAGCGATGGTTTGCTATGGTTTACTTTTCAATAAGTCGTGGTGTGTGGTAACTGTCAGCTGAATATTTGTATGAGTATCATCTTATAACTAACTGACAACCTAATAACTTGACTGACAAACGGATCAGAATAAATAATCCTGACGTAAATGTGTTCTTCTTCTTCTTTTTTGGAGTTGACAGACTGGACGCAGCTTTCACGTTATTCTGCCCCCTACAGTCTGAAGACGTATCTGCATTTAAAGGGTGTCCCATTTCTAAGTGACAAAAGATTAAGGGTTGAGCTTGAAGGTTAAGATTGAGGGTTAAGATAAGAATTGGAATTGGCCCTTAGTCTTTCTAACTTTATTCTAGGATTGCAACGAATGACATTTTTCATTGTCGGTTAATTTACTTTGGGCAACAAAATAAAAGTTCTGTCCCACGAAAATCATGCCAAAGGAGAGGTCTTAAAACGACTCGTGTTGTCTCATCATACGTCCAACACCCAAATACAGTATACTGTATGAAATGTGATGTTGGACAAAAAGCAGCACATTGCAGTGTAGCATTTCTGCTTGCAGAACAGCTGGTTTTGCGTTCTCCAGATTGACTAATTGATTATTTAACTCCAGCTCTGTCTTTCAGAAGGATGTGACACCTCTTTCTCCTTTCTCCATCAATACAAATGAACAAGGTTCTGCCGGCTGACTCACTTAAATGGCTTATTGGCTTCATGACATGCAACCACAAATGATGGGGCAAGTCCCCAGCTGGCCTTTCACAGTGGGAGAACAGTGAAGAAAGGGCCCTGATTTTACTTATTTATCGATGCTTACTCTCAGCAGAAAAGCTATCACGATGTCATCTGTCAAGAGAAAAGCATCTTGATACTTGACCCACTCCTCTTCCTCAAGAGACAATGCACTTGTGGATGGAGAGTGATGGAGAGGACAGAAGGAGTTTTGAATTTGCCCATCCTATTATCGACAAGAAGTGCAGACGGTACACAGCTCTCACTCTTGCCTATTTTTACTTTGAGCCGGGCAAGACTCACAGCAAAATAGATGGTCTGTGATCTGCAATTTCCTTCTCAAGTATTTAGGTTTATGACAGACATTTGCAAGATTTGTCACTCGGATACGATACGAACTGTTAACTTCCCTTTCTTTCCTCGAGCTAGGTTTCTTCTGTTTCCGCTCCTGATATTATATGTAATATTTACAATGTCCTCGTTTTTTTGGTGTAACATTACAGAGCAACCAGTGGCGTCTTTGCATTAGGGGCTGGTGCCACCAGAGGGCACTGCCGTGCAGGGCAGGATTATACGCTTTTATAAGATTTCCTGTGTCAAAAGTGTTGTTGAGTATAAGTTGGTAGTAAATTAAACTTTGTACGCAATGAAATGTCCACAGTTTTCATTTGATGAACGCAATTTCCTCTGTAGACACTTTATGTAGTGTAGTTGTGTGCGAATAGATCGTTCTGCCAGATTGTGCGCGTCCTCTGTTTGCGCTCGGTGTGTCACAGCTAAGATGGCCCTACGCCTGCAGTGTTGTGGACTGGTGAACGCGCACACTTCAGCTTCCGCAGTGGGGCCTGAAGTGCTTATCTTTGGCTGATTTGAAGCAAGGGCGGGCACTGCATGTAAGGTCGCTTGCCGTCTGCGGATCCCCGCGCCACTAGCAAGTATAAACAAGGCTAGCTAGGCTAACGTGAACTCATCCATGAACTGTTGGATTTTAACAGCAAGGGTCACAGAGAAGTTTTCACAGAGCGTCATTCCTCTTCAAGAAGTGAGCGGTGAGTCTAATGTGGAGTCCAGTGGAATTGATGATGTAGTTTACGTATTGTTTGAATTATGCTGGACTTTCTGTCATGTGTAACTGGTGATACGTGTGTGGTGGGGACACAACCTCACATATTGTGTTTGGTGGCCATGAGTCATGCATTCTGTTTTTATTGTTGTCACGTTGTTGTTTTCGATCCTGAGTATTTGATATTGTGAGATTTTGAACACTGCCATTTGGTTGTGCTATTGATATGATAATATTATGTCATCAGATTAGCATTGTTGAGGGTATGAGAGTAATATGTGGTATTTCTGGATTGCATTCTAAGATTTTCCTGCATGGCCCCACTAGAATTTCCAGACCAAAATCGCCACTGAGAGCAACTGCAGCGTGTTGTCGTTTAGGGGTGTGAGGGTTTTTACTGGGAACCTTTTGAAAACAGCAAAGAAAAAGATTTTCTCTGTGTCTCACCATGTCCTGTGGCGGGGGATGTTATCCATGTTCAGGATCTCTTTCACGGACATCAAGTCAGCGGGGATGATGGGATAGAAATCGGAGTAGGATGCTTCCTCATCACTGTAACATTCAGAAGGAGAAAAAAAGACAAATCCTGATTAGCACAATTCTGGAAATCCTCCAATGACTCAGGTGAAAGATTAGAGAAAAAAAAAGCATATCATTCCTTGTCATCCTCCACAGTAATTTATTCTATTGATGTAGTGATGGAGTGTTCATATTAGCACACTTATTCATTTTGTCATGGTTTACGGCACATTATCCCATCTGAAGTTCATCAGAGCATTATTCTCCTCTGCCACCATAAAACAGCAGTGAAGCTCCTATTCTTTGTCTGAACAGAAGAGGAGGCCATACATCAGTGAGAGCTCCAGTAATGCAGGCAAACAAAAATACACAAGGTTTGATTTATTCATGAACTCCAGGGATTCTGTTTAAAGCTGGCAGCTCTTATCTGACTTAAAAAGGCTTAAATTTATATATCGTCTCCCTCTCCTGTTGTGGAGATAAACGATGGCAAATCAAAAATCTAACGAAACGACAATTTGCAAAGAAGTGAGAATCTGTGAAAGTAGAGGCTCTTTGAAATATGATGTCAGCATCGTTTGTGGCACTAATACTCTTGTGTCAGTCCATGCAGCTCAGTGTGGTTCTTCTGTGTGGCACTGCAGCTTTGTCTCTGTGCAGTATAAACACATACTCCTGTGTTGTTATCAACAGTACAATGGGATTAGACTCAGATTCAGTTCCCTATAGAATATTGTAGTGTTTTGTGGGTGTTTTGTAATTTTGATTGCCATCCTGTCGCTAACTACACTTTAAGGTGTACAAAGATGGCGCCGAAAGCAGCGAAACGAGTACGCTACAAATGAAGTATTTTCTTTGTTAATAGAGATATAAAAATGATGAAAACCATTGTATTATCTTAGTTTAGGCCCATATTATGGATAACTGACGTCATTGTTGCGTAACATTTATTTTTATTTTACCATCTTTTGTCAATAGTCGGCCGGTGTGGTTTACTTTTCAATAAGTCGTGGTGTGTGGTAACTGTCAGCTGAATATTTGTATGAGTATCATCTTATAACTAACTGACAACCTAATAACTTGACGGATCAGAATAAATAATCCTGACGTAAATGTGTTCTTCTTCTTTTTTGGAGTTGACAGACTGGACGCAGCTTTCACGTTATTCTGCCCCCTACAGTCTGAAGACGTATCTGCATTTAAGGGGTGTCCCATTACTAAGTGACAAAATAACCCTCAACACTTGGTTTTGAGGACCAGTAAAGATTAAGTGTTGAGCTTGAGGGTTAAGATAGGAATTGGAATTGGCCCTAACACTGGAATGCATTATCAAGTCTTTGCAAGGATTTGGCACTAGTTCCTAAACTTACGCTTAACCTTTTGTCTGCACTGTGAAATGATAGGATCATAATTGCTTCTTCTATCCAAGTTCCCCTTTTTCTGAATTGTGGGCAAACACACTTATTGTTTGTATGTGCTTATGTAAAAAAGGAACAACCAGATCTGCTGGTATGAAAGTGTAGCAATAACAAGTCAAGCTTTTCTTTTTTTTACATCCACTTGTGTCCTCTGATGTCAAAGTTGTTTGTGTTTATGTCACTGGACACGTACAGGAACGGGGTCATAAATCATAAACAATGCCAGTTGCTGTCTCTCCCTCCATTTAGTCTTTTAATGACAGGCACAACATGTTCATGCAGACAATAGGTGCACATGTGTAAAGTGATACTAAAGTGTGGGCTCTCCATTTAAAGCATGCACAATCAACTGAGGTGACCTTTTCACTACATCCCTCATAAACAGGAGAGTGGGTATTTGTGACAGGTGACGAGGTTATTTGAGGCAGTGACGGGCTGTTTTGTAACGGGAGAAGCATTCATTTTAATGTATCCACAGAACACTAATGCATAATTTGAATGAACAATTACAGCCCTTTGTGTCCGTTATTAGATCAGTATTTACAGAATCTTTGGCCTAACTGTGAAATATAGTACAATATATTTCAGCAAGTTTGTGTCAGAATTGTATATTTACCCAGGTGTGTATTACACACCCACAACTACCGTTGCTGCTAGTATCTCGCCTCAGGCATTACTTTCAACAAGCCACCTTACAAATGGCAATGCAAATTAGCTTCTTGTTCTCTTTTGTTTATAAGCTGGGAAATTTCCCCATTTCACAGCACTCGGAGGACAACTTCTGCTTTTGCCATCTTATTTTTCTCTTTTCCCTTCCCTCTGATGTGCTGAGAGGCTTGGGCCGTTGAATAACACAGTGCAGAGCCTGCGGCTTCATTGAATTGCCACAGATGCACACAGGGACAGAAACACTAGTCGCTTGCATGTGAACAGGAACCTAAACGCCACAGGTGTGCGTGTCCTCACAGGCAAACAATCTATTAAAGAGATGATCCTGCTATGGCGTGCATTGTGCATTTATGTGTTTATAAACAACAGGCTTCCTTGAAATATTAACTTGGTAAAACTAGCAGGAGGAAATAAAAAGAGGAAACCGTCGAGGCTTGATGAATTGCCCTCACTGTTGTTTGCATAACAACTAGCATCAAAAACAGTTTACCTGTCAGTTTATTGTACAAACAAGAACAAATGGGTTCTAAAATTGTGCTCTTATTTAAACGTTACCCATTTTGTTCAGTTTAACAGGATACATTTAAATGTGTTTCCACTCGGGATCGACTAAATATATCTATGTCTATCCACTATTTAAAATTTTGACATTTCTAAACTAAAGTAGATATGGAATTACGATGAAGTGGATCGAATACTCTGCAGTTAACACCCCCCACCCTAGGTTAGCCTAATGTAATTACTTGTTGCATTAGTGGGTAGCTGAATTAAAGGCTAATTTTATTTGAGACTATTAAAATAGACCAGAAGTGATTCATTTGAGATCTCATTGTGGCAGAGCTGGTTAGTCTGCTGTGACAGTTTTTTTTTGTTTTTCAGAAAGGTAGCTCTTTGGTCCGAATATTTTAATTGGCCATACTTTTATTATAATAATGAGAATTAAATAATGATGAGTTTCTTACTTTTACTTTTTTTAAGATTACAAAAGAAAATTGTTTTGTGGTTTTTTTGCTGCATGGTTCTTGTGTGTTCTTTTGTACTGGCTTTGATGTGTTGATCTGTTCTTTTCCCTTTTTTCACATCCTTCCCTGTTCTCCCTCGCCCTGAATTATATTTTTAATTAATAAAAATGAAATCTACCTGAAATAATTGTTTCAAATGTTAATCCCCTTGTTTCAGTAGGTCTGTAGCCTCAGGTGTCTATATACTGATGATATACTGATGGCATGACAAGGACTTGCTTTGTTTTTTTTTCTCATTACAGGATATTGATTTCTAAAAACAGGTTTGAGGATTAAATAAGTCTCTGTCAAGAAGAACATTTTCTTGTTGACAAAGGTGAACTTTTATCTAAAGCTCATAATAAATCATTACATTTTCTTCTTTTTTTTTTAAATGTGGAAATACAGAACTTGTTCTCACACAGGGGAAGTGACTTTGTGCTCACTCAACGCATTTTATTGTACCAAATCACAACAAATGACGCTTGGAGGTAAAAAGAAATGTGCAAATACAATACTCTTTCTTATTGCGGTGACTATGCAGTGCACCAGGGAATGATTATCACAGGGCGATTAATGGCTTTAGAAATGTTTGCTATTAGAAAAAAAATCCCATGGGTTAGGGTTAACCACATTTACTAACTGAATATAAAACAGCATGCTTTCTCAGAAAATCTGCTGATGTGTTGGACTGTATGCGTGTATATATATATGCACCTGGAAGTAAAGGTCCTCTTCTTGATCTGGGAGGACAGTTGAATGCTGTGAGACATCTGGGAAGACTGCTCCTCCTGCTCTTTCTGCATCACCATCCTGGTTTCCATGGTAACCCTATGACCAGCACCTGAGAAAGGAGAGGGAAGTAAGAGTGGGGGGTGCGAAGGAAGTGAAATACAGTTCATATCAGTGGGACACTAAAGGCAGTGTTTTTGTGAGCAGCTTATAGCCAATAGTATAACAACCTTGGCAAGATGCATAGTTATTTATTTTGTGCTTTTTATTCACATCTATTGCATTTTTTTTTAGTTATTTCCTCGGTCGAGGTGGCTAATAGCTGCTGCATATCATTGGTGTTTGTCTCCAGCCTCATCTCCAGAGAGTTATAATGGAGCCAAAGGCTGTGCTAATTATGCAAAATGTTAACTGCCCAATTTGCACAATGTGATAAATTAATGCTATCAAAAAGTGCACCAGTCGTTCATCTTACAAGAGTGGTGTGGTTAGCAACCAAAACTATATGTAAATACTGAGAAGTTTTTTGATCATTATAGACCACAATTGAATCCTACATGGAAGAACGTTGTGCAATAAACTTCAGCAAAGGGCAAACGCATTTACAGAAATTATGTTTCAATCTAAAACATAATTGTAGGGCGCGATAGGTGTTGTCTGTTATTTTATGAAATATTTAATCTTTAATATCTGTTTATGGAAACATTTCCTCTAAAATCATTCTAGTGTTGGTTTATAAAAATTGCTTTTGATCGCTTGGAGATTTTTTTGTCTGACAAAAAGCCCTGAATTCAAAGATTTTCATTTTTTTTCCCAGAGCAGCAACTTATTGCATTTATGAAGCTGCACTTGAAATTCATCATTTAAAAAAAAAAAAAAAAAAAAAATCAAATTCTCAGAATGCTTGTGCTGATTCATCTCTGGCTCAATTTTAGGATGTCTTTCTGCTATGTTGATAGGAGACTCCAACTTATATGTGGCTTGCTTTTAGGTGTAGAGAAAGGTGTATATCAGTCCCAGGTTGAATGGATCAACCCTTTTGTGGGCCACTGAGGCACTGATCATTCATCAGCTGATGTTTGCCATGGTGCTGCCCACAACCTGCCCATCATTAATCATGTGGCTGCTGTGGGGAGGTGAATGCAACATGGTCTCAACAAACAGAATCAGGTTACGCCTGATTGATAACTTCATTCACCCATTCCCAGTAGCAACCACCTGTGTTGTGCTTACACAATTGCATAATGTGTGTTTTTTCTTCTCATCTCCTTCAATTACATTGTGGAAAAACGATGGTCAGTTGGAGAAACAGGCTAGAGGGACGGCTGATTCCCCTGTCAGGTTTTTTTGTGGCTCACTTTGTGCAGTGGGAGATAGATTTGTTTGAACATTGTTAATGAAAGGTTGACCTCTGGCACATTAAAATTGATCAGCCTCCGTGGGTTGGCCAGTTCCTGGGCCCCTGGAGGGAGTAGAGCAAAAGCAAAGTGGTGTTGTTTTCCATAGTCAGTGCAGCTTTCAGTCTCTAGAGTGAACTAAGACAATCTCATGTCCCCTGATATTTTTCTGAAGGACTGTATCGGGGGAAAAAATAGAAAAATATTTATATTGTACAAATTGATGGAGAAAGCTGTCCTTGCTCATGAGCACCACGGCAAGTGTCAATAGAAGTTAATGTGATTTGATACCTGTACTGTCTAACTATAACCAGCCATATCAAAAACCTAATGCTGAAAAAAAAAAGTGTGGCTCGTCACATGATAGTGGTCACTACATGTTAAAGTATAGACTATGTTAAGAGAGTAACATAGTCACTCTCTTTACAGCATGTGCCCTATGCTTGGTGAAGCATTCACATGATATTTAGGGTTTATGTTTCATATTGGATCATTTTATCCAAATTAGAGCTGAAACGGTTAATCGATGAATCGATTATTCATCGATTACTAAATTAAAGCTAACTATTTTGATAATCGATAATTGGTTTGAAACTTTTTTATGATTAAAACAAGATTTCTGATTGTTTCAGCTTCTTAAATGTGAATATTTTCTTGGTTTCTTTGCTCCACATAAACAAAGAAATCATCCAAAGTGAATCGTTTTGGTTTGTGGACAAAACAAGACTTTCGAGAACATCGTCATTTCCAGCTTTGACAAACACTGATCAATGTTTTTTTTAACATTTTCTGACATTTTATGGACCAAACGATTCATCGATTAATCGAGGAAATAATTGACAGATTAATCGAGAAAATAATCGACAGATTAATCGATTACGAAAATAATCGTTAGTTGCAGCTCTATATCAAATTCAGTGACTGATAAACGATATGCATTTTTGTAGTAAGTCTAGTGTCGTGAGGTAAAACCTCTTGGCAGAGGTTGGGTGTCCAGCTGGCAGCCAAGCTAAGAAGCTAAAGCATCATTGAGAAGTGTCTTGCTGCTACTACTACAACCAGTCAAAGGTTGTAGTAGTAGTTGTCTCAACAAACAACCACAGCATGATGGACAACCGAAGTTACTGCTGAATTTGATATATTTAAGGTACTTGTTTTGCAAGCCATACAGCATTACCATTATTTGACCAAGATTTTGGCCAAACTCATCATCATCACTACCTTCTACCATAAAATAACCCTCGCTATCATCGGAAAAGTTAAACATTTTGGCGTCATGCCATCACCAAACAAGCCGATTTGACAATAAATGAACAAATAACTTACTGTATTATACTGATCTACTTCAGTGGCTTAACTACAGTATATCTGCTGTTTTCAAGGTTAGTTTGCTCTTTAATGGCTAGCTAAATTGATGAAAGGCAACTAAAAAGCTGTATGCTGTATGTGCTACATCTAAATGATGGCTGAGTAAAGGAATTTCCACTCACTTTTTCTTTAAAACAACTGAAGTCCTCCTTGTCAAAGCCCTGTCGAACCAAAATATTGCACTTCCTCTTTTGCTTGCCTGTCTGTGTCTGAAGATGTAGTTCAGTCTCACTCTCACCTCTGTTACCTGTCACTGTTTGTCTGTCTGCACTTCATTCTCTCCCCTCCTCTCTTGATGAGGGTGACCCTGAACACAATGAGTCCTCCAGTGCCAAGCATGTTGACACCACTGCTCTCTCAGTCTTAAGTTGATAAATATAGACAGTGACATCTCCCCTGTATACACACACACACACACACACATGCACACAGTTGCCTTTACACCACAATCTGTTCTATATGGACACACAAAACCACAACAGGCGCGCACACACAGGCACATTTCTTTGTCATCAGTCGGATCAATTTACACAGACGAGCAGTGAAAAAATAAACAATGGTATCTTCCTGTACAGCAATAGAAGCTGGAACAAATGACCTGAGCAGCTGAATGGAAAAGTTGGAAGAACACTTTGCTTTGGTGGAATGAAATGTCTGCCCAACAGGTTAAATTAAAAGCCAGAAAAGGACAAATAGGAAGATGGGAGATGGAGAGCTGTAGGGGAATGGGACATGCTGAGACAAGAAGGGATAAACAGGCTCTCTTAAATGGAAAAGAAAATTAAATGGAAAGTTTCACTAAGTCAGGTTACATGACGGACACTTGAAAAATATTTCGTACAGCCGGAGACGACGTTGAGGCTCTCCGACAGGCTCTCCGACAGGCTCTCCGGTGACGCAGAGGGCTCTGCGTAACCTACGTAGAGCACTTTACGCAGGAGTATAAATTGGGCTTAAGGGTATAACGTTTTTGGATCCAATTTAGATGTTGGATCCAAAAAGGATGCGACCATGGCTGCCTTCTGCGCAGTGTCGGTATTTCACAATTACACATGAAAATCTCACAAGCCCTGATGACTGATGACTGGTTGGGTCAGGTATGTGTAATCTAAATGTATGGCTCTGGCTGTCTAATGTGACATGGAGACCATGTTAACCATGTTGTGTATTGTGATGTCAACAGTAGGAGAGGGAGTCAGAGGTTAATAATGTTAAAGGCAACATCTGAGACTATTCTGTCACCACATTCTTTCTAGTAAACTTTCCCACTGTACTACTTTGTCTACTCTTTTGCTGATTTCTGTGTTAAATAATATGTTTGTGTTAAATGCTGTTTACCACTAACTTATTTTACCACCTTCATAAGTTCAGACACTGAACAGAGTCACCAGCTCTGATCCAATAATATGGAGAGACTCGTCTGTGAATCATGGAGATAGAGAAGAGATAATGGCGAGACATGTCCTAAGTTTAATGAGTCCAGAAAAGATATTAGTAATGGGATAAATGATGCGTCTTGTTATCAGGATATGAGCGGTTGGTCATATCGGAGGTCTTTGAATTCCTCACATTAAATGATGTATTTGGCCGGGCAGTCCATTAGAACTGTGTTTCTGTGAGAACATTGCTCCCCCCCTGAATAGTTTTGTCTGCTTTTATTTATAACATAATTATCCCCATTTTGATGGTTGTATGATTTTGTTATATTTCTCACTGCAAGTCATTTTAAGGAAGTGCACTATAATTATCTGTTGCCATGGTTGCGTGATTTTGTCTGAGTTTATTACTGTCCATCAGTGCTGACTGACGGTCCAAAGGGGCGGCAAGGAATGACATCATCATCATTCACTGGCCCAGCATTCTGTGGAAGGGTTGGGGGTTATTTATATAATCTTATATAATCTTTTAGTGGCCACACCTGCTTCTGGAATATCAGCACACAATACAAGCCAGGGTTGCCAGATCGACCTTCTTCTCATCATACATAGACAGTGACTGTCAGACTAAGAATAACCACTGGAACAAAGCAGCTGAGGTCCACCTTAATTAGGACCTCTTGGTTTTGAAGACCCTTCAGCTTGCGAGTCTTCCAGAGACAATCTCATGTCATACTCACATTTTTTTTTTTTTTTCAAAATGCGTACAATAAAAAGGTGGTTGCTCAAAAAAGGCATTTCAGTACTTATACTCGACAAAAATACAAACGCACAAACTTGAAATGGTGAACAAAAATAGAATGTCATGACATTTGCTCCGATTCTTGATGCATTTGTTTATGGGATGATTTGTTTTGCTCAAACCCAGTAGTCCAGTGTCACTTGGCCACTCCTAATGACTACAATCTCAGATCGAGTATTTCAACTCACAAGAGTCCTGGAGCATGGCAGAGTGGTGGTTAATACGCGTGACCAGTACACAGACACTCCTTATGGTCTGGTCAATAAAAGGGCACACCAAAATGTGGACTTTTGTCACTTGTCAATATCCCACAAATCATGAGGAAGCGTGCCATTGGCATGCTGAGTGCCGGATTCAGCGTTACAGCTGTGGCAACGCAACTGAACTGTGCATCATTCCACTGTCAGCCGCCTGTGGACTCATTTCAGAACGACAGCGAACCGGGTTCCGGTTCCCCAGAACGGCCGAACAACTTCAAATGGCTCTGCTGTAATGGGAGAACATCCCCCAGGCCACGGTCGACAACCTGGTGATGCGTCGGCCATGCGTCACCGGTGTACCGCTCTGCGTGAGGCTAATGGTGGACACTTGGATCATCAACCCCCATTGTGTTCTTCCTGCCATTACTCCAGGACTTTTGTTTTGAAATTGATCCTAATGCTCCCAAATTAAAGCCACTTTATTGATAAAGTTGTACCGTTATTTTTGAATAGTTACTCTGTTTTGTCACATAACAATAACTACAACTTTTTCTTATTATAGTTAATATTTTATATTATATTATAAATTAGAGTGTATATTACAGTCTTTAAGGTTACGTTTTAAGACCATTGCTGCTCTTTCACAAAAGACCTGAAGAACAATATACTGCATGTTATAAATTCCTACATGTAGCAGGTTAAACATGTATGACAAGTCAACAACTAATAAATATTTGCTGCAAACCCAGAACGACTTATCGTGTTTTATTAATCATTGATGCTTATTCACAATTCATGTTGGCTGCGTGGTTTTACTTGTCTAAATTATTAATTGCAGCAGGAGTCGGTGGGACTGTGTGGCAAACATTTATTTCACGTTGGATGTTCTTTCATTTTATCTGCACCTTACAGATGCAGATTATCATAGTTTGTGAATGTGAAGGTCAGTGTGGAGTGACAACACAAGTACTTGGACACAAGTAAACAACTGGAGTGTCAACAAGTATTAGTTTTTTTTAGAGTAGCACCTCCAAAATATTTAGTCAATAAAAACAAAACAAAGCATAGACAGTGGATTTGAACACAGCCATTGGAATTACCTCATTATAACCAGGTTTGTGTTACTTCCAACTGTTAATCTGTGAGTTTCATGTATTAATGTTTAATCTAATTTCAGTGAGAAAAACTTTTGGTGTTGGATCTAATAGCATTGAAAATTCCCATGTATAGCTACTGCTGTACTGAATGTTTTTCCGCTTTTTTTGTACCTTTACATGTATAGTAACAATACATGAGGCAGAATGCAGGATGTGAACATTTTATTCCTGAAGACATTTGTTTCATAATAATGAATACAATTTTCTTATTACGTCTCCATTTTCCTTTTTGTGCTTTTGAGAAAATGGCACAATAGCCATGGAGCTCTTTTCTAGCATTAAACTATGTTTGTTAGATTATTGGCTTGCATACTGAACACTTCCCCTTAGTGCTCAACATCTGTCAATTTCAAGATTGGAGTGATTATTCTTCCACAGAGAAATGTCTTGTATGAAAAGAAATACTACTGAACTTTCTTTTCATCTTCTCACCCACTGGTGATTTGGCCCAGAATAGACCTTAATGGACAGCAAAGTCTCCAGGATGATCCATCATTTCCTGGCCAGCGTTGACAGCTGTTTTTGTGTCTTCTTCTAATCAAGGAGCTATTAAGAACTCATTAAAATGCAAGAAAGGACAGGGAGGGGTGATGTGATTGCATCCGATCACATGCAGACTTCAATTCATCAAGTAATTAGGCCTACGGGAAATGTAGGTTTCTTTTCAATGAGGATGGCTGCTTGTTGTGATTCATGTCAAATTGAAAAACGTGTCCGATTTTCCTCAACTTCACATTCCCCTGTCACTGTTATTTATCAGAATTGGTGTTAACCTGATCTTTTCATGTTATTTTAACTCTGCTAAATGATATGTTTTCATTGGGCAGAGAACTGGCCAGCCTGTTGGATTTTAGTTAACTAGTTTTAGGATTAATGTTAGTTGACTCAGGAATAATGTTCATATAACAAACTGAAGTCACCAACAACAACAGTACAGACAAAATATTTGCATTAAAAAAAACATTTTGCAGACTGCAAATCATGTTTATGTTTTGAAATCATGTTTTTGCATGTGGCGCCACCTACCGCCGTCTACCAATCATTGCAGTCAGTAGAGTCTCAGCTGCCGAGCAACCACGGGTTGCCAGTTACGTCAGAAAACGAAACCTAAAAGACCTCGGTATTTTGAATTTGAATGTAGTAACTGTTTTTGGCCACATTCTTACATATGGCACCTTTAATTCTCATACGTTTTGGGCTGCAGTAAAACAAAACAACCCTCTACCAACCAGAAATTGGCATAGAGTGGCTTCCAAACACAAATATACATCACAGTATTGCTGAACATCGTTGTTTGAACTTTTGCAACAGAACACAGATGTAACTAGAGAGTTGACCACTACCAGCCATTTCCTCCTCCACAAAAGAGATGATTTTCTCCAAGTCTGTAAAGATTGTGAAAGAAACACAGTCTGTTTGGAAGAAATAATCATCACACACAAAGTTCTGATGCTAAAGATGAAAGTATTTCTTTATTTGTGAAGCCCAAATTAATATGTAACCACGTTTCTCATCTTGACGCAGGTTGCAGCTCATCATCTGAGATTTTACTTGAATAATAATTACGACTATTCTCAAAAGTTTGGCCCTAATAAGCCGCCGCAGATCAGAGTACAGACTCGTAGTACACAATAATATTTCGCTAAACCCAATCAACTCCATGCACGTTATTCTGAATTTCTGAATACATTTAGAAGAGAAAGTTATTATTCAAAATACTATGAATGTTGACTGAGACACTGAACTCATCTCTCATCATTTCTCTCAATATCTTCAAACACTTTCATATGAGGATGTAATTTCTGGAAAGGATGTTTTTCCCTTTTCTTCTAGACTTTTACCAGCATCCCTCCATGCTGGGACTTTGCCTTAAGTGTGGATATTGTGTAATGTATTACATTCATAAATGCTTATGTACCAAAATAGCCCTCTGAAAGGGTGTGGAGTTTAATGACCCATTAAAAGTTAATTTGAATCCTACAAATAGGCAAGATATATAAATGATATCAAGTTTCAAGGAAGCATTTCAGTATACTTTTTTATGCTGAGGGTTAGATTTTTGGATTTTGAACCAGCCTTTCACTTTCTCGCAGTGGTTTTTGTTGTACAACTCTGATCATCGTCCACATGTGATGTGTGTCGTCTGTGATAGAAATCACTCCAGTAGCCACGACTCTGTCCGACAATATATTTACTGACTCGGAGAAGACACTTGGCTCTTAGTTGTGATAACAATTCTGCTTGGGTGAACCCAACAGTTCTGCACATAGTTTTCCAAGTTCTATTGTGACTATAGAACTTCAGAGGAGTTGATCTCCCATTTGATTGTCCTTGGGCAATGTAAAAGAGAAATATGACCTGTGAGACTTAAAGCTCACATAGAGTGGTCCTGTTGCACATATTAATACACACATACATTAACTTGTCTTTATGGTCAAAAACCTCCTAGTTGCTGTAAATGAGCCGATAGAAATCTCTCCTTACTGACGCTCTCCTCAGCCGCGGTGTTTCACGTTGAAATCTCACACCCAGAAGACAGAGTGTGTTGTGATTGGCCAGCCAGCGTAGAGCCTTCCCAACTGTCTTGTGATTGGTCAGTACCCGGAAGTGACATATTCAGCACACCAGCTCTCAGAAGCGCAGCTCCCCCCTCTGGAACGGTGGATGCACTGCTACTCATTATCAAAACATTGTTTTAACAATGTTTAAAAATAGCTTCTTCACGACTCCCCACCGCAGTCCCTTTGACGACCTTTGACCCAGAGTCAGACCCAGAGTCAGAAGACACTGTCGCTCGTGAAACACCTCCACAACAGACGTTATTCTTCTTCTGTGGTTCCTCCCGACTCCAGATATAAATATTTAAATACATAAAAAAATAATACATTTTCATCATGAAAAGGGCTATTTCTAGTTTTACAGGTATTTATTTGTTTATTTATACATTTATTTATATATATGAGAGTATTTATAAATACATAAATAAATGAATAATTGCATGAAAAAATACAGAAATAGCCCTTTTCGTGATGAAAAAAAATCAATTTTTTCTAATTTATTTATGTACTTAAATATTTATCGGCATTCATTTATTGTTGTGTCATTTTTGGTCCTCCATAATAGAAGAACCAGAGACCAGAAACCATTCTCACGACAAAACCTTCACATTTCCCTGCAGTGAGGTTTGTTTGGCTGTGAACACGTATACATTTTTGTTGTTTGAGTTCCCTCTTGGCTGTTTTAAGTCTTTGTTGAATCACTTTGAGAAAAATGGGTTTGTTTGTTTTTTGACTGGATTCCAGCCAATTTTTTTCGTCTCTCTGCCTCCCACTCACTCCTACTCACTGGAGATATTTTTCACACATTAGTGCTATTGTCTTTTTTTTCTGTTAGTTGCAGCAATGCACTTTAGTGCTTTGCCAGTTGCAGCTCTCTGATCATGTTCAATCCTTCTTCACAATACCTACTTTCCTTTCTGCTCTTTTAGACAAAGCCCTATTTTTACTACTAGCTCAGATTCTACTTGTATGTCCAGAGCACCACAATTGACTTGTTCTCAAATAGCAGAACAAACAGATGATATTTATTGACGAGCTCACTGGGTCACGGGATGTCTGAAGGTCATAAAACACAGCACGCAATATGCTTATCTTGGTTGATACTGAATTGCACAGAACATCTGCTCTATTATACACAAAGGGAAAATATGTTACTTCTGTAAAAGATACATGGGCAATTGATGACTATTATCATTGTGCTTCTGTTTATATGGGTTTAACAATGAATTATCAAGTTGAAAACACAATTTGTGACAACTCCATCAGCAGATGTAAAAGGCTAGTTTTGGTTTTATGTTCTCTGCTGGTTGGAATTTTAATCCATTCATATCGAAAACAATATCTCTTTCTTGCATTAGGGTATAGCAGAGAATTATTATTATTCCAGGAGATGCTGTCAAAATATGTTTTATCTTTAACACAGTAGATGTTGAGCTGAAGCTTTGCGTTAAAATTCAAATCAAAACTTTTTTCTATTTGTTTGTGTATTTTGTCTGTTGTGTCTCCCCGTCCCTGAATGTATACTTGTATCTTATTCATATTGTATTGTTACACCCTTGTTCACTATTGAGACGTATAACTTAGCTATCACTGTTATTCATGATATGTTGATTGTACTTAGCAACCACATCACGATAAGGACCTTGCATATACCGGTACAAATACATGCACACACACGAACGCGCACACACACATGCACACACACATACGCGCACACATACACGCACACACGCACGCACGCACGCGCACACACACACACACACACACACACACACACACACACACACACACACACACACACACACAGATAGTCGGGCAACTACACATACACTCACAGACACACACCCCACATACATACATGCACACCAGGACTTACACCTACACCCATATATAGGATTATAATACTGATTACACAGATACACACGCACACACACACACACACACACACACACACACACACACACACACACACACACACACACACACACACACACACACACACACACACACACACACACACACAGACAATACACACAACTACATTACACAATTAGATAAGCCAGGATGACCACACTGAAGCTTGTCACTTGGAATGTACGAGGAATCGGCTCTAAAAATAAAATACTTAAAGTTCTTAATCACCTTAATAAGTTGGAAGCAGACATTGTCTTACTACAAGAGACTCACCTGCCTAAGTCAGACTGCCAGTTAACTTCACTACAATTCCCTCACATGTACCTAGCAAACTATAACTCTAGACAGAGAGGAGTAGCTATTCTGATCAATAAGAAGTTACATTTCACACATAAAAACACTATTACAGATCCAGAAGGCAGGTTTATAATAATTACCCTACTAATCAATAGTACAGACTTCTGCATTGCCAACATATATGGACCAAATGTTGATGACCCTTCCTTTTTTCACTCCTTCTTCTCCTCACTATCCACTCACCTGGACACAACAGTCATATTGGGAGGGGACTTCAACATGACACTCAACCCAGAATTAGACAGGCTCAGTATGACAGAAACAACACGAAACTGGCAGTCGACGGGGATTCTTAAAAAATATATGGAGGATTGTGGTCTCTGTGATGCTTGGCGCTCCCGGAACCCAGCTACGAAAAAATACACCTTCTTCTCACCGGTACACAACTCATACTCACGACTTGACTTCTTCCTGACCAGCAGCTCAACTTTAGCAAATATTGCAGACACCGATATCCACCCTATCACTATCAGTGACCATGCACCAGTCTCACTAAACATAACTATAAAGGCAGTTACCCCACCAAACAGAAACTGGAGACTTAATACATCTTTGCTAAATGACCCAAACTTCATCAAATACATCGAGGACGAGTGGGCAACCTTTCTGGAGTTCAATAACCTACCAGGAACTTCGCAATGTATCCTGTGGGAAACAGCTAAAGCAGTAATAAGGGGTAGAATAATCTCCTTCTCCTCATTTAAAAAAAAGAAAGACAATTCACTAGAAATAGAATTAGAACAGAAAATTAAAACACTGGAGACTGCTTACACCACCTCACAAGACGAACACCTTTTGAACAATATACGACAATTAAAACTTGAATTAAATAAAATAATTGAAAGGAAAACACAGTTCCAACTGGAAAGGCTACGCTTAGAAAACTTCGAACATAGTAACAAATCCAGTAGGTTTTTAGCTAACCAACTTAAAATAAATAAGGAAAAAACAACTATCCATTCCATAAAAGGTCCTGACGGGAACTTAACCCACACACCGGAGGAAATAAATAACGTCTTCAGAGATTTCTACAAAAACTTATATTCTTCCAATAATACCTCATCTAGTACAGAGATAGACACATTTCTAAACTCTATAAATCTGCCAACACTTAACAATGAACAGATCAGCACCATAGAATCTCCCATTTCAATGGTAGAACTCTATGATGCCCTCCACCACATGCCAAACAGGAAAGCCCCAGGACCAGACGGATTCCCAGCGGAATTCTACAAAACATTTTGGCCCATACTGGCACCCATATTTCATAAAATGGTAATGGAAATTAAGGAAAGTGGCACTCTCCCCCCACACATAAACACAGCACATATCTGCCTCCACCTCAAACCAGATAAAGACCCCTCACTCCCATCCAGCTACCGACCAATCTCACTCATAAATGCAGATCTTAAAATCATCTGCAAAGCCTTAGCGAGGAGACTGGAAAAAATCACCCCCTTCATAATTCACCCAGACCAGACAGGATTTATCAAGGGCAGACATTCAACAAATAATACGCGCAGGTTAATCAATATAGTAGACTATTGCACAATCAATAAACTTAAATCAGCAATTATGTCACTAGACGCAGAAAAAGCATTTGATAGAGTAAACTGGAAATTCCTTCTTGCGACAATGGATAAATTCGGATTCAAACAAAACTTTGTCTCCTGGATCAAAATTCTTTATAGTTCACCCAGTGCCTCGGTCAGGACAAACGCTCAAACATCTCCAAGCTTCAAGCTCCAGAGAGGCACCAGACAAGGTTGTCCACTCTCCCCCTCACTGTTTGCCATATTTATCGAACCGCTTGCAGCTGCAATTCGAGAAAATGGAAATATCAAAGGTATTCAAACAGAAAATCTGCACCACAAGATAAGCCTATATGCGGATGATGTATTACTCTTCCTTCAAAACTCACAAAACACTCTCTCTGGTACTATCTCACTCATCAATAAATTCTCAGCAGTCTCAGATTACTCAATAAATTGGACAAAATCGACTATTCTACCGATCAACTCCGACTTCAAAACATCTTTACCGACTCCTTTGAAATCAGGCAACATTAAATACCTAGGAATTAGTTTATCCTCTAGGATCTCAGATCTAACTCAACTAAATTATACACCGCTACTTAAAACAATTGAAAATGACCTCCAACGATGGACCTCTCTACCCATATCACTTATGGGTAGAGTCGCCACTATAAAAATGATGATCTTACCAAAAATTAATTACCTCTTCTCTATGATCCCTACCAAACCTTCACCAACCTGGTTTAAATCATTAGATTCAGCTACCACAAAATTCCTGTGGAAAAATAAACCAGCACGTATAAGTCTAAAAACCCTTCAAAAAGTAAAAACCTGTGGAGGATTAGAACTTCCAAACTTTCATAATTACTTCCTGGCTAATAAACTACAGTATGTCCATAAATGGATGAAACCTGACCCACTGGACAATCAATGGTTAGACATAGAAAAAACATTCTGCAAAGATATCCAAATCTGTGATCTACCTTTCATCAGTACAACCATTAAACAGCACCAATGTTTTAAAAGCATAACTATAAGTAGCTCCCTCTCAGCCTGGTGGGAATTTATTAAAATCACTAAGTCCTCACATATACCCTGTAAACTTACCCCAATCTGGAACAATCCTGACATTCTGCGAAATAAAGTTATGTTAAACTTCTCAACATGGCACGAAAAAGGAATAAGGCACCTGGAACAAATACTCGAACATAATACATTCATCCCGTTCCAGAACCTGATGGAGCAATATAACCTCCACAGTAGTAAGTTTCTCGAGTACCTGCAAATTAAATCTGTAATTAGAACAAGGTTTAGAACTAGTAAATGGGAACTAGAACTACCTCCAATAATAAATCAATTTCTAAACCTCACATCTCCCAGAAGATTATCAAAAACGTATGCTCTACTGACAGAAAATGACACAATAATCTCCTTACCAACTAAAAAATGGGAAACAGACCTAGGCATCAGCCCAGACGAAACTTTTTGGAGACAAATATCAGCTAACATGTTCAAAATGATTAAAACCCCAGACTTACAACTCATACAATACAAAGTTCTACACAGAATACACTACACAGGACAAAGAATGTTCAGAATGGGGTATTCACAATCAAACACCTGCTTAAACTGTAATGAAGACAAAGCCGATAATTACATGCATGCTATATGGATGTGCACACCTGTACATACATTCTGGTATAAGATATGTGAGGACCTATCAGCATGCCTAGACCACACTATACCACCTTCTCCTGCACTGTGTATACTGGGAGATTTAAGTCAAATAAATATAGAAACAGGAAAAGAACGCATGCTAATTACTAGCCTAAGCATCGCCAAGAAAACAATCCTCTTAAACTGGAAAAACAAACAAACAATAAGTATAAGCCAATATAGAAATCTTCTGCTTGACCACATCTCTATGGAGAGAATGTCTGCCTCACTTAAAAAACAGTTGGCCGACTTCAATTCTACCTGGGCACCTTTAATTAACTATATTACTTAGGGCAGTGGGGGCTGGCGTCTCTGCTGGCCGGCCTCCTGGGGTGGGGGCCGGGGGTCCGGGGTACTGGGGCTGTTTGGTGGCCTTTGGCGTCTGGTGGTCCCGCTTTCCGGCTGTCTCTCGGTGGCTGTGGGCCTGGCCCGTGGGGACTGGGGGGGGGGTGGCTGGGCGGCTGCCGCACTCGCGCGGGGGGCGCTGGGGGGGGGTTGGGGCCGGCGGGGCTGCGGGTGTGGGCTGGACTGTCCTGCGTCGTGGGTGGGGGGGGGGGCCCTAGGCCTCCGTATGCTGGGGCTCGCTGGGCCCCTATGGGTGGGCTTGGCCCCTGCAGGTGGCGGGGGGGCCCCGCTGGAATCGCTCCCCAGTGAGGTGGGGGGGGCGCTCGCTGCGGCGCCCCGGCGTTGCCCTGGGGTGGACCGACGCGTCTCTTTTCCCCTGGGCGGGTAAGGTGGTAGAGGCGGGTGGGCTTCCTGGCATGGGGGGTCCCGGGGACTGGGGGGGGGGGGCCTGGCCCGGCCTGGGCTGTCTCCGAGCGGTGGGTGGGGCGGGGGCCTGGACTGTCATGGCGGATGCCGTGCTGACCTGGCTACGGGTCCTGCCGGCGTCCGGGGTGCGGCGCTCACTGTTGGCTTCCCCCCCCGGGGGAGCGGGGGCGGACCTGGCCCTGCCGCACCGGTGGTGCCTGTGGAGAGCTGCGGCGTCGCCCCGGTCTGAGCGTACTGGCCTCTGCTGGGCTGGGGGGCTGGGTGGGCGGGGATACACGGTCTGCTAGTCAGGAAGCTAGCAGCCGGCCCGGGTGGCCAACCTTGCCTGCCCTCCGTGCTCCCCCACCAGATCTGGTATATCACTCTCACACACACAACTAGGGTATTGGGGGAGATACAGGAAGACCATTGGGGGGGTTGGGGGGCGGGCCCACCAAGTAGTGGGCCTATCCCCCATCTTCCCCTCCAGGGGTCTCCGCTCTCCCCCAATATTTTATGGCATATTAGACACTAGGGCCTGGGGGTGGGGTGGGGCATATCGACTACCCCGCTGTCAGCAAGCAGCGGGGTGTTGTCACCTCATCCTCCCCCCCACATTTTTAATGCATACTAGATACCAACATCCGCCATACACACATCCCACAGCACACATACATACACACCACACCACATCCTGGTGGGGGGGGGTGGGGGATGGGTGGGGGGGGGCCTCCCGGGTACCTGTGTCCCGCCCGCCTCCCGGCTGGGCTGGGGTCGGTGGTTTGGGCTGGGGGGCGGTTGTGGAGCTCCGGGGCGCTGGCGGCCGCGGCGGGTAGTTGGGTCGGCTGTCGGTCTGTCGGGGGGAGCCCCGGGGGACCTGGCCGTGGCTCTCCATGACTCCTGGGAAGGGTGATGGTGGGCGGCGGGCTGGTCGCTCGGCGGGGGCTGACTTTGGGCGCCCTGCCCTGGGTGGACGGTGGGTCCCTGTGCCGGGTGGGCGTGGGGTCCGCTGTGACAGGTCTTACGGCCTCTGACCCATACCTGCGTGAGGGGGCTTGCCCGGGGCGGATCTGGGACCCTGCTGCCTCCTGTTCCTTGGGGGCCCCCGGCTGGGATCCCTACATGAGCCTCTGCCGGCTCCCCTCTGGGGGGGAAGTCATGTGGTTGGCTCCGGGGTAGGCGTCGGGGATAGCTGTGGCGGGCTCCGGCCTGCCTCCTGGGGGGACGTTCTGGGGGAGGCTCTACTGTCCCTGGTGATGGGCTGGGCTGCCCTGGGGGCCTGGGTGGGTCCCGGGTGTGGGGACCTGGGGCCTCAGGACCTGCCTCGGCGTGTGGTGGGCTGGTCTGTGCTTGTGGTGCCGTCGTCTCCTGCCCCCTCGGGGCGTGCTCTGCGCGTGGGGGGCGCCGGATCTGCGGCGCCCTGCCCTGGTCCTGTGCGGGGTGGACTCGCGGCTGGCCCTGGGTCGGGCGGTGGCGGGTATCTCCGGGCCCGGGGGGCTGGTGGACGCCCCGTGTGCCTGGGTTACCGCCGGTCTCCTACCGGGGGGCTGGGGGGCGGCGACACGGTTTCACCACCGATTCCCGACCACACCAAGTGACAACCTCCGCACATACATATATATGGATGCGCGAATACACAGACATACAGATACACACACAGACAAACTCTGGTTCATGATAGAACCAATATAATCTGATACAACCGTTATAGACAAGATCACCTTATCTATATGTGGTTGTTAACAAATTCTAATGGTACTGTAATACAAATGCATATCAGTGTTATTAATGTTGTAATGTTGTCATTACTGCCTTAGTGTGTTATGCTACTAATTTCTATCTAGTGTCTCTCTTTCCCTCCCTCTCTCCCTCCCTCCCTCCCTCCCTCCCTCCCTCCCCCTCTCTTATCTCTCCCTCTTTCTCCCCATCTCTCTCACACCTCCCTTGTCTGTCTACTTTTTGGTTATTGTCTTTAGATGTCTGAGGACGGATTGTTAGCAGCTCACCTCGATAACGATAAATGAACGATAAGTTCGAAGTTGCTAAATGACGCCATCGCCTAATTTGCATAATTGACCATTTGCCTGATATAAGTGTCCGAGTGTCTCAAAGGTACATGAACATACAGGTAGCCTGCACACACACAGCCAAAAACAAATTTTATTTTGTTTTCTTTTTTCTTTTTTTTGAATTATCGAATGTATCGATAATGGCAAATGGCGTCGATTATCGTCGTAAATTTCGATAACGACAAATTTTCAATATATCGCCCAGCCCTACCAGTAAGTACCAATTCTGATCTTTCATTTTGCTTCTTCAATACATGTTGCATTGATGAAGTACTTGTGTCAGTTCTTGTCAATTGTCAGACCTCTTAGGTATATTCCTTGTATAATCTGTTTAGCTGCCACTGTAATTCTGCTTAATTCAGGCTCTTTCACAATGTGCATGTATTCCCTTTTTCCTGTTATCTGATGTAGTTCAGGCTTCTACAATAAAAAAAAAAGTCCAGTGGGGTATCTGATCACACTTGAATAATCTAGCACATAATAAACAAAAGATCCACTCAAGGCTCATATGTGGTCCCTTGGAAAATATTCCATTGATACAGATTGCGACACAGTTTTCCTCTCTGTGCAGGGCAGTTAAACGGGAAAATCACTTCCTTGTCTAAACTGTGGCTCCAGCAGATACAAAGTCTGATCTGTGTTTTTGAAGTTATTTTAAACTTGAACTGGAGGATCTTTGGAGGATCTTTTTCATCAACAAATATACTCTAAAGGCACAATTCACTCAAAAGCACACAAGAAGTGTTTTCTTTATAACTATTTATTTTCTTTTTTCACATAAATACATTGATCGTGACATTACTTAAACAACAGACTGTACAACGACCCACAGTGAAAACAGGTAAAATGGCTTTAAACATTTAAACAATGCTTTAGTGATGTTGTCGTTCCTTGACATGCCCTACTTAGCAAAAGGCTGACCTGTACTTTGGATTATTTGCACAATCCACCTTATCTTGATAATATGACACATGGTAAACATTTACAGTACAGTCACTGGTTCAACGACTGACTTCTTAAATACAGTACTTTATTATGCACTACTTGCCAACCTTTAACTATTTGAGTCTTTTATTTGGTTTGCTGGATGGTTCTGTGCCACTAATTTTAAGTCAAAATACTTAATGCTATTATTTAACAAGTCAATGAATACTGTGATGTACTGTAAATGCAGCAGAAAAATAATGAAGTAAATTCATTATCTCATAGATTAGTATACGTTTGCCTTTTCGGTGTTTAATATCCTGGAATGAACTTCAACCCTTCCATTACTAACACTTACAGTCTAAAGGTTAAATGTGGTATAACTTTCACCTTACTATTACATTCAGTCATATGCAGTACATTGAGGAGACACAGCTCAGAGGCACATATACATTTTTCATCTGTGGTCGTATGTAATTACAGTAAACCACCTGACTTTATGACATTACCGCTGTGTATACAAGATTGGGCTGGAGCAATTTAAAACCTTGCTGTTGTCATTGTAGCTAAAGCTTGACCATGACCCAACCTTCATAAGATATATTTACACTTTGGAGTGTTTTTTGTCTTTCTTTCTTTTTACAATAGTTACAATGCTGTTGTATACACAGTATACAATATACATAGTAGACATCACTATTGTGATGTATACTCTACCATGTATGATAATGTTATTGGAGGTCAGAGCAGATCGAGTGGCCTAAACAACAGATTGCTGGACCTACAGAAGCTACAAGACTCTCCATGACTTCTCTTCTTTTTACAGTTAGTTTCCAATTGACTGGTTATTGTTACATAAATTATTTAAATTAGTAGAAATGATGCCTTCGTGTGTACACTACAAACGTGCTCGCCGTTGCTGATCGCTTCCATTCTAATCGATGTGAGAATTTCCACCGGACACGTCCGCCTTTAGCATCATTTTAAATTTAAGATGCATTTGCAACCATTGGCTACATGGTATAAAAAGAAAATACAAAACACTGACATGCGATTTTAGGATTATGTAAACATCTAATTTACCCCATCTGAACCACTTTTACTTTGATGACAATGTAACAAATACTGTCCATGTAAAATTACTGATGTCTAAAGATTATGATTAAGGGATTTGACAACAATACAGTATGGCTGTATTCCCTTTGCTGATCTACTGATCTACACATATCGCATAAAGGGGTTAAATCCAGAAAGACATAATTCAACATTTACATATTTCAGCTATTTGATGTCTGTTAAAAATAAGTTAGATTTAAACAGTGAAAATGTAGATAAATAAGAACAGTTTCTGGGTCTGTCTCTGCATCACTAATCACACAGCACACCAGGAAAGTCAAGCCATTCACTTCCGGAGTTCTGCAGTGACTAAAGCATCTATCAAATCAAGTCTTAAAAAAACTGCAATGAAAAGATTTATTTATCTACAAACCAAAATGAGGAAAAAAGCATACAGAGATTATGAAGTGGGGAACTATTCTTGAATTTGTACCAGCCAACTCCACAGATCAATTTACTTTGATCGCTCCTCTCCTCCTTCCTCCACTTTTTTGGTACCAGTCCAGGTTCAATGATTGTTTGTCCTTATATATTCACAACCGTCTTTGGATACACTTTGAAGAAGTATTGCAGGCATCCAGTTTTGTTTGTAACCCGATTCAAAATTGGCATCACTACATTGTGTGCTCGGACATTGCTGATGAGAATAGGGAGAAACTGGTTGAGATGGGAAATAATGGCTGTTGCAGTATTGTTGGGTTGCTGTGTTTACACTGCTATCATCACATCCAGAGTCTGACCACTCAGAGCTGTCGAAGCTCTGAAGCGATGCTAAAAATGGTGTCTCCGTGTTAAAAGTTATGAGGTCTGATAAAAGAGGTTTTCTCTGTGGATTACGAGGTGAGGTCATGTCCTCTATGCTGCTCTGTAACATTGTGAGAGAAGGCAATGTGAGTTGTCCATTGGTGTCGAGCACTGTGTGCAACAGCAAAGGCCCGTCTGAATTGCTGTCACAGTCATCCACATCTGGAGAAGGTGGTACTCCAGCTAACATTAGCTTTGGACCATTTCCACCTTTGTCCCATGTTTGTGCACTGGAAGGCGATGGTATGGTACATGTTTCTCTGTCTTCCATGGCAGGCTGCTGAAAATCTCCACTCCCTTCTTCAGGTACATGGACAGCCACTGAACTGTATATTTCAGATGACTGGGCGCTCACATCCAGGGTTTGTGGCATTAGACCGTTGGCAACGGTGTCCACAGAAGACCCAGTGTTGTCTTGCCAGGCTTGGCATGGGATGTCCTGGGGTGAATAACCTCCACACCTCACAACAGGCACATGTGGCTTCATCTGGATTGTGGCGTAAACTGGGTCATTCTCAGTGCCGACCACTGGTATGGAAGTGATACAGTTGTCTGGAGAGTGCAGTACATTACATGAGTTGCCAAAGTTGGTTTCCTGTTGAGAAAACCAGGAAAGTTGCAGAGTGCTTAAACAGCTTTGATTTTATACATGTACAATAAATAGAGAAACATGCATGACACAAGACTGAAACCACAAAACATTTTTCATTACTGAAAACACAGTGAGTCACTGGGCACAGTTTCTCTTAACCCATTAAGGCCTGAAGCGCCTGGAAAACAATGCCTCTAAAACCTGAGCTTCAAAGCCGACTAAATGATTTCTCAGCCTCTGTAACAGATATAGGAACACAATTCAAAAAGTATTTGAGAGCTTACACCTGTGGCTTCCCTGTGAAATTTAGTTTATTTAAATACAAAAATGTAAAATTAAAGTGAATAACTATTTTCAATTAAAAACAGTAAGAAAATAAAGTAATATTAACTTGATTTAGTCCTGATAGAGTGTGAAGAACAAGAACATCATGTAATGACTGTAACAGTCTGCTTCACATGTGACAGTGATAGAGCTCACAGCGCTGTGGCATCTGCAGGTAAATCCACTGTCAGCCCTGGTGCGCGGTTGTAAACACTCCGTGGTATTTATTGCCGACCTTGTCGTCTTCAAACATAATTATGTCTTAACAATAAATCCTGGTTTGTTCAGCGCGTCTGAAGTTATCAGCGATGACGTCATCGAAGACGAAACTCCTCAAAATCACTGCCTTCAGAAATCTCTTCGCTGTCAAAGTCCTCCATGTTTGCGCGAAGCCATTTCAAAACAATGTCACGAGGAACCCTCATACCCCCCGAAAATTGACGTATCCGCTTTACCGGCGTCTATGGGAGAATAAAACGTGCAGCCGCTCTCCCGGCGTCAATGCTAGAAATGCGGCAATGCTTTCCCGGCGTCAATGGGTTAAACCACGTCCCCAGTGTTTCAGCATGTTTAATTAGTCTGACATTGGTGCCTCAAATGGGCACACTAAGCATGTGCAGTGGAATTCATCTGCCCAAGGGCTTGACTTTCCTGTAAAGCAACATTTCCTGGTTGTAACCCAGCCACAAATGAAGTGCCAGAAAGCAAAGGTCTTACCAATGAAGGTGGCAATATGGTTTTCTTTCCACCCATCACATAGTTGCGCATGCACATGACAGCCATTGTGACTATGGCCACCAGAAGACCAGCACTTGCGAAAAGCCACGGTAATATCATCTGATGGTTGTCTGAGGGAAAAGAGAGCATTGGTGTAAAAGGGTAACCCCGATCACTTATAAATAGATGTTGAAAAATTCCCATTATGAAAACAAGTTCAGGCATGTTCACAGGGAGCAGCACTGTTACATCCCTGTGACGTAGACTTGTGAATGTGCGAGTAACTGTAGGGGTTCTGGGAAGTATTCCCAGTGCATGGAAAATCCACACAGGAAGGCCCTTAATCTAACTTGATGTGCGGTAACAGTGCCAGCCATCCTTTTTATTACTGGCATTCACATTTTACCTGTTTGAGGCCATCTTGTTCGCCATATTTCCAAGAATGGCTCTGCCCATGTTAACCAGGTGTATAAAACAAGGAAAGACACAGCAGAGAGAGAGTTGTGAAGGTGTACTGCACTTTGCAGTTTCACCATTAGATGTCACTAATTATTACACACTGGACCCTTAAGTGAAGTCAAGTTTTTTTTTTTTGTAATTAGACCTGTTCCCTTCCATGTTTTAACTGTAACTGTAGTTATGTGAAGCTTGATATTAACTATTTTTATGTTAATGTTTATAACTGGCAAGTGATTCTCACTTTATACTGTATGTTCACTTGCCACTTAATTAGGCACACAGGACACCTATTAAAGCAGCATGACTAGCATTGGGTGTAGTCTTCTGCCGCTGTCACCCATCTGCTTCAAATATTGAACATGTTGTGCATTCAGAAACGGTCTAATGCATATTTCTTTTAGTAACTGTTGCCTTTCTATCATTTCAAACCAGCCTGTCTATTTTCCTATGACTTCTGGCATCCACTATGCATTTTTTCTCCGAGGACTGCCACTCACTGAATATTTTCTCATTTGTGGACTATTGTCTGTAAACTCTAGAGAAGGCTGTAGGTGAAAATCCCATTAAATCAGCAGGTTCTGAAATACCCAAACCAGCCCCTTCAAAGTCTGTTAAATCACCTTTTTTCCCACTCAGGTTGAACTTAAGCTGGTCCTCTTGACTAAGTCTACTGGCCTGAATGCATAAGGCTACTGCTACAGCAGTTGAACATATATACCTAATGTGGCTGAGGATGGAAAAATAACCCACATATTTACATCATCTGCTCATGAAGTATTATCTGATCAATATATTGAAGGTCACGGTTACCAATGCTCACCTGGCAATGTGATACAGAAGGACGTATTCTCACTCTCTTTGCGACCCCATTCAGAATCAGGCCTGTAGACCACATGGCCGCAGTACCGAGTTTTGCTGTTTTTCAAATTGACGACAAACCTTCCAGTTTTGGTTTTATTGACCTGGAGACACAGTGGATCATATGAATGATTGATTGCAAAAACAAATTAATAGATAACATTTCATACCCCAACATATACTGCATATGTTAAGCAGCAGTTAATCACAAATTCCACCATTCGATTGTTTTTAAAACATGGGTTTGTTAGAACGCGAACTGTATGTTTATCAACAATGTCTACAGCATATATTGTCACATTGTTGTACTGGAATGCATTTCGTTGAGATTTCTTATTTTCCATGAATTCAAAAATACTGTATGTTATTAAAAGACAGACTCACAAATGCAGCCCAGTCGGGTTTAGTGATCTTTAAAATATAAACAACAGCAGCTTTTGAGGAATGGTGTGTGCTGTTGCTGATGATGTCTGCAATGGAGGCTCCTTTTGGCCCCAAGGGCAGGGTGACATTAACGTACAGGGATGACCCAGTTGTGTTCGTCGACAAGGTGGGTTGACCAAGAATGGCTGATGAGAAGAGGAAAGATGAATTAAGAAATATAGCAGCAGAATCAGACTGAAAGGAAACAATCCAAAATTCTTAAGATTAAGATTCTTACTGTCTTTTAGAGGTTTAAACCTGAAGTTGGTGTGGCCAAGCAGGCGACCGTTAACCAATACCTGGGCATAGTAATAAACTTCAGGAAGTGACGGGGTTTCTGCAGTCAGGTCACATGACAGCTCAGTAATGTTTTGACACTCCTCTTTCGTCTGGTACTGCCCTCCAGTGTCACTGTAATGCAATTAGTACAATGTTATGGTGTATGTTTACTGGGACATATTACACTTTTGACACAGTTAATATTCCTGTTGAAGGACATGCTCACAATATTTCTCTTCTGTCTTAAAACGGTCACAGTCGTGAGATTAATCAGAAAATCATTCCCAATTTTTCCGAAGTTACAGCATTTCGTTTTTGCATTGTATCTGTCCTCTTTGTTTTTGTTTTTAAATTCTAGTCTACCAGCATCTCTGCACTAAACTGGTGCACACATAGTTACACTGAAATAGTGCAGACCTGTTTCCTCATTTCAACACAGTCTGTTTTTGAGGAGGACAAATGACAGCATTTCTGTTTTTAATTAGTCGATATTCGATGTGCGTAGTTAGGCCATTCTTTTGCTTCAGCTTATTTCGTGTTGAAAATCTCTCCAAAAACTTGAAGTGATGGGGCTTGTGGAAAAAAGTCAATAGGGTAGGGGTGGCACTTGACATTTGTCTCAGAAACAGCATTGGGAGTAATTAGACGAGATGACATTTCCACTTTGTAGAGGATGTTTATAGAAACCTGAGTGAAACAAAATGTATTTGGAGGCTGGCAGATTCCTGTTATAAGCACAATGCGGTCCAAGGTCGGCCTCCATAGCTAAATTAAACAGTTTCTAGATTTTGAAGGATAAAGAGACTCCAGTCTCACTCTACTCTTAAGGCCACATTATACTTCTCAGACTGCGTAACCACGGAGACGCCTCGAGCCTTCATACTTCTGCGTCGTGGTGACGGATACGCACTGCAATTTCCCGCCTGATCAGTAGGAGTCGCTACGCAAGGTTGTTGTGCTTTTGGCTACAGTGAGCAATGGCGTCCGAGAGAGAAAGACTGTCGTTGTTGTAAACAGTGGCCGTTTCTCACTTTTCTGTGTCACGGAACGCAGTTTTAAGATAATTTGAGGCGAGAAATTAGCCATTTAGAGTCTAAACATGTGCTGTGTGTATTAAGATATGACGTATTTATAGTTTGGCAGCGACGTTGTCAGTGGTGATCAGCTCCGCCTCTGTGGACGCTTGGTGCGACTGTGAGCCGGCACAGAGCAGCTTAGCTCGGCCTGTCCTGAGGACCAATCGCAGCTCTTGCCGTCTCCGTTGTCCCTTGACGGACATTTAAAAAATATTTTGTGCATTCGGAGACGACGCAGAGCACTTTACGCTAACCCTAACCCAAGGAGTATAAATTGGGCTTTAGGCCCGGGCCATAATGGACGAGTCAGCAGCATGTCTGCATTACGGGACGTCTTGTTTTTTGTTAGGCACACACACATTAACTAATCAGAGAAGCCACACTGCCTGCGCAGAGACTTGCATGTCACATGAGTGATCCGTGCCGCTCTATTTCAGTAAATGTGCAAGTGAGCAGCTGAAGTAAAGCATGAGTAGAGCAGACGTCTGTCATCTTGTTACTTACCTCAGGTATTTGACACTATATAGCATCTCTTCTCCTGGATAGGAAGGTTCCACAGCCTCCCAGTGGAGTGTATTGTTAAAGTTTTTGGAGATGAAATGTACTCTCCCTTTTCCAGTATCAACCGAAAGGCAAGCTAAAGCAATAAATGCAGAGGAGGAAAATGTGTGATTAAACGACTGTCTGTTCTCTGATTCATAATAGCTACGATTCGCAGCCCAGACCTTGAAACCCAGCATATGCCATAAAAGTGTTCAAGCTCCAGTATCCGCTCTCAGCCGGTAGCGCCATGTTTTACGTTAATCTTTTCATACACCTGTCAAAGCCTTAGTTAACCAGGACTACAGAGAGATTATGCAATATGGACTTAGTTTCTGTGGGTTGGTGAAACTCAATGTTGTGCCATGTTGCTTGTAATATAGTTAATATGATGAAATAATGATGATCTCAGACTGGTACGTGGAACACAATTCTTTAGTGTGCTAAGTATATTTTCCTCTTAAACTATCCACACAGTGAGTGGTTTTCCATGCCAGAGCATAGTACAGTTGTAAAGTTATAAACCACAAGGCTGAAAACTCCACACGAATGAATTATTTCACAAATATCTGTTATAGCTAAACAATCATATAATCAATTTACATCAGCTCTTACTTGACCATTTTCAGTCTTCATTGTTTTGTGGGACTTTCATTCATTTCAAATGAGAGGGAATCATTCTGTCAAATGTATTATTTGTATTTTATTTATGTCTCTTATTAGGTCTGCTTAGTATAAAAAAATACATTTATATTATATTTATATTCAAAAACAATCAATATTAGTTGCTACTCACCATAGCAGAACAACAGGAGAATGAGGAAACCCACAGACCACATCTTCATCATGTGTTATGTGTCTCAAAAATATACTGAAGTCCTTCTCTGTAATGAACTGCCACTATGTTTGGAAACTAAAACAGTATATAACGCACACTATATATATATATATATATATATATATATATATATTAAAAAAAATAATAATAAACAAGCAAACACAACAAGAGTCCACTTCAAAACGGCTTTAAATTTCCAATTCCAATTCTCCCGTCTACTCTTCAACCACCTCTGCGTCCAGGGAAAGGAGTGTCTTTGCACAGGTGTGAAGGTGTACTTTGGCATATGTTATCACATTGTTCCTGTTTTTCTTCTACTCCATGTTCCACCCACTTACATTCTTTCTCCAGACGGCACTTCCCTATTACACCCTCTTCCTCTCTTCTGTCTCTCTCTCTCTCTCTGCACTCGTCTTTCTGGTTTCTACCATTTACTGGAAATGATCGAGACGTGCAGAGGACAGAAAGTGAAAGAACTTGGTCATGCTCTGCATCACTACAGGTGTGAACTCATACCACTGGAAACCACGTACATTGTTCTTGTGCAGTTTAGATTATGAACAAATAAACTTTGTAGTTTATGTCACCATTGTTATAAATACGTTTGGAAGTAGTAGTGGTGTGATTTTGGTGTGATTTATCCACCCATGTTCACGAATGGCTTGTCCAGTGGTTTACTAGAGTTTATCCTAGTGTAATGCTGCGTTCCAGAGCCCATCCAAACAAATGGGATGTGGGACTTATCCTACCTGAATTCTACTAGCTCCTACTTCAAAAACATTGCAGCAATTGAAGTAGAATGTTAGAAAACATGGACGATCGAGGCGCTTGCGCTTCATATTTGAAGAGGCATTTTGACTGTCAGCAATTCAGTCTACTTACATACACAAGCGAGCCGTATATGTGTAAAAGTGGGACATATATCGATATGTAACGTCATGAGTATACTTTTACCGTAGCCCTACATACCTTCATGCGAACAGATGACGACGGCAGAATTTCACGCCATAACATGAGAAACAAGTTGTGATAAAATTGCTGTGTCTAAAACAACTCTACACGCAGAAAAGTACAGTTTATAGCCTAATCGTGTGACTCCATGGGAGCCGCCATTATTCGGCAGGTCGATCAGCCCCGACTTCGCGAGTAGGAGGTCCCACTTCGACAGGCATTCCAGTGCACTTTTTGTAGTTGGAGGTTGGATAAGTCCCACGTCCAACTGGTTTGGATGGGCTCTGGAACGCAAGTTCACACTAACCCCAGCCCATTACAAAGCAGCATGACATCAACATTTGTAGCATTATCTATAATCACTTTGTCATTTGGTTCCAGTAGCCAGTTCCATTTGGATCCTGTTCCTCCTGACGAGAAAACTACAACCCAATCAGAATGGCTGGTTTATTACATCAATGTAAAGTTAGTTAGTTCTTTCATTGGCTGTTGTTAATTAAAGCTGCAGTATGTAGGATTGCTGGGAAACTCATTTGTTCTTTTGATTCTGGCTTGATTTAGGCAGTTGTTGCTGGTCCTGTTCGGCTCTGCTCTAAGTCGAAGCTTTCTGTGATGCTGTAAATTTAGTTAGCTGTGAACGTAAGTGTGGAAGTGTTGTTTTTCCTCGCAGATCACGTTACGCTGAAAGATTACTATGGAATTATTGATCGATAAAGCCAAAAAAAAAGGTTCTGCCTTAATGTACATTTAATCAAGTTTGCTTAAATGTGTACTTTGTGTTCGCTGTACTCTCTCTTTTTTGAGGCCTGGTTGACATTTTGGTTGGCAGATTTGCTTTTCTGTGTGCAGTAAAACAGTGGCGCACACACTACACTGTCCAACATTATTAAGCAGTTGAATCAACGCCGTTCTGAACAATAAATAAAGAGAGAACATTATAACCCCCAGGAAGGTAGGATTTATTGCAGGGCTGTTGAATTAAACTGCTTCTGTTTAAAGATCTACTTAATCAACTACATACTGAATGTTTATTCATACACCAAAGTAACATTTTGCTTGTTTTGCTGTTGGTCAAATAAGACAGTTGAATCACTGTAGACGCCTTCTCTTTCACTGGTGGCATAATGTTTCAGATGAGATAAAGCTTAATATATTATACTACATCAGATGTTGATATATAGTGTGCCTCCTC
Source organism: Microchirus variegatus (assembly GCF_963457635.1). NCBI lineage: Eukaryota > Metazoa > Chordata > Actinopteri > Pleuronectiformes > Soleidae > Microchirus > Microchirus variegatus. The sequence continues at coordinate 155,906 of NC_139802.1, forward strand.
AAAGCAATGTGCTTACTTCCTGTGCTTGAGACCAAATCAGCATCAAAGTTACCTGAACAAATATTAAACCTGCAGTCTGAACTCTGGGTGTTTAAAATGAGTGTCTGTGTTAGAGACCCAGTTTGCCTGCAGGTAGTCAGGGGATGCTTTGGTTTGTTTTTCTGTTGTGCACTTTATTGAAAAGGCAATACTTGAATTATATTTACTTAACCTGCAACCCACATCTTTCCCCTGCTCTAATATAGTTAAATTATATTTAGTGGTGGAGGCTAAACCAGGACAGCAGATTGCTTTTAAATGATACTCTCTCTCTCTCTTGTAGTCTGTTAATTTTTAAAATCAAAACCGGGAGAGGTGAATGTGATTGTTTGTTTTTCTCCTGGTTTTCTTTGCGCTCTTGTTGCACTCTTCCCTCAGGAGGAGATGTTGAACCAGTGGATTGAAACAACTTTTGCATTTGCAGTGAGAATAAAATGCTCCCTGATAACACATGACAGAATTACTTTTTTTTCCTTTATCCTAAGAAAGATGAAACATAAGTGCATGTACTCTGTTGTGCCTCTGTTTTCTGTTATAATGTTTACTGCATTGCATGCATTTGACGACTGTGTTGAAAATTTGATTCCAGTTACAAAATAAGTAATGATGTACTATCATATTTTGAGGTACAATTGTATTGATCTCCTTGGGTATTTTTTACAATTTGTAACAGTAAACAAAATTAAAATCATCCCTTCCTCCTCATCAGATGCGACATTAAAGTGGTGTTCACTGAATGCACCAATAAACACAGTAAAAACTAATGTATTCTGAGATTGTTCAAAGTGACTTAATGCTAATATAGTTGTACTTATTTTAGTATTCATATTGTACATGTTTAAACGCAGGATCTTTACTTTCTAACATTACATTAAGAAAAAGGTCTGAACATTTGTTATACTAATACTATATTTGTTGTTCATGCTGTTTTCAAAATGATTAATTTTATGTCTATCTTGGATAGACTAATATACATCCACAGAAGCAGTCTTTACAGTCTTAAATGTAAGTTATGTGTTCTGTATATTTGTGCTTTGTGTGCACAAATTACAAAAACATGTTAAGTAAGTATAATATGAGTAGTGTCATTGATTTAGTTCCCCAATATTGCCTGTACTGATTGATCTTTGTGTGCACAATCTGGTTTACCTTTGGTGTCATTAGATTTCAGTGAGTTATGGTCAGTGACACCTTATTATAAACAACACCATCCTGGCAGTAGTTTGCTTGGTTCATTTTAATTAGCTGGTTGTTTGACTACTCTTCTGTAACCAGTGACATTACAATAAGACACATGGCTACACAATGATAACAAGCTCTGCTCCTTTATCAAGCTCAGTGATCACCCTGCTTTAGATTGAGCTTACTCTGTCTAATGTGTTTGCTCTTTTTGTGGCTAAACCTAAAGCTGGACAATAATCATTTTTTTTTATTATTTTCTATTTGTTTTAAACAAGTCAATGTTTTGTTTTATAATAAAATAACTGAATGGTTTTGCCTCAACAAACAAAGTATATTATTTCAATGGGGATGTGAATCTTTGGGTGGCTCACGATTCGATTCCGATTCTTAGGGTTACGATTCGATTCAAAATCGATTCTCAATTCGATTCAAAATCGATTCTCAATTCGATTCAAAATCGATTCTCGATTCAACCGATTCGATTCATACGATTCAAATGATTCTCGATTCAAAAATTGATACAATGCATAGTGTGTTAAGGCAAGTTATGGCATCAAAACAATACATTTTGTATTTGATAATGTGATCACACAAAGGAAAACTTAAGACAGATGTTAACATTTATTCTTTCAAAACAAAAAAATAACTTGCATAAATAAAAGCTTAGACTAACTGCCTTTTTTCCCAGAAGTTACAAAAATAAACTTTACACAAATGACACAAACTGGTGTTTTTTTTCAAAATAGAAACTTAAAAAAAAATATTTTTTCCAAAAAAAGACTTTTGAAGTTTATGAATCGATTCAGAATCGTGGACGATTAGAATTGTGATTGATATGTGAATCGATTTTTCCGCCACCCCTATATTTCAATCTAATTTCTAATTCATCACCCCGTTAATTTCACAGCACTGATTGACTGACTTGATTTGGTTAAAATTTAAAACTACACTTTTAGTTTTCATTCTGCCTGTTTGGTCTTCATTAACATAAATCATGTGTCGTTATTTGTATGACGTGTCCTTCATCTGAAAATGGGCTGTGTCAAGCAATACTATCAGACCTGATTGAGGGAGCATTAAATGTGTGTATACACAGCAGTGCATGGGCGTACAGTAGAATTCACTGATGATGAATTTATTTCACGGGCGCTTCTTTGTTGGTAGCGTGGTACTTTGTCAATGTGTGATTTGGAGTTTTATAGCAGAAAAACACCACATGATGTTTAAGAGAATGAAAACACCTTTGATCCTAATTTGTTTGTTCATGATGAACAGTAACGAGATGCCCTCTCACCATGACTTCGGAGTGTTCAAAGTGTCAAAATTCTCTCTGAAGCTCAAACAAAATTAAGTTGCAAACAAAAGCACAACAGTAATCAATGGAATCTTAGCTTGGCTTTTCAGTCTGACGCCACTTTATTCCAGCACTGCACTTAGTTTTCATGTCATGCTGCAGTGACTTTCAGCATGTGAGATCCTTTCCTTTTCCCCTCGTCGTCCCTGGGAGGAGGGAAGGCTTTGATGTTGTTGGACACAAACTGGGGGACATGTGAAGTACTTCTGTAGGCTCTTGCACTTCAAGAACTTCATCAACAAATCATCCTTTGCACTGTCACAGCAAATCAAAAGTTTCTTGCGTCTCTCACCTTGGCCAGCCTGTTTGAGTCACATTGACTGAGCCGAACCTTTGATCATCTGCAGTAAACAAAGGTTGAACTGGGAAGATTCTGGCTCTGGATCAGGTCTTGGGTTGAGTTTTAAAGGTCCCATATTTTACAAAAAAGCACACTTCATTATCTCAAATAAAGACCACTTAGAAAAAAAACAAAAAAACACCATTGGCCTTCTAGAAAGTATGTTTATTTATATTTACTCAATACTTGGTTGGGGCTCCTTTTGCTTTAATTACTGCCTGAACTTGGCTTGGCATGGAGGTGATCAGTCTGTGGCACTGCTGAGGTCGTATGGAAGCCCAGGTTGTTTGTTGGACAGTGGCCTTCAGCTAATTTGCATCTTTTGGTCTCTTGTTTTTCATTTTCCTCTTGACATACCCCATAGATTTTTTATGGGCTTCAGGTCTGGTGAGTTTGCTGGCCAATCAAGCACACCAACACCATGGTCATTTGACCAACTTTTGGTGCTTCTTGCAGTGTGGCCAGGTGCCAAATACTGCTGGAAAATGAAATCAGCATCTTCAAAAAGCTTGCAACTTGGGTTATGAGCTTTTTCCTTCCACTCAACTTTCTGTTCACATACTTGGATACAGCACTCTGTGAACAGCCAGCTTCTTTGGTGATGGATTTTTGTGGCTTATCGTCCTTGTCAAGGGTGTCAATAACTGTCAGATCAGAGATTTGAGAGATTTTGAAGGCTCTTAAAACCTTTGCAGATGTTTATTAGCTGATTGGAATGTGACACTATAAAGTTACAACATTTATCTTTTTCACCATATTCTAATTTTTTGAGATACTTTTGGGTTCTGGTTAAATGTGAGCCAAAATCATCACAACTAAAAGAACCAAATACTTCTTCAGTCTGTGTGTTTTTAATACACAAGTTTCACTATTTGAGTTGAATTACTGAAATAAATGAACTTTTCCATAATATTCTAATTTATTGAGATGCACCTGTATTCTACACTATAATATACTCTCATTAAAATACTGCAACGCCCTCAACAAAATTGAAGTATGTATTATGTGCTCACTAATGGCCATATAATCATTTGCCCTTTTCAGAAATGAATGAAGACTAATTATTATGTAAAACTCATCTACAATGTGACTTGAGGCTAAGACCCACAGACTCAGTAATGTGATTTGTGTGGTGCATGTCTGACCTTATACCACGGTGTTATTCAAGTCGCTCCAATAACACAACACCAGATCATGATCATTTTAGGGTGGAGGTGTTTGGGAGGCCAGTGAATGTAAACCTGAGCGACTGACTGATGGTGCAGCATTAATGATGAAGAAGGAATGCAATAAACTTGATAAACTATAGACTCTTTTATTAATGATGCGGTTATTTATTCCTCCTGTTGAATAATGCATCACAACAACAGATTTAATCAAGCAGTCATTAGTGAGTTGAATAGTTATTCAGTATTGGAAAATTATACTTTCATAGTACAGGACACAATCAATTTTCTCACAGCTGAATCTGATTATTGCACTATTAAAACTAGACAAGAGTGTGCTATGAATGTACCTTTCTTTTGAGTCACAGGACAGATGGATCAACAAAACTCAATGCGCTGATTCACTATGTGAATCAATGTTTTTAAAGCTAAGTTTCATATGTATAATATGTTGTTAAACTGGTCTTAAAGAAACATGGCTGAGGTCCGGGGATGGCCCTACCAGTCCATATTCAAAACAACCGCTGCTGCCAAAATTAAGCAATGACTTGACAGCACTCTGGCAGACTGTGTGTTTAGGTTGTCTAAGTAAGAATACCTTTGTTGGAACAAAACACCAGCGATGAAAAATGATATGAGCAGTGTTTCTGCGAAAAAGTAAAGGTCTATGGTTTATTCAAAACATGCTTGAGCATTATATACTCACTGACCGTTTGTTAATATACAGGCCTCCAGACTAACTTTTGTTTTAAATTTGGGGGTCACACACTGTAAATTGACTTGCAAAGCAAATATTTGCATTTCCTCTAATTTTGTATTTTGTATTACTGATAAATACTTTGATAATGAATGCAGACATTATATTGTGCTGTTTTAAAGTCAGTGTCACATTTTATTGTGCACTTTTGAAGAAGCAACATAAACATAAGACATGGTATGCAGATGGTACCAGCACTGTCATTGCAGTACAATAGCACTGCAATGATTAGTTGACATAATCAACAGTGATTAAACTTTGTCGATGTGTCGTCAGTTTGTTTAATTCAAACACAGCAATCTCAAGAACCACGTTCCATTACTGCAACACTGCAGGAAGTGCTGGGCGCAGTGGTCCTACTCCTCCCATTATGTACACCTACTGCATTCTGGATGTTATCCTGCTTATTGCATGGCTTCTTCCAAAGAAAACAAATAATCAGAAACAAAGCATGAAATTGAGTGTTATTTTATTGATTAGGAAAACGTTGTGTTTCTTCCTCATAGTAAAATACTAGTCTGTTAGCTTAGGGTTAGGGTTAGTGGTTGGCAACATATACTCAGCCTCTATAGGCCCAACTACATCAATGACACTCTTGTAAGTCCAGCGTTTTCTTCTCGTTCTCCGTTCGGCTGTTTCTTTTGTTTACACTTCATATGTAGTTTTTGAATTACTGCAAGAAATCGGGTCTTGAAGACCATCATTCCACATCATTTCAATACAAATGCCGATGATCACAAAAACAGTGCTGGTGTGCCCTAAGACATTTGCACAGTACTGTATATCTATTTTGAATACTTTATAAATGAGACCCAAGAAATGCATTTTTGTAGTTGGGCATTACGCATATCAACTATATTTACCCCTTGTTTATTTTAGTATTGTATTCCAGTTTGGTGTACAAGTGAGTGCAAAATGCATATTTGGTGCAGCATGCATTTCTGTGTTTTGTGTGTCTAGCTTACCTTACAGGTGATGGTTTGGTCATTTTAGCTGCAGTCTGTTCTTTAAAGCGGAACTAGACCGGAAGTTCCTATTATCGCTGTTTTTTTTGGTGTATCTGCGTCATTACCTTGTTTATGAAGCCTGACGGTTCGAAACAAGCAGTTCAGCCATTGCTGAGAACGTTGTGTTTTATTGTAATCTCGGGGCTCAACGAGATCACTGAAAATCCCGTAATAGTTACGTAAACAGCATTTCTCCTGAACAGCAGATCCTCCTGCTCCGGGCACTAGTCCGGGCACATCCGGTTACGTACATTGAACCGCAGAAGAAGAATAACGTCCGTTGTGGAGGTGTTTCACGAGCAACAGTGTCTTCTGACTCTGGGTCTGACTCCGGTTTAAAGTCATAAAAGGGACTGAGGCGGGGAGTCGTGACGAAGCTATTTTTAAACACTGTTAAAACAATGTTTTGATAATGAGGAGCAGTGCATCCACCGTTCCAGAGGGGGGCGCTGCGCTTCTGAGAACGGATGTGCTGGATAGTACTGGCCAATCGCAAGACTCTGTCTTCTGGAGGTGAAAGTTCACTCTGAAACATCGCGGCTGAAAAACACTGTCAGAAAAGAGGTTTCCTATCGGCTAGTTTACAGAAACTAGGAGGTTTTTGACCATAAAAATAAGTTAATATATGTAAGTAGACCTCCATAACTAACATATATGTGCAACAGGACCACTCTATGTGACCTTTAACTTGATCTTTTTAAATAAAAGCCAAGCCTCCATTTCGTGTGGCTGCCTGCTGCATCTTGGAATATGGACGAAACTATGACTTAAAAACAAGTTCCCTCATGTGGCTCAAAGGTGTACTTCAGTTATACATCTTAAGTTTGCCAACCTAAAATAACATCTTGTGCAACCAAAAGGATCGGCTAATGAATCTTGCCTGTTCAGTCACAAGATGACACAGTATGTCATCAGTTGTTCAGTATTAAATATGTGTGCTAAAGTTCTGTGTTTGAAAATGTTGCTGGTTCAGTAAGAAGTTTAGAAAAGACTTGTGTAACAGTCACAGACTTAAATTACAACTATTTTCAGGGCAGTGGTTAAAGTTTATTCTCTGTGGTATAAAGGCTGATGAGGTGTTGTTGGGTGAACCATTGTGTGAGGAAACTCAACAGTGACGACTGGTGGACAGGTAAGGAAAAGGTTTAGGATTATTTAGGAAAGAAGGGGAATGGAGGATGTCATCTGTTTCCATGACAACCTGTCTTTTCAACTGCTAGACATAATTTGATAGCCCATTTGCACTTGTAGTCTAAAATTGATTCAAGGAAGAAGAATGGAAAAGAAAAATGTACCAGAGCTCATAGCACATTTAATATATTGGGGAACAAATGCTGCCTGATGCATAATGTGTCTGCAGTGACATTAAAGCAGCATTTGGTGTCTTTATCTTCCCTGACGTGACAGACTGTAAATCTGAGTGTTTTAATATATGTGTGGTGGTTTGCTGTATTTATGATATGATTTAAGCACATTCACAGAGATACAGAGCTGGTGTCTTACACACACAGGTCATTTTTTGGAGTGTTTGAGAGACACACCACAGACTTTGGTGTGCCGATGTCGTTACTAGTTTGCTTATGTCTGGGCAAGCAAAGCTGATTGGATCACTTATGATTAATGGTGCACAACAGTGGCAGTTGCTGGTTTTTAAAACTCATTTTAAAGAAGCTAACTTCAAGCACAGCTATTTGCACATAAATTCTTGCATAAATTCTGCAAATGAACAACAAGAACAAGGAAATGCGATAATTATGTAAAACTGAAATGCTATAATGCTCTATATAATCGATATCGGCAAGCAAATTACACAACCAGCTTTTTGTCTACAGACTTCCTTTGCAAAAATCAGGATTGAGGCTGAAAAGGCTCTGCTGTCATAGGTTAATGCAATGCTGTCAATCAAAAAACTGGTCCCGCCTTTCACACGGTTCCTCCAATCATCGTGTCCAGCGTCTGTTCCCTCAAACTGCTCCATTGACTCTGAGAGAGGCTGAGCTTCCCTGGAAGTGACGTTTTTGCCACATTTTGTCATCACCGTCGAGCTGGTCTATTCTGTGTCGTCCCATGCAGAATGAAGGTTTTAATGAAGAAACAAACAGTTCAGCCACTGCTGAGAACACTGGGTTTTAGTGTCATCTCAGGCTCAGTGAGATCTCTGAAAAAAAAACGTTACGTTTACGTAAACAGCGGTTCTCCTGAACATCCGGTTGCGTACATTGAACCACAGAAGAAGAATAACGTCCGTTGTGGAGGTGTTTCACGAGCGACAGTGTCTTCTGACTCTGGGTCTGACTCTGGGTCAAAGGTCGTCAAAGGGACTGAGGCGGGGATTCGTGAAGAAGCTATTTTTAAACACTGTTAAAACAATGTTTTGATAATGAGGAGCAGTGCATCCACCGTTCCAGAGGGGGGAGCTGTGCTTCTGAGAGCGGGTGTGCTGAATATGTCACTTCCGGTTGTTGGCCAATCACAAGACAGTTGGGAAGAATTTGGTCTTTTGTAGATTTTTCTGACGACATGTCTACTTAAAATTCTCTACTGTGTGTTTGAGCAAACTTTAATGTTTTATGGCAAACCTTCATTATATCACTGATAATTAGGGCAAAACCAATATTGAGCAAACTTGGCTCAAGAGTTTGGGCATTTATAAATTATAAACCAGCAATATTGAGTGATTTGGATCTGCAGCAGCCCCTTGGAGCAGGGAGAATGATACAGGCTACTGACGAAGTTTACCGCAGGTCCCATGCATCACCTGGCTTGACAACTGTTATCCATCATTCTTCCCAGGGAAGCAGGCATATTGGACATTTCATGTGGAGATAAAAGACAAAATTCATCACAACAGAATAATGTGTAAATGAATTCACGTTCCCTCTGGGCCTCTGAGAATTTACAATTCACAAACCTCCCTGTATCCTCTCGCCTGTGTTATATTTTTACTGATCTGCACTTCACCTTGGGGATTGAATTATAGCAGTCATAAATAAACACTCTAAATGGAACGAGGTGTCTTGTAAGTCACATATCCATTTGTCCTCGGTGCATTTTCACAGATGCCTCTGGTTTCCCATGGTCGACATGGTCTAAAATCATCTTTGTCTCTTGTTGTTTAAAATGACAAACTAGTATTACATCAGGAATGCCATCAGATTTAATTTCTTAACCCTAGAACACCATTGCCGGGTGGTTTTCACCTAGCAAATACATTTATGTGATTTTCATGAAAACCAAGTTTTCGTCTTCAAATTCCTAATTTTACAGTCATTTTGGAGCATTTTTATATGGTCCCCTCATTGTGCTTTTCTTTCATTTTGTTAGACATGACACAGTTTAAGATAAAAGAACAAGTGACGAGTATTTTTTATTGGGTGTATTTATTATCTTGGGTAAAAATCACCCGCCGTTAGTGATGGTGTTTTGAATTTGAGCGATAGTGTTCTAGGGTTAATCTCAATATTTAGTTAATCAGCTGTTGATGAGCTTTTATTTGCTGACTTGTGAAGCACAGTTACACTGTTGGTGCTCATTACAGATTTTGCATGCATGTGTGAATAATCTCAAAACCATCACCTGACAGTCTGACAATAGCAAGCGTGCGTGCGTGCGTGCGTGCTACACCTTCATCTTAGACAAGCAAATATCTTTAAAAAAAAAACTTAACACTGAACATCTACTTAAGGATTATGTGAAGAGGTTTTCCAAATAAATAAAACCATGTTCTGCCTGTGATTGTGAAATCATTGGCTCATAACAGGTTTTGCTGGTTGAGTGATTTCATTGGCTGTCGGGGCATGATCTCTCTTTCTCACCATGAGTCTTTGTGAATAAAAGCATCAATGATGCACTTAAAATATAGCTGTAATAGAACGGTCTGTATTTGTCAGCATTACAGCCATCCCTTATATATACATCTTTGATTTCCAGTGATCAGGCCATGGTCTCTCGCATTCTATCTTCATCGTCTTTAGCATCTTTATTTTCCATTTCACAGCTTCAAGCTAGGTTTACCGTCATCACTACAACAAATTGTTCAGATTTTGTTGTGCAACAATACATATTTCTTCAACAATAATAATGTCATGTGGTTAGTTTCAGAGTCTATGAAGCAGATTTTCACATCATGCCTTCATCCCTTATAGAGCTGGGATGACTAGTCGATGACTAGTCGTCATGGTCGAATTCAAAAATTTGTCGACATGAATATTTTGCTTCGAAGCGTCCTACTAGATGAACTTTCACTCCAGTCCAGTGGTGGCGGTAAATATGCACTAGAACGCTCCTCGCCACTCACGGAGACGCGTGAGTTTAAAACAGAAGAAGAAGAATTCAACAATGGCAGCGGCAAGCTGTAGCGGGAGCACCGAGGAATAAACGGCAAAAAAACATGCCTACGGTCTTCAAAAGTGTGGGAATTTGTTTACCCTCTTCTAACAATGCGGTTGTTTGCAGACTATGCAAATTTACTTTGGCGTACCACAGCAGTACAACAGCAATGCACGAGCATTTGAAATAAAAAAAACCCTGGAGCGCTGTTTCAGAATGGCAGCAAAACTCTGTACGCGCTGTTGATTTTCCTCCTTCTTAGCCCTGAAATGTTCGTTTATCAAGCAGGTGAAGTAGTAAACCAAAGATAAACGCTACGTTAGACAGTTGTTGTCTAGTTATTGATTCCGTTCAATAGAGTCAAACAGACAGACACGCAGGCACACACACACACACACACTAGTTAGATTAGTCGACTAATGGAAAAATAATCGCTAGATTAATCGTTTGAAAAATAATCGTTTGGGACAACTTTAATCCCTTAGCAGCCTTGTGAGCCCTCACTTCAACTTTTTTAAAAAGTTGTTTAAAAGTGAGCTTGTGTGTCCTTGTTCGCAGAGCATCATATCCTCAATTAAACTACACTCACTAAGCCTTTCTCTGCCAGGATTATTCTGCATGGTGGTGGCATTTTGTGTGCGGCTGTCGTCTCATGGGTCTCACTCACATTTAGAAAGCTTCTTACCTATTCTGACAGCATGGAAGACTTTAAGTCAACGCACATAACGTCAACCTTCAAAATCAGTCGACGTTGAAATGAAATTAAACAAAAGATACAGAATAGAACAAAACCGGTTCCAACTGGTTGGTGAGCAAATATTGTTAAATGTAAGTCATCAGTTTCCAAACCAGCGACCATGGCATCGACCTTAAATTTGGATTAAGAATTAGAGAAAAGTTTAAATAGATGAACAAGAAATGAGAATTCAAGGTGAAATCGAATCTTCTGGATCGCACAGATATATGGTAGGAATGGGGGAAAACATCGATTCACATATGAAACGCGATTGTAATCGTCCAGGATTCTGAATTGATTCATAAACTTCAAAAATCGATTTTTGGAAAAAAAAATTATAAATACATATATATATATATTTTTTAAAGTTTCTATTTTGAAAAAACACCAATTTGTGTTATTTGTGTACAGTTTATTTTTGTAACTTCTCGGAGAAAAAGGCAGCTTGTCTAAGCTTTCATTTGTGCAAGTTATTTTTTTGTACAGTAAGTAAGTTTTTATTTGTTTTGAATGAATAAATGTTAACTTTTGTCTTAAGTTTGCGTTTGTGTGATCACATTATCACATTATCTTATACAAACTATATTGTTTGTTTTGATGCCATAATTTGCCTTAACACACTATGCATTGTATCAATTTTTGAATCGAGAATCGATTTTTGAATCAAATCATGACCCTTAGAATCGGAATTGAATCGAATCGAATCGTGAGCCACCCAAAGATTCACATCCCTAATATATAGGTCATAATGCTGCTGGTGCAAAAATAAGAGATTACCTGAGAACTGGGTGAAACCACATCAGTCTGTATTTTGAATTCAACTACACCCTAAATACCATTGCTATATTATGCACCACTAAAATGTAATTGTGTGTGACACACACACACATAGAGGGCGATAATCTTCTGATTTAAAGTTGGAGAAATAGGTTTTAACCCTCGTTTATCTTTAAATGTTTGACTGAAGTCTGGAGAACTGCTGAAGTTGACCAAACCACAGGCTGCAGATAAACTTCATCAAACATGAAAACTCTTTTAGAGAAGAAGCACTGTGGTTTTAGTCGGTGGTTTATCTCTCTGTGAGGGCAAGCTCTTTATTACCTAACTACTTTATGAAGAATATGAGATTCATTGAAAATGTTTAAATTATAATTCAATACAAAGCAAAAATAAATGATTCAGCTGCAAGTGACAGAGGAAACACATGACTGCTCCTGATGCTTGTTACTGTTACTGCTACTCTGAGAAACTGTGGGTGTTTTCACCGTTGAATGAACATGGACAAGGAAAAACTCATCGCAGTACAGGTCGCTAGTCAGAGAATTCCATAAATGTGTAAATATTATATAGTGAAAACTAATTTTAAAAAGCAAATTATGTTTATTCATGTTTATGCTGTAAAGGAGCCAAGTTAACAGCTGTTTTGGAATTTGGATCTGATGTTAAATGACTAAATTGACATAGCTAGAGATCCGTCAGTATTGTCAGTTACTCATTGAAATGGGCTTTTCATTCAGAACTGAGTCAATTGACACACTCATCATTAGGACTTTAGCTCTTTTCCTGAAATAATGAAATAGAACATGGGAGAAATGTTTTCTATTTAAAAAAATAAAATAAAAAAAATAAAAATATTCCTCCTAATATGTCACAGAGACTCAGGAATAATGTTCATATAACAAACTGAACTCACCAACAACAACAGTACAGACAAAATATTTGCATTAAACAATTTATTTTGCAGACTGCAAATTATGTTTTGAAATCATGTTTTGGCATGTGGCGCCACCTACCGCCGTCTACCAATCTTTGCAGTCAGTAGAGTCTCAGCTGCCGAGCAACCACGGGTTGCCAGTTACTAGGGCTGAGCGATATGGCCTCAAATCAATATCACTATATATTGAGCAGCTCACCTCGATAACGATAAAGGAACGATCATTTTGAAGTTGCTAAATGACGTCATCGCCTAATTTGCATAATTGACCATTTGCCTGATATAAGTGTCCGAGTGTCTTAAAGGGACATGCACATACAGGCAGCCTGTCTACCTACACACACACAGCCAAATACAACTTTTATTTAGTTTTCTTTTTTTAATTTTTTTTAATTACCGAATGTATCGATAACGGCAAAATGACATCGATTAACGTCGTTAATTTCGATAACGACAAATTTTCGATATATATCGCCCAGCTCTACCAGTTACGTCAGAAAACCAAACATAAAAGACCTCGGTATTTTGAATTTGAATGTAGTAAACGTTTTTGGCCACATTCTTACATATGGCACCTTTAATGGTTGTGAATGTACAGTGTCATTGTGCTACTGCTGTATCTGCTCCCTGTTAAGAGGGGAAACAGTCAGATGAGGCGTGACAGGCTGATAGCTGCTGTCTGTGGCTGCCTTGCAACGCAAGATGAGCTGCGTTTGTCTGAAGAATGCTTTGGTGAAGGACAGATGGAGCTAGAACATAGTGGTGGTGGGTGGTACGATATGAAACTATTAGTCGCTGGACTGTTCCATGTGACCTTTTCCTAATACATTTTAAACTCCCACCCCCTCCCTTTTATTTTGGAAAGAAATGAAAGAAAAAGAACATGGCATTCTAATTAGGATGTTGCTTTTGTTCCTGGAGACGAGCAAGCTCTCGCACACTGTATGCACACTTATTCACTGAAACACATTCACGCCCACAAAATATATGTCGTGCATGAGGACCAATTATCAAAGGAAAGGTCAAGGCTGACAATGATTTGAAACCCTTTTTGCACAATCTGTCAACCGTGAAAAATACATGATGTTACTGAGCAGTAGAGGACAGAAAGCAGGGAATGAAGACAAAGATTTGTGAAACAGGTTAGTGCAAATGTGTGAGAGGTGAACCAAGAGCTGCACTTTATTAACTGTGTATGGTTAATGTCACTCACATAATGACGGTCATATATTAATTCTGATTTAAATATCCTCATCCTTCATTCAAAGATTGAGTGCAAAAGAATTGAGGGACTTTCGAGTTTGAAAATGAAAAGAAATTGGCAAATGCAGGAATAAGCGCGATGCACACGAGTCTTGAACAGACTGAAAAAGGGGCTGAGAAATAGAAAGAATGAAGGAATCTGACAAGAGACAGAAAGCTAATGGCTAAAAGCAGACTTGAGACCATATGGAGATGCAAATGGACCTGACACATCAGGAGATAGATGCCAATCCACCTGACATGTACTCCACCCTCCAGATCTCTATGACAGACAATCCATTATTATCACACTGCTTTTACAGCAGCTACTAGGAATTAGCACACGAGTCTGTCACCCTCAGGTATTCACTTGTCAAATGCCACGTTCTGTCAGGTGGTATTACAGAGACAGTGGTACATTTGGTATTTAGCAGTATGAAATCATGTGTGTTTTTCACTAGGGATGTAAGGATTCACGATTTTCTGTTCACAATACGATTTTCTCACAATTATTATTATTTTTTTAATCAAAATGAGCTACAGACAAATTATGACCAAATAAAATGATTTTTTATTCGTAGGAAAAAATCTTAGAGGTGCTTTCTTTACAGAAACTCTGTAAAACATCTTAAACAACAAAAAACATGAAAAATATCTCCTTTCTTTAGAAACACTCTGACAAGTAAAAGGCCACATTATACTTCTATGACTGCGTAACCACGGAGACGCCTCGAGCCTTCATACTTCTGTGTCGTGGTGACGGATACGCACTGCAATTTCCCGCCCGATCAGTAGGGGTCGCTACGCAAGGTTGTTATGCTTTTGGCGACAGTGAGCAATGGCGTCCGAGAGAGAAAGACTGTTGTTTCTCACTTTCTCACTTTTCTGTGTCACGGAACACAGTTTTAAGATAATTTGAGGTGAGAAATTTGTCATTTAGAGTCTAAACATGTGCTGTGTCTGTTAAGATATGACGTATTATAGTTTGGCAGCTCACAGGTGGCGTAACGTTACTTTGCTTCTCGCTGTGGTGGCGGCTAATATGCTGCTGCATGTTACCCGTGTTTCAGCTATATGTTAGCAGTCTCTTGCGATATTTACATGCCGTTTTGGTTTTGTCTGTCTGTATTTGTGTATATGGGTAAATCCAAAATGCCGCCACACAAGTGATTGTAAACAGCTCGGTGCATCCTCTATCTCAAAGTTGTTGCCTACCGTCGCTATGTCTTCCCTCGTTCTGTGCCCCGTATCTACGTAGTGACGTAAGTCACCAACCAGTGACTTTTTTTAAGATAACGTAACCTATTTCTAAAAAAGAAGAAAGAGGAAAAAAAACATAACCTACTTCTCTCGCATTCGCGGTTCATTTTTGTCGAATCGTCACACATTTGTACTGATTTTTAATCGTGTCACGATGCATCGTTCCCTATTTTTCACAAAGTATTTAGGTTCACTGTTAGTCTAGTGAACTGAACACAATTTTGACTTGCAATCTCTCTAAATCAAAGTTTTCTTGTACAGTTTCACTTTGGCACTTTCAATCATTCCATGTGATCTTTGCTCAGTTGTTAACAAAATTTCAGATTACAAATCTTCCTGTTAATAGTTGCCTGTTCATGTCTTCAGCCCATGTCATGACATTCTCATGGTATCCAGAGTTTCTGCTGATGAACTCTGAAAGCTTGAACTACAGCTGAACCTCATGTTTTCTTAGTCTTTTGAAGGACGTTGCTTTTCTTTTGCCATTGGTTATCATTCGTCTTAATTTTCTCAATGATTTATTTATTATATTTAAACCCCACAGATCTCAGGGGTAACATCTGCAAATACTGTTTATCTGGACAACATTATTTACATTTAATAATATACACCAAAAATGCTTGAATGGACAGTAGCCATAGTTTAAAACCTTTCACCAAATAAATGATTGGAGATAAAATGGCTTGTTGTGTCAAGTTTCAGTCGCCTCAGTCCCTTTGACGACCTTTGACCCAGAGTCAGACCCAGAGTCAGAAGACACTGTCGCTCGTGAAAAACCTCCACAACGGACGTTATTCTTCTTCTGTGGTTCAATGTACGCAACAGGATGTGCCCGGACTAGTGCCCGGAGCAGGAGGATCTGTTGTTCAGGAGAACCGATGTTTACGTAACCGGACCGGGTTTTTTCAGAGATCTCGCTGAGCCTGAGATTACAATAAAACACAGTGTTCTCAGCAGTGACTGAACTGTTTGTTTAGAACCTTCAGGGCTTCATAAACAAGGTAATGATGCAGATACACACTAAAAAACAGCGTTAATTGGAACTTCCGGTCTAGGTCCACTTTAAGATGGGGAGCGATGTTCATGTCACGTTCAAACTGATCTCAGACTGGTGTGTTCACACTGAACTCAAAGCCAGTCTTGAAGTGAATGACATGTCATGTCATCATTGGATTGTGTAATAGAATTCACCCCATTTACATGGACTGGCCTGTGTTGAAGTGACACGCATAGGTTTTCATAAGTAATCTAAGTCATTCACTCACGTTCTTCCTTCTCTGTGTGCACAGAAAGCAGGATGTTTCTCCTTTAGGGCAAATGCAAATGACTGTATCTCCACATGTGCTGAAAACATGACTGTGTTTGCTGTTCAAACTGAAAATGAAAGGGCTGAGAGTGAGACGACTGCACATTCTCCTAAATAGGATGCTGTACCTTTTTCTCCGTCACAGCGAATCATCAGGCAGGTGGTGAATAATTCATGGGAGGTGCTGAATGTGCGTGTGCCCTAGTTTCCATTTGTTTTACTGACACCTGCTGGTTCATCCATACCAAAAGATGACAGATGTATGGTCCTCTATGCAAACTCCAGCTCCGTTTCATCTCCAGTCAAATACGTTTGCTGTGTACTCAGTCCATCTCTTTGCCCATCGTATCTTTCTTAACTGACAGATTCCCTCATGCTCTGCTGCCTCTTGTTGTTCTCTGATTAGCTGGAGCGAGAGAGCAACCAGGATTCATTTCACTGCTGTCTGTCCTCATTTAATTTCAGGATGTTTCCCTAACAATGCTGAAAAACCTCAAGCTTCCCCTCGTACGTCTCCTTCTAAAAGCACAGTAGGTGTGTTGTGGAGAAACACAAATCTTTTAATGAATACTTTAGTGTCAGACATGCAGCTGCATTTGACGACGCGTTTTTGTTCAACTTTGTTTTCAATGCTACCAGTAAGTGACGTAAGTGTTGTCTGATAAATGTGGCTGACAATTACGTTGAAAAATGGCTGAAGAGCATGTGGTCAGATTTTTGTAGGATGTTGTGAGTTATTAGTTTATATGAAGTAATATATGATTTATTATCAGATATTAATGAAATCTTCTCACACTGTCAGTGTTTAGGGGGTGTTTGTTTAAAATCTTACATATTGTTATATTTTGGACAAAATATTGTACTGTATTATCTCTAAATATAAGGGTGAATTCCAATTCCTTACTTAACCCTCAATCTCAAAAATGTTCTCCCTCTAGTGAAAGTTCTGTCTCGATTCTCAGAAAAATTAAGTTGAGGGTCAAGTTTAAGGGCTGTATCGCCCTCAATATTGAGATTTTCCGAGACCACCCTTGGGATCAAGGGCTACCCAGAATGCATTGTGTGTTTTCACATAACAAAGATGGCGTGTCAATTCTGAAATGATTTGTTATTTAAATGTAGGTTCTCTTGTAAAAATAAATAAATAAATATATGTATAAATAAATAATGTTTGAAAGGTTAGTCCTTCAGTGAAGTGTTACATCATCATCAGCAATGATAACTTTTGTGAATGACATATATATAACATATATATATACATATAACAGATTTGACAACTCCTCTTCCAAAGCAGTGCATCTTTGATAGAGCTACTGTGACTGCTCTAATTTAGGGGGAACAAAGTGAGAAGAAGAAAAAAGAAGAATAAAGCACAATCTGGTTTATAATAAGATCCAAAATCAAACTATTTATCAAAACAAAAATGACCTATAACGACGTACTAATCACTGCTTATTTTCCATGAATAATTAGCCTTGAAACAACTCTTCCAATCTCCACTGATCTCATAAAAAAAACCCATGGCTGGAAATGAGCTAAGAATAATATTATATGCCACAGATGCTTTGGAATTATCTTTTTTTAACTGTAATATTTTAGCCCAACAGGAAGAGACAGCCCTGAGGACGGTATGTCTCACACTGATCTGGGGTCTATGAGGCTTTAGAGCGATCACTGAGGATTATTACTAATTAAAAGCTCTAAGGATTAACCCATAGATTGTGAGTGAGTGAATGTTTGGGTGACTAAGCTCTTGACCATGTATTGTTCATTCACCATTGTTGAAACACTAAATTAATGTGTCAGTGAAAAAAAGACTCCAATCTGCTCTAACAGAAACATGATATACATTAAGCCGAAAGAGAGCAGAAAACATTATGAACCAAACAGCATTTGTGTGATTTGTATATTTCACGGTGATTTGTTTATGGGATTCAAACAGACAGGAGCACATGTCGTGTGCTCGATGGTTCAATCAGGGCAAGTTAATTACAGTCTCAGTTGGGAAGAGGTGCAGATAGAGAAGACCTCAATGCAGACTGTGGAGCACAGTGTTTGGGTTTCCTGTGTGAGCTGAGTCTACATGACAGTGATGGGGATTTGACAAAAGCAGCAGGCACAAACACGGCTCCTCAGTAGTTATTTGCAACTGCAGGGCATAACTGTTAAGTCACACAAAGTGGGAAAAAAACATAATCAAAGGCGTATAAAATGGAAAACATCAATAAACAAGCCCCACTGTGTGACAAATGAAGGTATAATTAAATTGTGTTGACAAAGTCTGCTGGGTCAAAGAAAAGCCAGCGAAGTCACTTTTATCTGTATGGTGTCAATTAAGAAAAGTGCAAAAAAAAAAAGGATTAATTAGTTTCCTCCTCGGCTGTGACATCACACAGCATATTTCTGAACGAAAGCCTTTGATTGTCTTCTCAAATTTGTGCTCTCGGTTTCTTTGTCACTCAAAGCAGCAGAACCGTCTCATGAGAACAAATACGTGGTTTGAAACCAGTTAATACAAAGAGTTGGATCAACAGTATGAAAACAGTGAGTTAAAGGTGCATTATGTAATAAATGATAAAATCCTCCTAATATGTCACAGAGACTCAGGAATAATGTTCATATAACAAACTGAACTCACCAACAACAACAGTACAGACAAAATATTTGCATTAAAAAATATATTTTGCAGACTGCAAATCATATTTATGTTTTGAAATCATGTTTTGACATGTGGCGCCACCTACCGCCGTCTACCAATCATTGCAGTCAGTAGAGTCTCAGCTGCCGAGCAACCACGGGTTGCCAGTTACGTCAGAAAACGAAAACCTCGGTATTTTGAATTTGAATGTAGTAACTGTTTTTGGCCACATTCTTACATATGGCACCTTTAAATCATTCGAGGTACCTTTCGTCACTCTTCTTTCCTCAGGCCGTTTAGGAAAATCCAATTAATGTGAAGGTTTATGCAATCCAAAATGTTGACTTTGATTTTAATTTGTTGCACTGTGATGTTTCTCACGTCATCTCTTTCCACTCTGCCATTTTGTATGGACCTAAAAATAAATCTGGCATTAATTAATTTAATGATATCCAATTAAACCTATATTTCCCTGAATGGATGCTCATATCAGCATATATAAATTAATTGGAGGACAACAGATGGTTCTATAATGTGATTAAGAGTCTGTCAAATCTCCACTGTTTATCATTTCATAGGGATTAGGATCAGTTGCACTGAGACAAAAAGGTTTCTTGTCTTTCTCTCTCTTTTTTAAATTCATAAAAACATGATTTTTATGTCTCCCAATTTCCCTCTTCAGTAAAGCAATGAACATTGTTGAATAAGATGACATCAACGTGTCCCTTTATAACAACCATCACATCACTATTGGTGACTGTTTCATAAAAAAACTAATCACAAGTCTGCAATATGGAATTTTGATTTAAAAATCTTGGTGCAAGGTGAAGCCTTTTAAAGAGACAACCCATGTTCTCAGTGTACAACAAATAAATAAATAAAAATCAAACACTTAAGAAGCTGGAATCAGCATATATATATGTGGGGTATATGTCTAAAATATAATTTATTTGTTGAAATAGTTATGGTCAATCTTTCAACTCATATTTGTAGTGCTGCAATTCAGCAAAACTGCTGAATGAAAGATTTAAATGCACGTCTGCCACCAGGGGTGTTGCTATCAGATCAATAACAAAAGATCTAGTTAGATGTCCTGAAGCAGTGTGGGATCATGGGAGAAGTTTATCTTGTCTCATTATTTCCCCTGTGCATTTGTGCTTCTACAGAAGATTGTGCAGCAAATGGCAATGAATAGTTGAGATCCACGAGTGATAAATACACATAAAGAAAGAAAGAAAGAAAGAAAGAAAGAAAGAAAGAAAGACAACTCACTGGCAAATTAGTAATAGTATTTCTTTCCTCACTCTGATGTTTCGTAGGAGGTTTGCCTCGGGGTTTATAGCAGAGACAGGTGAAGTGGGTGAAGCCAAAATGAAACTGTCCATTACCTTAAATTAAGATGTGGATTTCTGTGTTTAAAGAGAGTAGGATATTTAGCTAATGTAAATCTCATCATTGTTTAATATTTGAATGGACAAATATTATATCTTTACCTCATTCAATCATGTTTAAAGCTCACATAGAGTGGTCCTGTTGCACATATATGTTAGTTATGGAGGTCTACTTACATACATTAACTTGTTTTTATGCTCAAAAACCTTCTAGTTGCTTTAAACGAGCTGATAGAAATCTCTCCTTACTGACGCTGTCCTCATCCGCGGTGTTTCAGAAGACAGACTGTGTTGTGATTGGCCAGCCAGCGTAGAGCCTTCCCAACTGTCTTGTGATTGGTCAATACCCGGAAGTGACATATTCAGCACCCCCCTCTGGAACGGTGGATGCACTGCTACTCATTATCAAAACATTGTTTTAACAGTGTTTAAAAATAGCTTCTTCACGACTCCCCGCCTCAGTCCCTTTGACGACCTTTGACCCAGAGTCAGACCCAGAGTCAGAAGACACTGTCGCTCGTGAAACACCTCCACAACGGACGTTATTCTTCTTCTGTGGTTCAATGTACGCAACCGGATGTGCCCGGACTAGTGCCCGGAGCAGGAGGATCTGCTGTTTACGTAACCAGAAGGGTTAAAAGATCTCGCTGAGCCCGAGATTACAATAAAACACAGTGTTCTCAGCAGTGACTGAACTGTTTGTTTAGAACCTTCAGGGCTTCGTAAACAAGGTAATGATGCAGATACACACTAAAAAACAGCATTAATTGGAACTTCCGGTCTAGGTCTGCTTTAAAGCCATTAGGGTTTGGTTTTACATAACCACGCACAATAACAGCAGAGGGGGTCTCCTTGACCGAATAGTGTTTTTTCTGTAACAAAAAAAATGCTAAAAGCTTGAAATCCCCACAGTCTCTCCACGCCTGAAGAACACAGCATCAGAGTGCTTTGACAGAGGCCCACTCAGGCCTTTTGGGAGTGTGCTGTTGCTTTTAAGTCCTTGAATCATAGAGAGGATTTCACCACCATCAATGTGCTCTGAATCAGCAGCTGGTTCTGCTACTATGTCAAGACGACACCTCTCAAAGCTCTGCAGGGCACAACATGAGCAACACACCGTATTGATCTTTTTGCCACATACTTCGTGGAAAAGGAATAGTTCAAGCAGACTTGAAGCTGTAAGCTGGTTTGAAAGTGCATCGCCCCCAACATCCTTCTCCAGGTCTTATCAGATGTCCTCGTGTGGGGAGTAAACATTATGAGGAAAGACGAACATAACTTAATTTCAGTTTGTAATTAGGCGCCAGATAATTTCAAGGGGTTAATTAAAAGTCCACCAACATGATCTGCTAATAATAGATGTTTAACAAAGATAATGTGCTTCAAAGCCCTCTCTATCACGTGGGAAGAGTTTTTTGTCAATAGATTTCTTTCATCATATTTAAAGAACTTAACTTTAAGGGTAATGGTGTGTAGTATATCGATAACAGGAGAGTCTGTATGCACGTCTGTAAATGGTAGCACTATAGCGATAAGCACTTCATGTAGAGCTTCATTTGCACTCTGTATAGCAATGTTTCCCAACTCTGGTCCTCAGGGAACTCATCAAGCTCTGCACAAGCTTGATAATGAACTTTTGTCAGGTTTTTTTCAAATAATTTAATGTTTCATTTTTTGTAAAAAAAATCAAAAAAAAATCTAGAATTTTGTTTCAACTTTTGTATTTGTTTTCCCCCAAAAATGTAATGTTTCAACTTTTGTCTTTAATATATAATAAAAAAATTAATGTTTCAACTTGTGTTAAAAATATATAAATAATGTTTCAATATATATATATATAAAAGTTGAAACATATATGTGTATATATATTTGTGTGTATATATATATATATATATATATATATACACATATGTTTCAACTTTTCTTTAAAAAATAAATAATAAATAAAAAATTGAATGTCTCATCTGAATCAAGTGGATCAGGGCAACATTTAAAACATGGCAGGGCAGAGTTCCCTGAGGACCAGGGTTGGCAAACACTGCTGTATAGGACACGATTCTTTGCATTGTCTTATGTCTTATGCAGAGATTTGACTAAACAGTAGGACTGAGGGCAAGCTCTGTGATTGGTTGGCATCATCGAGCCTGTTCTGGGCTCATTAAATCCCCAGATGGCTGAGTCACAGGAACACTGGAGTTAATAGTATTATTACCCAGCAGGGTAAGTCATAGACCAAATGGTCTGGACCACCACTCTACATCCAACCACTTCTCACTGGGATCTCATCTGCCAAACGGTTTATAACGATGGATTAAATTTTTGTTGCCATTAAAGGACAAATAAGACAGATATTACAGAAGTGTCAAATATGCAACATCATCTTGACACAAACCACGATGTGTTGTTGAAGCCTGGTGTCACATTGTGCTTACATGTTCTCAAACAGCTTCATATCTGATTGACTAAGTAAGTCAGTCTGATATAAGTCATGTTTAACTGTCACATTAGTTTCTTGCAGTGATTGACAGTCGAGGCCAAAGTAGCTCCCAACTCCAAGCAGATGGCCTCAACATGATAATAATGCTAAAAGGGAAGATTTAGTGTCAACGTTAAATATTTAGTCTGTTTACATGTTTCAGCTTTCAGCATGTCCTTCATTAATAAAGCAAACACTCCATTAAAATCAAATTTCACAGACTGACTAAACATGAGCCTCAGCCTCCAATTTTCTTTCATTTTATCTATAATCTGTAATTGAAGTCCTCGCTGCGTAATGAGGACCATCTTTAATCTCATACATGGCACAGATGCTCTCACCTAGAGAGTGTAACTCCTAATAACACAGTTGCAAACACATGAAAAACACACTCACAAGTGTGCGTCGTGTCAGCAGAATTAGAACATTCACAAACAGATGTAGACTGGTTAAAAATAACTTTTCTGACTGTGCAGATGGTGTTGGTGACAAACACGTCATTCAGAAACAGATGAACACCCTCAAATGAGCAGATCACGGTCACTCGGTAACGTACAGCGTCAGAACATGACAATATTAGATCTGAATAATAAATAATATCTACTAGCGCTGTAAAGATACACAAACTCACGATTCGATTTGTATCATGATTTTTGACCCACGGTTCGATACATTCCAGGATTTTTAAAAATTTTAAAAACATTTTATTTAAACAACATTTATTTATATGACAACTTAATGTAACATATTTTGGAACACTGAACAGATTTGAACATAAATAAATAAATAACCAAAGATTTCTCTCTTTTCTGTAACAAAACAATACTGTTGAAAAATACAAAGTAAATGATTAATCAGACTGGGATGTGTTCCCAAAGCATGCTGGGAAGTGTAGTTCTTCATGAGAAGTAGTTTTGTTCTTGTGGAAATAACTTGTTTTGATAAACAGCAAAGGTAAGACAACATTTCTGCTTGTATTTCTTGAAAGTCAGTTGTTGTTTTGCTCTTATTTTGGGGCTGGATCTGTGAATCTTGTTCGTAGAGTGATAAAAATCTGTGAATTCTCCGCTGTTTACATAATCACGCTGATGCTCTGGTGTCGCTTTTAAACATGTGCGCTGTAACGATTTTTTTCACCTCCTGTGGGTTTGATCAATCGGTGTTTTAACTGTGTTTGGTGAACATCAGAATGGTTTATATGAGCTTTTAGCTGAGTTTCTGACCTTTCTGTGAGTATGCAGCATGTCTGTGTTTGTTAAAGTTAGACATGGTTTTATGACGCTTTTGTCGCTGCGTCTGACGCTGCCCCCGGTACTGGGGGGAAACCATGAAGAGGTTAACGCGATTAAAAAACATAGCGCGTTAATAATGACTGTAATTAATTAATCACAATTAACGTGATAATGTGACACCCCTAATAAAAATAATATTAATTTGAAAAGTTTAGTAGCACTAACTGGAAAAATAACTGGGAGTTAGAAAGAGCGTTTCGCGATTCCGATACGCTTATCGTTACAGCTCTACTGAATAATAAATAACATCTTCACAATATTGCATATCCTCAGCATTTGTCCTCTTCATCTACAGAGTTTCATTGACACAATTAGTTGCATGTTTGGCCCAAACTTTGAGTCTAAAATCCTGTAACATCAGTGTTGTACATGTTGCCATTTTTGGGTGGAGAGAAAATCGAGATGGATCAAAGCACTTTGAAACAGGAGAGACTCATAAAGCAGAGAGAAAAATGTTGGCTTACATATATTATCCGTGGCAACCAGTCAGCTGGAGGACGCTAAGAGCTTTATGAGTAATAGTATCAAGAATAGAGCTATGGGCCCCGCGTCTGTGATTAGTTTCTATTTGCCAGATTTTATATGCGTCAGTGGGTTCTTTTTTTTTTTTTTTTTCTCCATCTCACTATATCACTGTTTCACACTGGCTCTGTAGCACATTTGAATGGACTCACATACCCAGAGGAAAAGGCACATTTTATAAATCGCACACCCAAAAAAATGTCGGCTCTCATTTAAAGAAGACTCATCACTGCCCCGACTATATAGTGATGGTTATATAAATGCACAAAGCCCTGTGACCTTTTACAAGGCAGAGTGATGAGTGCTTCTTCACTCACACCTGAGCTTTAATCTAATGAACCTGGGATCTGTTCAGGCCGCATCTGTTAACTCTGAGCTGAAATCTCTGGGATTTTTTGTTTCACGTGGCTCATGGTTACGTCATGAGTGGATCTGTAGCCGAATCATCCGGCTACGTTGTCATGAGTAGAACAGTTTCCTAGCAGACGAGAGCAGGCTATTTTTCAGTCAGTTTGAACAGCAAATCCACAACAAAAGCCATACTTTCACTTCTGAAATAGCATGCTTATAGGTTATAGGCCTAGGTTTGGTGTATAGATGTAGCATATAAAAATTACGTCGGTAATAATAATAAAAATAATAATAGCCTAATAATTTATTTACTGAGGGCAGTTTTCCGTTCCTGTTTCTATGTATATTGAAAGCCTATACATTGTTTATGCTACATTAAGTTAATACAATAAATAAACAGTGGGGCTAAAAATGCTTTCTTTCCCGTGACTAAGGTTGCGAGTGGGTGTGCAGGTTTTGATGCATGATAGTAATAAGCTATTTGGTTGTAGGACTGAGTTTTCTTGGCGATTTATCAATACTGACCCAAGTGACACAAGTGACTGGCATAACCCGGATCAGTCGAGTGAGAATAACCTGAATCCTTAAAAAGAATGGAGTTTGCCAGACCGACCACAAACATGCTGATGTGCTTGAATCATGTGTGAATGACACAGCTTTGTGTATGAAGTATTGACTGTGATGCTAATGATTTAGCAACTAGCTGTGAGTTAGCACATCATCAGCTCTAGAGCTGAAACGATTCATCGATAATAATTCGATTACTAAATTAATCGGCAACTACCGATAACCGATTCATCGATTAACAAAAAATAATGGTTAGTTGCAGCTCTAATCAGCTCATTCTGATCCATCCACACTACACCACAGAGCCACTTTAATCTATTCCATTAGTGCCTGTGGCGGAAAATCAAACTAGTGAGAACCTTGTGATTTTCATTTTAATGAAACAACAAAAACAGATGATTGAAATATTAATTAATTAATTAATTAATTAATCAATAATCTTATATACAGACCCTTTAAAGGTCCATTTAGGAGCGTTCATTGGCAGAAATGAGATACCCACCTGTATGTTTTTCTTAGCCCTCGAATAAAACTATACTAAGGCATGTGTCATGGAGGCCATTGTGGGTCACTGAGGTTTTACAGCATTCTGATTGGACAAAAAACAAGACTAGTGTGCATTTTGTGTTTTGAAGCTGAAGTTTACCACAGATATTTAAAGTTTTCTTTTGCGTGAATTTGCTCCATGAGGCTATAGATGGTATATTTTTTTCCAAGTGAAACCCCCACACAGAACAGGCAGCTGTTTGGTTACATGAGCATGTGGAGGGTTAGTGAAGCAGCCTTTGAAGATGATGGGGAAAATTCACAAGTGAACTCTGCAGGCAACACAACTTTCTTTCCTTCCTCTTTCCGAGGTGTTTGCTCGGATAAAAAAAACAAAACTTTATATCTCCAGAGGTGGTGTGTGTTTTTGCACACATGCATGTGTACAGAGGATGCATATTGATGTATGAAGCTTTCATGGAAGAGTGAGGAAGTCATTCCTGTGAAGGGTAAAAACAGCATCTTGTTGTTTCCCCTGAAACTATTGAATGAATAATGAACCACCTCTGACACTCACACACACACAGCAAAGTAAGGTGTCTCGTGGCTGTTATACATATATATTTGGCCGAAGCTTATTCTCTCAGTTGGACGCTGGTTGATTTTTCAACAAAATGTGATCCTGTGATGTTGGCTGCAATGATCAATCGATTCATTGACTACTGAATTAATCATCAATTATTTTGATTATAAATCTTTTGGATTGTTTTTGTTTTTTTAAAGGTGCCATATGTAAGAATGTGGCCAAAAACAGTTACTACATTCAAATTCAAAATAACGAGGTCTTTTAGGTTTCGTTTTCTGACGTAACTGGCAACCTGTGGTTGCTCGGCAGCTGAGACTCTACTGACCAATGATTGGTAGACGGCAGTAGGTGGCGCCACATGCCAAAACATGATTTCAAAACATAAACATGATTTGCAGTCTGCAAAATATTTTTTTTAATGCAAATATTTTGTCTGTACTGTTGTTGTTGGTGAGTTCAGTTTGTTATATGAACATTATTCCTGAGTCTCTGTGACATATTAGGAGGATTTTATGGCCAGTTGATTTAGATTTATTACATAATGCACCTTTAAATAAATAAATGAGTTATCTGATTTTTCAGCTTCTTAAATGTGAGTGCTCTCTGCTGTCTTTCCTCCACATAACAAATAAATCATTAGAACTTGTTTGCAGACAAAACAAGACATTCTGAAACTTAATTTCGAACTAATAATTGGAAGATAAATAGTTTATGGAAATAATCCAGTTAGTTGCAGCCCTAAAGTGGAGAAAACTAAAGAATTTTAGTCTTTTGTTTTATCCAAATCAACCCCTACATATTGTTAAATGATATATTCTTACCTTAATATTTGAAAGTGAAAATGATCAAGGTGGTATAAAGCAATAACACAATTGTACAGATGATCAAGGCTGTTTCATTAGAAAATGATCAGTTATGTCGATATACTGCAGATCTATAGTGACTCCATGTGTGGTCTCTCACTTTTAATATCACAATATTGATTTCACTCATATTACATAGCCGACTAATTTGTGTCGTTGCCTTTTTTTTGAAAACTTTTTACCCTTTTTTTTCCCTCTTCACTCGACTGAGCACAAAGAAAACTGATCTGACTGTAATGAGGGAAGACCACCATTGATTTTCCAGGCCTCGGAGATTGGAGGTTGTGGGAGATGTGAAAATGAGTTAGCCATCATGTGTCCATCATGTGTCCATCTCTGTGGAATGTTGAAAGGCCTTTTGGGAAACACGGTCAATTACGAACCCAGGATGAGGCATGTGGATAAGAGAGGAAGAGGAGGAGGTAGCACATAGAGACGGCACGTAATTATGCTATAACTCCTGCGGGAGTGTAATAAACCCTCGCCTCTTTCTTTTTTCAGCTGTGATGTGCACTGGCTGACCCAAAATTAGTCACATTCTCAAATACCGTGCAGGCTCGTGGTGGTAGTGTTCTGATCTATAGCTGCTTCAGTTGGTCTGCAGTCTTCAGTTCTGCTTTAATATACTGGATGACTAGGGTTTTCAGGCATATTCTAAGGCCCACTTTACATTACGCTTTTCGTGACAGCTAAAACCCCACGTAAAGAGAATTCCCGCTGTCTTAGTCCGGCTGTCTTCAAATTGTCTCCCGACAACTCAGCAGGAGTCACCGACAACTTCAAAGTGTGTATAAAGAGAACGCGTCAGGCTTGCGACAGCAGGAGGTCAGGGTTTAGGCGATTAGCATATATCGCGCGCTAATTAGCATATACCGTGGGACTTTTGTTCCCAAAAAAAAAATGGCGGGGGTGGAGGAGGGCGCTGTACCGCTGCACGTGGAGCACCTCCAAAACCAAGTGCTCGATCAGTATATGGTCGGACGAGATCCAGAAGAAGCTGGAGTCGTCCAGGAACAAGAGGCCGGCTACGATCGTACAGTCGAGCAAGTAAAGAGGAAAGTTGTAAGCGCCGTGGGTGTCCTGCCAGATTTCCGGGTGGGGTGTTTAAAGACGTCGCGACAGCGGCAAAAATTTCGCCTTTTTTCGCGAAAAGCATAATGTTAAGTGGGCCTTAGATGACCATGGATTTATTGGGCCCAATTTGTGAAACCGTGATTCAGGAAGTATGAGACTTCATTTTCACACATGCATTGGCCACAGAGTCAAGACCTGAACCTCTTTGAGAATCTTTGTGCTGTGTTAGAGAAGACTTATTGCAGTGTTGCACTCCATAATTTATACACTTCTTAATGCAACTGTGGATTGAAATAAATGTCGAGACGTTGCATTAGCTTATTGAACCATGTAAATGTGTGCCATAACTAAGCTAAAGGCAGTCCAAGAAAATATTTGAGTGTGTGACTATTTGTCTTGTCAGTGCATGTGCTCATTAGAAGAGTCTGTAAAGATGCACAGTGTTAAACATGGTGCAGGTGGCAAAGTTGCCCGAAGTTCATCAGGATCAGTTTCCGGTGAAATGAATTCAAATGTAGATCTTTAGCTCTTCTCTATAATATCTTCTGGCACTAATCTCTCTTTTTTTGTTTGTATAATTTCTGTGACACTTAAGTCAAGTACTTAGCTTTTCTTTGTCACTGTCAAGAACTCACAAGTAGCTTCTCATTTTGGAGTAAAAATGATGACAGAACAAAGACGAGCTTGTCAGGTTTGTGTCTGAAGGTAGCAGAGCTGAAGATGCTGAGATGTTCAATGGAAGTGACCAGGGTGCACATGGTTAGAAATGACCATACAGCTCAGGTTGAACAGTTTGGAATTAAAGTAAGAGAGGCAAGGTTGAGATGGATTGGTCACATGCAGAGGAGGGATTGTCATTGTATGTTGGACAAAGAGTGTTGAAGATGGTGTTGTTGGGCAGAAGGAAAAGAGCAAGACCACAGAGAAGGTTCATTGGTGTTAAGGAGCACATGAGGACAGCTGGTGTAACAGAAGAGGACACAAGGGAGAGGAGTTTGATCAGCTGTGGCAACCCTGAAGGGAGAAGCTGAAAGAAGATGATGTTTGAGAGTGCTGTGTGAGGTTTGAAGGAGGAGGAATTACTTGACAAGTACTCAAAACAGACCAAACCCTGTGTAGTGCTTGAAACATGGCCCCAAAACACTCAATCGCATACAATTTATTAACTTCTTAATGGGAAGAAATACTGTTTTTAATCTCACTGGATGTCTTCTGCTGCTCTCTGCTCTAAGTTCTTAATGACACTTCAAATACCTGGTGAGGTGGTTTGTCTAATAGAAGCTAGCAGCTCATCTGCTTATCTCAATCACTCGTTGCTGAGCTGAAGCTTCAGTGATCTTGGCATGTACCAGATGAAGTGGCAGCTGCTATGAAAAGCAGACGGGTTGTACCAATTACTAAAGACAACTTTGTCAGAAGTGATTGGATATAGAATGTATTGCTTGTCTATAATAGTGACTTTGTTGTGACACATTTGTAATCTTGTCTTTGGACTGAATAATATTGGAAAATCTTTGAGACAGCTGAATTATACTTTGTTTGACTGGAACACCCTGATAATAATAATGGAACACAACATGAATCCTGCACTTATCAAGGAATGAACTGTTTTGTATTTTAGAAAGTAATGTTTCTGTTATCAAGCCTAATTTCTCTTTCAACATATATAATGAATTTTTGAAATTCCGGAAATGATCCATTTGCCCTGATGCACTTTGACAGTGAGCTGACTTTCTTCTCAAAAACAAAAAGTATCTCAGAATGACTTTAAATTTACCATCATAATAGTCTTCATCGCCCTGAAAAAGGATCCGTTGAAAATATTTGCAAACCTCTTAAGACATAATTTTAATGAATTTTTGAAATTCAGGAAATAATCCATTTGCCCTGAAGCACTATAAACAGTGAGCTGACTTTAGTCTCAAAAACAAAAAGTATCTCGGAATGACTTGACATGGTTTTGAGACCTCTTGTTTCTTGAGTTTGCAACACTGACCAGAAATATGACCAAGAAGAGAAGCTTCATAACATGATGATTCTGTTTGTCAGCAGAAATAGTGAAATCAAAGGAAGTCAGAAAGCAACAGTGGAGAAAAATCACCACTGCAGTCAACAGTGATTTGCATTTGAAGAGACAAGTTTGAATATTTTGAAT
Source organism: Microchirus variegatus (assembly GCF_963457635.1). NCBI lineage: Eukaryota > Metazoa > Chordata > Actinopteri > Pleuronectiformes > Soleidae > Microchirus > Microchirus variegatus. The sequence goes on from NC_139802.1 coordinate 186,739, forward strand.
TTATTATTATCACAGATCATTAAAATGTTTAGCACCATAGACTTTTCTTTCTTTTTATGGATGATGAAACTGGCCTGGAGCTCCACAGAGCCCGGCGACCCCCAGCTGAGAGAGTGGTTTATGTCCTCCTAAAAATCAAGCAGAGATTTGTCGGTTAATTACCGAAATAAATCGCTCTCTGTAATATGGCACACTAAAAGAGATGAGCATCAATGAAATAAAAAGGTTTAAATCAATGTTCTGCAGGGAATTTCTCGTACTGAGTAATAACTAACAAAACATAAGTACGATTACAAGTATAAAAATGGTGAAAAAAATGACTTATTGTTAGCATCATCATTATTAATAATTTGATAATATGTCAACTTGTTTGCATCAGTTTTGCTAGTGAGAGTATAATATAATAATAATTATGGAGAATAAATACTCTGCACTCTGTATAGCTTTATCCAAATGTAATAATACTAAGGGCCAATTCCAATTCCTATCTTAACCCTCAATCTTAACCCTCAAGCATCTTTAGACAAAAATAAATTAAAACAAAAAAACAAACAGCAAACACCCAAACAAACATTTTACACAACTACCTCACCGACCAACAATGTTTGTCATTAATTATTGGTGAAAATTCTCAACCTTTGCTAGATGAAAACAAACAAACAAGTTATCCAATCAGTTGTTGTTGAAGGACAGTGACTAAGAAACTAAAAAAGGAAGGAGATAATTATGGAATGGAACAAGGGAGTAAACTCTGTCTATCTGTAGTGACACAGCAATCTTTTCAAATGACACAATCAATCATGCTGTCATCGTCACAAAGGCCCAAAGGGATTGAGTCATTGATCCTTGTGGTGAAGGTAAACACCCTTTGGGATGATTACAGCAGTATAGACTCAGACCTTCATCTCTGAGCGTTTTTTTTTTTTTTCATCTTTGTAAGTTGAGTCTTTATTGTGATGAAGTGTTGTTGCCTCCACACTTCATTCTCAGCCAGTACTCGCACAACCCAGCAATCTCCACAGTGTCACAGGTGATTGATAACATGTCAAGGTTAAAACTGTCATCAGATTCAGCAGAAGAGCAGCAATATCAACACAAATATTAACTTTCAACTCAACTGACCAGTCACTACGTTTTTCCTATAATATTTATTCCAAAGGGGAACAAAATCATGGCAGTAAATATCCAATATATGTACTTTTCCCCCACAATGTTGTTTAATGATAACAAAAGATACAGGAAATGTCTTAAGATAACCATTTATTAAATAATGCTCTGGCTCATTAATCTGCATTTAATCTGCACTGCAGAAACATTTGATCAATTATTTAAATAATATTCAGCCAAAGCAAAATATAAAAATCGGCCCAACCGATTAATTGTTCTACATCTTCTTAAAGGTGCATTATGTAATAAATGATAAAATCCTCCTAATATGTCACAGAGACTCAGGAATAATGTTCATATAACAAACTGAACTCACCAACAACAACAGTACAGACAAAATATTTGCATCAAAAAACATATTTTGCAGACTGCAAATCATGTTTATGTTTTGACATCATGTTTTGGCATGTGGCGCCACCTACCGCCGTCTACCAATCATTGCAGTCAGTAGAGTCTCAGCTGCCGAGCAACCATGGGTTGCCAGTTACGTCAGAAAACGAAACCTAAAAGACCTCTGTATTTTGAATTTGAATTTAGTTTTTGGCCACATTCTTACATATGACACCTTTAAGTTCATCAGTTTCTCAAACCACACTAACTGGTATTGTTTTTTGCTTTTTTTTAAATGGAAATATAATTTTTCTTTTTTTAGATATGAGACTTTCAGATGAAATCTAAAGTTCATTCCTCTGAAAATCCCCTTTCAGCCAAACATTTTCACAACTTGTTGCTGGACCACAAGTCACTTGAGTGATTTAATAACTTAATGGCTCTCATCAGGGGAACACTAATAGAATATAATTTGTTTATCAAGCTATAAGTGTCTCATGGCCCAAGGCAGGATCTCATCAAGAGTAAAAACCCCACATTTTGTATTGAAGCCTCATTAAGCAGTTAATGGTGACATGTCATGAAGTCACAATGCTCAGGAGAGCTCACTGCCAAAGACATGGTGGACACTGTAAATACAAAGAGAATCAAAGGCAACTTATAAACAAACATACACAATGCAAATACTCACAGCTCGGAGATTCAATGCTGGAGCAGCCACACACAACTTTTGTACATTCAGAAAATCCTTAAAAAAGCTTAATGAAAAGCAACAAAATCTTCAGTGCAACATCTTGTGAGTTTTCTCTCTCTGTACCTATTTTAACTTCCATCATGTTTGATGGTATCTCACTGCCTCACTCATGTTCCAGACAACTTGGGTTATTTCCAAAACTAAAGTTTGCTGCTGTCTCACTTTACTTTCTCTCCATCATAATTCTGTAAACACGAAAACAAGTTTTTATATTGTTGTTTCATCCACATGGAAACAGCATTTGAGGAGCCCACAAATACTATTTTTTTGAAAACTGGTCCAAGAATGAGAAAATCTCAAAACACCACACTTGTGTTTTTGTGTAGATAACCAATACACTTGGTTTGACTTGGTTCTTCCTCTTCTTGTGATTGCAGATTGGTTATTGGTTGGTCTGTTCTGGTTATGATAACAAGGATAAACACACTTTAGGCTTTTGCTGGAATCCTTAAATGTAAAACTTGTGCAAAATTGTTTATTATCTATTTACTTTGGATGCCATTATATTTAATTGTACTCAAGGGTAACATTAAAGACTATTGTAAAGAGGAGCTACTTTAATTTATAACAGTTCCTAATTGTTTTCAGAACACTTAATCCTTTCTTAAACTCTGGCCTTTTAAATGTTTCCCTCGGTCTGAGCAAATTCAAAGAGACCATTATCTTAACTTGAAAGATTATTGAAGTACTTAAGTGATACAGAGCCGTCACTTACCGCTAAGCCAATAAAGTAAACACACTATGAAGGTTATACAGAGAGAGACGCTGGGCACTGAAGCAGAAACCATGGGGGATATTATGGTCTGTTGTCAAATGGAGCAAATAACCACCTAATTGACTGCTTAATATCATCTGTGAGACAAAACAAAGAAGACGTATGGTTAATGTGGGAGAGTGGACTATATTTATACACAATAAAATCATGGCTGTTTATAGCCTCGCAAATATTATGAGGGACTGTTGCTTTTTTTTGATCAACTGAAGATCTGTCTCTTATTTTATGTGGGACGATTTTCTTTCGGTACTTTTCTAGCAACATTGTTGACCAATGCGCGCATATCGACATATAATGAATTAACAATTATTTAACAGACTAATGATAGAAAATATTTGGCCAATTAAAGTTTTGAACTAACAATCATGAATATCTGGATCAAATAGTTTCACTCCATAGTGCTCTTAAAGGCGCCATATGTAAGAATGTGGCCAAATACAGTTACTACATTCAAATTCAAAATACCAAGGTCTTTTAGGTTTCGTTTTCTGACGTAACTGGCAACCTGTGGTTGCTCGGCAGCTGAGACTCTACAGACTGCAATGATTGGTAGACGGCGGTAGGTGGCCCCACATGCCAAGACATGATTTCAAAACATAAACATGATTTGCAGTCAGGGCCGTTTCTAGCTGTTTGGGGGCCCTATGCGAGATACTATTTGGGGGCCCCTATTTCTTTAAAACTTTCTTTCGAACTTTTTCTGATTACCCCACAAACACTTACTTTGCAAATATATGCATTATGAATGCATCCAATACATGCAAATAAAGACAGGTACTTTTAATTCTCAAAAATATAATAAAATATGAGTCTGAATTTGCAGTTTGGGGGCCCCCTGGTGGCTGTGGGGCACTATGCAGCTGCATAGTCCGCATATAGCAAAAATCGGCTCTGTTTACAGTCTGCAAAAGATTTTCCTTATGCAAATATTTTGTCTGTACTGTTGTTGTTGGTGAGTTCAGTTTGTTATATGAACATTATTCCTGAGTCTCTGTGACATATTAGGAGGATTTTATGGCCAGTTGCTTTAGATTTATTACATAATGCACCTTTAAGTATTTGAACGCCTGACCCAACAGACACTGTGATGACTTATTTAAATATACATATACAGTATCTGAATATGGAGATAGTCGCTCTTTTGCAGCTACAGTATAACAGCCTCCACACACCTTGGAAGACTTTCCTCAAGATTTTGAAGTGTTTCTATGTGAAGTGTTCTTTGTGTTGGTTCATTCTGTAGAGCATGAGGTCAGGCACTGATGTTGGACGAGAAGGCCTGACTCTCAATCTCTGTTCTAGTTCATCCCAAAGGTGCTGGATGGGGTTGAGGTCAGGGCTCAGTGTGAGTCGGTTAAGTTCTTCCACACCAAACTCATCAAACAGTGTCTTTATAGTCTTTGCTTTGTGCACCGGGCCACAGCCATGTTGGAATAGAACAGAAACTTTCTCAAACTGTTGCCACAAAGTTGGAATCATATCATTGTCCAAAATGTCTTCAAGATTCAAGATGTTTATTGTCATATGTTCAGTTAAGACAGACGTCACACTGCACAGTGAAACTCTTACCTACCACGTCTCCCTAGTCAGAAAAAAGTAACAAATTTCATCAAAATATAACTTAAAACAGTATCAGAAAATATCATTTAAAAAAAAATAGAATAAAATTAAAGTTAAAATGTACAGACTAAAAATATAAACTTATGTTTACGAGTGATCTTAAACTAAGGTAAACACTTTGACTAAAACAAAGTGTCTTGTGTCGTGTCATGTCTTGGTATGAAGTGTTATGACTGTCCTTCATTAGAGATTGAAAGACTGATTGAAACCTGAATTCAATACTTAAAGCTATACTCGCCTTTCTTGCATTTTGACACTTTTATTTTGTAATCATTAAAGGTGCATTATGTAATAAATCATAAAATCCTCCTAATATGTCACAGAGACTCAGGAATAATGTTTATATAACAAACTGAAAACAAAACCTAAAAGACCTCTGTATTTTGAATTTGAATGTAGTAACTGTTCTTGGCCACATTCTTACATATGGCACCTTTAAATTGCTCCTAATAAGTGTATGGCACACTAAAACGTAAGATAAACCCACCAGGTTTTGAAACTCATCATTATTTAATTCTCATATTATTATGATAGAAGTATGACCAATTTAAATATTTGGACCGATTAAAATAATTGGCCGAGCTTCCTGTCCGTCTTCAGTGTAGCTTTAACAGGTATGGCCCAATTTTTTTTGTCCATAAATTGTTGTCTTCTATGAAAAAAAATATACGTTGTTGTTCCAGTACTTTCAGTGAATACTTATTTAATAAAATATTTACTGTTTGTATGTCAAAACTTACATTATTGATATTTTAGTCTAGAATGTGTTGGTGTGACTGACATTACCTCAGTCAGAGCCAAGAGTCACAGTCTAATGATGTTTGGTATGAGTTTGGATTGAAGAGGATGTTTTCTGTTGGTGCTGTGTTGTGAGCCGCACAATTGCTCTTTGGTCGTTTTGTTGTGACGTATTCTAATATAAGCCCATAGGTGCCATTACTCAAAGTCACTGTGCTCATTGAATTACTCCTGTGTGACAGATGTGCTGCAGTAATACTGTAATAAACAGGAGCTGTTATTTATGGAAATTACTTTGTGGGTAATTAAAAAAGATGTGATGTGGGTAGATCATCATTAAAATAATTTCATTTCATTGATTCAGAATAAACCATTTTTTTTTCCTCTAAAAAAAGAAATTCTCATTAAAAATTGGAGAGTCATTGCAGGCTCTGTTGGCAGAAGACATGAACTGTGTGTGTGTGTGTGTGTGTGTGTGTGATCTAGCAAACATCTCAGTGAATCATGTGTTATCTCTGACCCACAGGCCTTGAACATCAGTCAACATGTAGGCTAAAATGAAAGGGAACTGTATCATCTTTGAGTTTGAGATATAAAGTTCAAGAGTCTTGTAACTTGACTGTTCACAGTGCAATGGAACAGGACTGAGTTTTGACACACAAAGAGAGTTTTAAATATAAATGAATGTCCGTTACATGTGTCTCTGTTTCTCCAATAGCAGTGTTTAGATCTCATGTCACTGACATTCACTCTCTGCACACAGTAAGTTATGCATTTTACATCAGAACTGATGGAGGTAAGGCAGAAGCACAGATAGCTGCAAATGGCTGAAAGTGCCTCAAAGCACCGATGCAAAGTGTTAGTAATGGATCAGAAAAGGAAAAAATAAACCTGGATGTACAGGAACTGTACAGTCACATTTTTTGCGGGGAGCTGCAGATGAAAGATTTCCAGAGGTCAGACATTATCATATGAAATCATGGAAAATATTAATCCACAGCTGTGATTTCTGCTCCAAAGTGGGACACACTCCCAATTACACTCAGGCTCTTATGATCAAATGATTAAACCAGCTTTGAAAAGCCATCAAGTCTGTTTGGTTACTGGAAAAGTTAAGTTTAGAATGTTTGTGTTTACAGATCTGTGTGAATTCTGATGTGCTTCTTAAACGAGGTAATGACGCAGATACACCCTAAGAAACAGAGTTAATTAGAACTTCCGGTCTATGTCCACTTTAACTAGTGAAGTGTGATGTGACACTCGAGTAATGCTCATTACTCACAGAAGTCCAGTGTTGTGTGAGTGCGATGACCTGTGCTCGCTCAGGAGACTTCATGTGATTATACAATCTTCCTCTTCTCTCATGAGACTTCATATATAGGTCGTCTATACTCTTGCATTTGTCAGATTGTTTTTTTTTCCAGCAGAGATAACAAATTGTTGTGGGAGCTTTTGTTTAAATTGATGCTTTGTAATGTTTTGACATGTTGCATGACTGGACTGAAGATACATTGTGGAGTTGTGTCTGAAACTGGAAAATGAGAGTCAGCACAGAGTCCACCAGCCCAAGAGCTTAGCATATCTTTTCATCACATCTTTGTTCACACATATAAAAACATAATTACATGCAGTGTTTAAATAAAACACGACTGAAATGGGGGGAGAAAACAGTCCGTTTGCGTTTTTATTGACACCTGCTTTGATGACGGCCTCCTGTAAACAGCTCTGTTTTCACAATTGCATGGAATTACAAGCATCTGTATCTCCTGGTACTTAAAACACATCATTGTGAAGCAATCAAAATCATATATGCAGATTTCTAAACGACCCTGTGCTTGATTCAAAAGCACAAAAGTTAAACAAACATCCCAATCTTTTTCCCATATGAGCTGTAACTCAGGACAAAACTTCACCAGGTAAATTCTCTTATACTGCAGCACTTTCATTTCCACCTGAAACCAAAATAGAAGTCATTTAGCCGGTTTAAGTCTCTGGAGTATAATAAATGTGTGTGTGGTTGTGGGCAGGTTGTGTTCCTGTGGCTCACTGAGAGGAAATGTTAGATGCAAGTTGAGCCTTGAGGGTAGAGTTATTTTTAGCAAAATAATTCATTTTGGTGACCTTGAGCTCTATTTATGTATTATTTATTTATTATATATATATATATATATATATATGGTATATTAATGTAGCACCAATGCTTTTTTTTGCCAGATTGTTGTACTCCTGTGTGGATGAGGATGTAATCTAATCTACATCCTGCAGCAAAGATCAAAAGACAAGACATATAGTTTAGAGTCTAAATGTTTGTGAGTAGTTGTGGATTGGTATTGTCTTCAGTGGATTATATATTATAATCTAATACAATGACAAACGAGTACAATCAGTACAATGGAAACAAATTGCATACGTTGTCATCTCTGTGGTGCTGGTCTTCATTTTGTGGTCGATTGCTTTGACAGTTTTCTTTATTCCTCATCTGATCAATATCATTTATTTGTTTAATGACAAATGATTGATTAACTTAAATATTTATGTTCTGTCTTTCAAATCTGCATTTTGTGAATATAACAGACACTACATAAAAAAAATAACTAGATACTAAGTTGTCCCACATCATTGGACATTTTTGTCTTGTAACCAAACATTATCAATAACAGAAAAATGTTCTTTTTAGCTGCTTAAGGCCACATTATACTTCTCCGACTGCGTAATGCGTTATCCCACTGCGTCACCACGTAGACGCCTCGAGCCTTCATACTTCTGCGTCGTGGTGATGGATACGCACTGCAATTTCCCGCCCGATCAGTAGGGGTCATACGCAAGGTTTTTGTGCTTTTGGCTACAGTGAGCAATGGTGTCCGAGAGAGAAAGACTGTTGTTGTTGCAGCAGAATAACAGTGGCCGTTTCTCACTTTTCTGTGACACGGAACGCAGTTTTAAGATAATTTGAGGGGAGAAATTGGCCATTTAGAGTCTAAACATGTGCTGTGTGTGTTAAGATATGACGTATTTATAGTTTGGCAGCAACGTTGTTGGCGGTGATCAGCTCCGCCTCTGTGGACGCTCGGTGCTCACTGTAACTAGTGCGGGATGCCGTCACTTCACGGGTAACACAATGCATTGCCATGCATTGTGGGAAAGATAGTTTATGGTCAACACGCCTTAAAGCAGCATAGACCTTCGGGCCACATAAAATGAGGTGGCGGGCCACATCTGGCCCCTGGCCTTGAGTTTGACACATGTGCATTAGTGTATTAAATTTGAAAGACCAAATAACCGACCCAAAAGTTACCACAGCTGCCAAATAACTTTTCAAGTGAAGTCATATTTTGATATTGGTAAATATTGTTTGTTTTGGTAAATTTAACCAGTATCTTGTTTTTCTTCGTACCCTCTGGTGGTACATGGACACTGTTTTGGTTTTTATTGAGTTTCTGAGATGACTTCAGTACAAATGAATGATATATAAGTCTGAAAGAGTACAAAAATAAAACCGAAAAATCCAACTATGCCTTTGTGCCGGTGCAGTGAGCCTCTGTGGACACTATCTCACACACACTCAGGATAAACTTCACTCTGAGTAGTATTTATGATTTTAGACCTTCACTGCAATAAAGATGAATATAAATAAAGTTAATGTGCAAGATTGCCGGCAATAAAAGCTGCAGCAGCATTTTATCATGAGTTGGATAATAAACTTCAGTTAAGAAATGAATGTATATATCAGTATTTCACCTTCTCTATCAGAAAAGTGTTGCTCATTGCATTTTCAAAGCTGTAAATCTCAGTCACTGCTGTGGAGACATGGAAGTATTTATGACTGTGAGACCTCAAACAATAAGCATTAGCTTTCATCAGGAGTCTGGTTTGTTTCACTTCACTCATGATGCTCCTCAAGCTCCTGAAGATTTAAAACACTAACATGGAAAACTATCTCATTAACAATAGCAACTTTAAAACGGGGAGCGACAATGGGATTTATTGATCTATATCAGGGTATCTGTGGGGTCTTAAAAAGTCTGAAATCAAATCATTTGAATTTAAAATCATGTTTATGTTTTGAAATCATGTTTTGGCATGTGGCGCCACCTACCGCCGTCTACCAATCATTGCAGTCAGTAGAGTCTCAGCTGCCGAGCAACCACGGGTTGACAGTTGGGTCAGAAAACGAAACCTAAAAGACCTCGGTATTTTGAATTTGAATGTAGTTACTGTTTTTGGCCACATTCTTACATATGGCACCTTTAAACATGGCAGGCTTTAAGACATTGGTTCTCAAAGTGCGGCCCGCGAGCCAATGGCGGCCCGCAATTAATTAAAGTTGATGGTTTTAATCCAGGAGCTACTAAAGTTGTTAAATGTTTATTGGACATTACTGGATACAGACCAATAAGTGTAAACTGTAAAACAGTAATCTGGTCATTAAAATGATTACAAATGTGATTTATTTCTGTTTTTTTCCCTTTTTTTTCCTTTGCTGGCCCTCAGTCCAATGTTGGGTTCCTAAATTGGGCCTCAGGTATCAAACCCCTGCTTTAAGACCTTCACACAACTAAACACATACTGTGTACTCATTTGCTCAATTACTCTCAGAATTTAAAAAACAATCCTCTACCCAGATTTATCACTATGTAACTATTAAGTTTGTAATCAGAAAGTATAATTGAGTGTGAATATTAAATGACAGCATGGCTGATATAAATGGAATTTCACTGGATCAGAACGCAGTTAATTATCATCACATTAAAGTTTTATTAATCATGAGTTTGATGGAGGACAGTTCAGCATGGAGTTCCATGTTGCATCACTGTTTGTGCCAAAGAAAAGACACTTTTCAGAGTTGTGATGTTAAAGAAAACCAAACAATGACTGATGCATAAAAGACATATTTGACTTTGTTCCAAACTTCACTCTGACTCGTCTGTCATGTCGTAGCCTTTGTGAACTCAACTGATGACTTGATTTCACTCTCACCAGCAACGACACAGTTCATTTCTGTAAGAAATCATAAACCCTTGATGCCCGAGATCACATGTGTCAAACTCAAGGCCCGGGGTCCAGATGTGGCCCGCCACCTCATTTTATGTGGCCCGCGAGTGATTAATTGCGGTCTATACCTTTCCCACAATGCATGGCGATTGTGTTACTCGTGTTACTAGTTTACAGTGTATCATTGTATATGCATCATGCGACGAATGAAATTTAGATTGAATTATCCACAAATGATCCCTTAATGTCCAGGAAGAGAAAGATTGATGCAGATAGAAGGCAGTTTCAAGAAAGATGTGAAGGTGAATACATGTTTAAAAACGGTGTCTTTTGTGTAGTGAGGCCGTGTCGGTCGTCAAAGAGTACGATCTAACTTTTGAATACATTCATTATTTTTGATTGTTGTGTGATGAAGAGATTATTGTGTATTCTGACAGTTTACAAACTCATATTTGTTCCATCAGTTACAGTTAAAATAAACTCTCATGTGCTTGTTCTCATCAAACCTGCTGTAGATCAGATCCTGAGTCACAGCTGAGCTCATGTTTCTGTTTTTCTAAAGTCTGATTTAAACTTTGTCGCTCAACACACTTTTGATAATTGTTGCACAGTTTTCAGTTTTTGCTTGGTGACGAGAGGAAGAGATTTTAAACTTTCTCTTACTGAGACAATAACAGGAGTCCATTGTTGAGTCAACAATAATATTGTAATATAATATGCCTCCGTAAAACTGTTCAAACTCTTCATTTTACGATAATTAGAGTCATCATTAGTTAGAGAATACTGACCAAAGGAAGAGAGTGTTCAATAAACCATGAACTAAACCTGACGGAGAGAAACGGAGCAGAAGCAGCAGAACAGGAGTTCAAAATGAAATTTCACTTTGAACTTATTCTAAAAAACTGAGTTCACTACCTGGAAAATATGACAGTCCTGATGTGGAACTATGTTTGAAGATGTTGGCTCAGTGAAAACATGTGAGAGAGACGGTGACATCACTTTACATCACAGGCTCAGAGCTGTTGTTTGTGTTTGTTTGTTTGAGAGCTGAGCAAGATGGAAAAAAATAAAATCCAAATACGCAGGAGATTAGATTATTTATGGTGACTGAACCTGTCAGTTCACTGTATTTGTTGTAGGAAAACACAGTAAAGTTTGATTGTGTGTGTGTGTGTTTATAACCTGCTATTTATGGTCTGGCGTTTTCTCTGTGCAGTGTTTCTGCAGTGAATGAAAATCAATTTCATTGTGACAGAACAGTATCTAATCAGAGCAGACACAAGGTGAAGAGGTTATAGAACACAGAGCAGTAAAAACATAACAACAAAAGGTTCTGTCTGGAGAAGGATTACTAACTTCTGACTGGGTTTTAATGAAGTTTTGCAGAGGGCTTGGTTTGACCCAAGGACAAATACGTTCAATTTAGGAGTGGAATCCAGTTAAAGTATTTAAAATGCCAATTAAATGATTTAATGGTTTAAGTATAAGCTGCCTGTTCTGTAATGTAAAGCAGGCGGCATTTGTTTTCTCAATGTGTGGATGCTTGTGTGCAAACAGCAGATATGTCAACATACAGGACGTACAATGTTCCTGACAGTGTCAACAGATTTAATATATTTCTACATCATTTTAAAATGTGAAAATATTTGCTTGTCAGAGGCACAAAGGCACTCTTGCCTCACACTAAAAAAGGCACCAGTTCAAGTCCCAGTTCAACCGAAGCCTTTCTTTATAGAGTTTGCATTTCCTCCACATGTGCATGTGGGTTTATTCCCACAGTCCAAAAACATGGAGAGGTTTACTGGACACTTTGAATTTACCGTAGGTTTGTTGGATGGATGTGAGAGTGAATGGTTGTTCATATCTATGTTGGTCCAGGGTGTTCCCCACCTTTTGCCCTATGTCAGCTGGGTTTGGCTCAAGCCCCCGACAACCCTCATGTGGAGGATAAAGCTGTAGACCAGAGGTGTCAAACTCATTTTCACTGAAGGTCACATCAGCATCATGTTACCCTCAAAGGACCAGATGTAACTGTCATACAGAATAAATGTAACTAAATGTGACCAAATATAATATAACATAAAGGTAACTACTCTGTAACATATTGTTAAATAACTTTCTGTATTTATTACTTACTTACTCGTCGCATGATGCATATACAATGATGTGATCTAGTGGCGGTGCCGTCACTTTGTGGGTAACACAATCACCATGCATTGTGGGAAATGTAGTTTATGGTCAACGCACGCCTTAAAGCAGCACAGACCTATTTTAACACAGATTTTTAAGACCAATTAATCACTCTCGGCCACATAAAATGACGTGGCGGACCACATCTGGCCCCCGGGCCTCGAGTTTGACACATGTGCTGTTCGTGGGTGAGACAAAAGCAGATGTGAAGTGTTGGCATTAGTGTATGAAAAATCATGTAAAGATGTTTGTACTAAAATGCTCTGTAAGCAAACTGCAGTGTCAGTCATGTCTGCATGTATCGTGTCCTCGTCTGCTTTTGCGTTATGAAAGTTTCTGTTAGACACAGAACAATTCTTTTGTTGTTCAGATGTATTTCTGTTGTTGACTTGTAACCAAAACATGTTGTTGTTGTCTGAAGTCACCGTGGAGTTGAAAATGTGAGTAGGTGGAGCTGACAATGTTTTGAAATCAAGTCATATTTGAAGCAGATCTTTGCTGACGTGCCACTTATTCCCTGTAAACCTGCTGTTCTGGCACAGACAGCTGGATCACGGCTGTGGCAGCGAGATAGTGACGGCTCTTCCTCCTCTGGTTACATATCGACTGAAGGTCTTACACCAAGTCAGACAGAAGCCACGACGTTTCTGTTCCTGCTGCCCTGTTCAATATGACAGTATCTGTCAGAGCAACAAAAGAAAAAGAAAAGGAAAGGAGGGACTTATTTGTAGTTTGTCCTTCACCATCAGTCTCAGGTGATTTCATCTGGACATTGATCATTTGTGCCTCGATGCTTTGTCAGGCAATCTCTCTAAAAAAAAAAGACAAATTCTGCTCTTTGTTTTTTGCCTTTTTCATGATTAAGCCTTAAGTTCAAACGGGTCATTTAGATAAGATTTACACTTAACTTACACACCTTTGTGTCAGCTCATTTTTAAGGAATACGTTTAGGAGGAATGTTACCAGCTCTGTGGCATTTGAGTACCATTTTTTAAATTACTATTAAATGTCAATAACACATGCTGCTTCAGTTTAAAGTCGATGGAAAAAGCACTCGAAGCTATCAGACTGGAATTAGAATTCAGATGACAGCACAAAGAACTGCATTCTTCTGGGAGGAGGATATTAAATCTTACTTTGCAGGCCCATCAAAGAGGTGCCATCACTGAGCCACATCAATCATATTCTGACTGACAGAGGCCGGTCTTTAATTACATCTGTGATGAACAGAGGCCATTCTAGAGTCTGTAGGGGCCCTAAGCAAAAATTCCCAGGGGGCCCTTCCTTCCAACCAGTGTTCATCACCTTTATGTTATAACTAATCTGACACCAACAAAAAATGTATGATTTTTTTTTTTCTAAAATAACATGGAGAAACCTTGTAATTAAAAAGTATGTGAAACTATAAATGTGAAGAACAATAAAATACTGTAAATAGCTTTTAAAGAACTATATAAACTTAGTAAAAAAATACATTACACTGTAAAGCAGCCATTCTCAACCTTGGGGTCGCGAGATGATTTCTGGGGGTCGCCAAATCATTTTGGAAAAATATAAAAAAAAAAAAAAGTAGAATAGAATAGTTTCCACCCCCGCAAAAAAAAAGACAAAATTTGTCACGTGGACCTCGACAATCAACTCTCAAAATGCCGTGTAATTCCCATCCCCAGTTATCATTTTATTTAATTAAAAAGAAAAAGAAAGTTTGCGTTATTTGTTTACATTTTAACCGGCTCAACTACCAGCAATACGATGGGATGTAAGCGACAATTGTCGTTCTATTACTCACATGAAAAGTTACCCTCTTGATGCTGCTGTATGTTTTTCAAAAAATCCAAAAGTGTTTCTAAATAAATACTAATAGCTGAAGTGTGTAAGTGCTTGTCTGATATGTAAATGCGACGTAGCCAACGGTGTATTGGTTGTTTCAGCACCTCGGACAGCGCTTTATCCATCATACCCATCATGCGTTCACACCGGTGTGTGTGTGTGTGTGTGTGTGTGTGGGTGGGGCGGGGAGGGGGGGGTCGCGGACAGCCGTGCATGTTAAATTGGGGGTCGCGACTCAAAAAGGTTGAGAACCACTGCTGTAAAGAACCCACCTTATAAAACAATATTACTATATGGAACAATAAAATACTGTAAATAACTGAAAAAAAACATATATAAATGGAGTAAAAAAGATATGCATTACACTGTAAATCAGTGGTTCTCAACCACGGTCGGGACCCCAAGGTTGAGAATGGCTGCTGTAAATAATCCTCTTCATTTTCCAACTTGCAGAACGATAACTTCACACAGGTTAAAGTGAGGTGGGGCCCCTTTAGGGAGGTTTACTACTGAGATGTCATTGCAAATTGCTCATTGTTCAGTAAAAACAGCCCTGAAGCTCAGAGTGTCGGGGCCCCTATCGGCTCAGGGCCCCAAGCAGTTGCCTGTTCACAATCTGCGCCTCTGGTGATGAACATTCCTGGGAGCAAATACCAAAACAGACGTGGCCAGTTCCTTACCTTTTAAGTTGCTAACCACATATTAACCAAGTACATACAACACCAATTAAAAAAAGACAGAACATCAGTGATTGTTTAAATGTACAAAGTTGCACAGTTATTTTATCAGTATTTGAAAATATTCAACAATTAAAGTTAAATCAAACAGTAAGAATAAGTAACAATAATTAATATCAGCAATAATAGCTAGACTTAAAATCAGAACTTTTTTAATGTTTTTAAAATCTTTTTTTTACTGAAACACCTGAGGGAAGCAAATCAAAAGAGAACCCAGAAAAAAAAAATAACCACTGGAGTTTAGAAGAAGAAGAAGAAGAAAAATAAATCACAAAATCATGTCATGACGAGCTCACACAGGATCACTCACTTCATATGTACAGAACATTCACTCTATAGCTGCACAGGACAGCGTTAATGACAGTGAACAGTCATCTCTGCAGTCTGAACAGCATCTGCATGGAGTCCACATGTAAAGGCAGGTGAAGCAGAGGAAACACAACAGAAACAGGAGAGAAAAAAACATTTGGAGCGACCTGGCAAATTCCTTCTTTTTCCTTTAAGCTTGTATCACAGTTAGAGAAGTGACAGGCGTCCATTTGTTACTCCCATTTTTAAAGGCTGACAGGACTGAGAAAGCATCGTCCTGTTCCAACACAAAGAAAACTAAAAAACATGGTCCCTGGCTGCATGAGACGCTGCCACAGTCCTTTAAACCTCCTAACTTCAAACAAATGATAATCAAGAACTCATTCAAGCTCGTTTCAGAGAGAAACATGACATCAACATTAGTTCAGAGGCGGATAATCGTGTTTGTACATTAATCAATTACAGTTCATGTAGTAAATATTCCTTTCCGTCAACTCTCACCAAAAAACACGTTAACTGGAAAAGATGGAATTAGAAATGCAAAGAAACCTTTGGTCAAAGAGCGCAGCTACTAACAAGGAAAACAAAAAATGCAGTGACAAGATTTAAGGAAATCATTCATCAGTTAAGATGAACAAAAACAACAAAATCAAAGAGCAAAACTCAAGTGGTTTTTTAAACGTTTCTCCCTCTTTCTAACAATATAGTTCAACCCTCTTCTCGTACATTTGGGTCTGCAAGTTATACTGTTTCCTCACAGAGGAAAGAAGGAATGAAAAAGGTGCTCTTTTCATGAAAGTCATGTTTGTTTTTGATTGTCCACAAAAAAGAAGTGCCGGCAGAAAGTAACGCCGGCTCAAGGATATACAATCACAGCGTAAAACCACAACATCCTTTCCAGGGAAGGAATTTAAGGTCTTTAAGACGCTCTTGAAATTCTGAACCTGCTGAGAATCTGTGTTTATACTTATGACTGTGTGTGTGTGTGTGTGTGTGTGTGTGTGTGTGTGTGTGTGTGTGTGTGTGTGTGTGTGTGTGTGTGTGTGTGTGTGTGTGTGTGTGTGTGTGTGTGTGTGTGTGTGTGTGTGTGTGTGTGTGTGTGTGTGTGTGTGTGTGTGTGTGTGTGTGTGTGTGTGTGTGTGTGTGTGTGTCTGCTGTTGTCTTCAGTCTTATTTAGACACAGTCTTATCCTGTGTCTCTTCACTCTGCAGACAGCTCTTACGAACAACAGGCAGCGGATGAGCTTCTGTGTTGAAGACCCAGTCCTCCAGTGGAAGGAGGTCATCGTCAGAGAAGAGCAGGTACAGATACCTGAACACAGAGAAATCATCCAGTTTACATTCATTTATTCATTCAAGACCACTTTTCAGGCATGAATACAATCTAAAGTTTTTAAAGCTCACATAGAGTGGTCCTGTTGCACATATATGTTAGTTATGGAGGTCTACTTACATACATTAACTTGTTTTTATGGTCAAAAACCTCCTAGTTGCTGTAAATGAGCTGATAGAAATCTCTCCTTACTGACGCTCTCCTCAGCCGCGATATTTCAGACTGAAATCTCACACCCAGAAGACAGAGTGTGTTGTGATTGGCCAGCCAGTGTAGAGCCTTCTCAACTGTGATTGGCCAGTACCGGGAAGTGACATAATTAGCACACCAGCTCTCAGAAGCACAGCGCCCCCCTCTGGAACGGTGGATGCACTGCTCCTCATTATCAAAACATTGTTTTAACAGTGTTTAAAAATAGCTTCTTCACGACTCCCCGCCTCAGTCCCTTTGACGACCTTTGACCCAGAGTCAGACCCAGAGTCAGAAGACACTGTCGCTCGTGAAACACCTCCACAACGGACGTTATTCTTCTTCTGTGGTTCAATGTACGCAAACGGATGTGCCCGGACTAGTACCCGGAGCAGGAGGATCTGCTGTTCAGGAGAAATGCTGTTTACGTAACCGGACCAGGTTTTTTCAGAGATCTCTCTGAGCCTGAGATTACAATAAAACACAGTGTTCTCAGCAGTGACTGAACTGTTTGTTTAGAACCTTCAGGGCTTCATAAACAACGTAATGACGCAGATACACACTAAAAAACAGAGTTAATAGGAACTTCTGGTCTAGTTCCACTTTAATGTTAAATATTCCCTTCTATACATGTTAGAGTGTCAGACTGTGGTCTTGACAATAGGATGTTATTACTGCAGTGGAGGTTGGTGAATGTTACTCGAGGACAATATGAAAATAATCCTGATAAATGGACTATGATGCAATCCAGAAAAGTTTACTTTTTATTATAGAACAATTTGATGTGATACAGTTGTTTGTTTTCAAATGCAAAGTAAATTACTATTTATCTTTGAAGTCACATAAAACCAGAGAATCTTATGTATGTTTTTCATTAGATTGCACAAATAATGTCTGAATTATTGAAGCACAGTCAGATTAAAAACTTGAGGCCAGCTGTGACAAAGCCTTAGCTCATTTTATTTAATTTATTACATTTTCAAAGCCTGTCTAAAACTGAGAACAAAATGAATCTAATAGTTTCACTTATGACACAAATTAGAGTTTAAGTACAAAGGGAGATGAAAAATACTATTGGATACAGAGCAGCGTGTCGGCTCATTGAGATAATATCAAAGTAATACTGCATTACACAGACATCCACGTTCTATTTTTTTAATGCCTTAAATAATTCAGACAAATCATTCTAACACTAAGATCAAGATTGTTATTAATCTAGATTATTAGTTTGAAGAGACAGTGATGAACAGCAGAGCAGCTTCATCACCTGGTTCATCACAGTGGTCCATGTATTAGTGTATTTATAAAAGATTACAGATGTGTTGTATCTGTTAATTAATACACCCAGACTATATATAAACCTTTCTTATGTCTTACTGTGCTGATCTACCTCAAAACTCTTTGACACTTTCTGCTGAATCATACAAGCCTGTATTTTCTTCAAAGATTTATCTTCATCTCAGCTTTCATCTGCTTTCTGGAACAGTTTTAAACCACTTCCATTTTATTCCACCTACACAAACTTTTATGATCAGTCTGTTTGGTTTTAAAGAGGGTGTTTGTTAGTATTAGTGCTAAAGAGGGTGATAGAGTAGCAAAGGCCAAACTGTCAGCTTGTCCTTGTCTTTAGTATGAAAACAAGTGTTTATCGTAACACAAACCTTGTAGGATCCTGGTGCTGATCATTTCTTTACTCTTCATGTTTGGTTGTTTTTGTTTTTCAAACGAGGAAGATGGTCTTTGTTGACTCTTAAACACTGATCGTCTGTGTCTCACAGTACAATTCATGGATGGAACAGATATTAGGCCCAGATACATCCTTAGCTTCCTAGTGTTTGTATGTGGTCATTAATGCAGAATGTTAAAGGTGCCATATGTAAGAATGTGGCCAAAAACAGTTACTACATTCAAATTCAAAATACCGAGGTCTTTTAGGTTTCGTTTTCTGACGTAACTGGCAACCCGTGGTTGCTCGGCAGCTCAGACTCTATTGACTGCAATGATTGGTAGACGGCGGTAGGTGGCGCCACATGCCAAAACATGATTTCAAAACATAAACATGATTTGCAGTGTATGCTAAATATTTTTTTTTTTATGCAAATACTTTGTCTGTACTGTTGTTGTTGGTGAGTTCAGAATGTTGGTGGTTTTGTTACTTAAAGGTGCATTATGTAATAAATCATAAAATCCTCCTAATATGTCACAGAGACTCAGGAATAATGTTCATATAACAAACTGAACTCACCAACAACAACAGTACAGACAAAATATTTGCATTAAAAATATATTTCGCAGACTGTAAATCATGTTTATGTTTGGAAATCATGTTTTGGCATGTGGCGCCACCTACCGCCGTCTACCAATCATTGCAGTCAGTAGAGTCTTAGCTGCCAGTTACGTCAGAAAACCAAACCTAAAAGACCTCGGTATTTTGAATTTGAATGTAGTAACTGTTTTTGGCCACATTCTTACATATGGCACCTTTAAATTTTTAATCCAAAATTAGCAGCTATTTCAATTAATAAGTTGTAAATAATTAAAAAAATGTATCTATTTGTATCCGTTTACTGTACATGCAACACAAAATGTTAGTAAAAGGGTTGACTAACCCACTGGCTGGACAGCTTTACGAAAAGCTGGCCCTCTGGAAATGTTAGTTGAATAATCCTGGTGTAAAGGAATCATGGTATTCATGTTTCTTTTATCTATCTATTTATGAATACATGCATGAACATGTTAGTGCTGGTCGGTAACTTTGCTGCATCTCTCCACCATTTGGTGCTGTCCAATCCAATAATGACAAAATGCCTGATAAAACCTTAACAGATTAGTCATTGAATGCATGTGAAACTCTTTGCACGGACGTGGAACAGCCCTTATTATTATGATGCCATTAAGCAATAATTCACTAACAATAACCTTCTTGTGGCAGTTGATTTCTATGTCTGCACCAAACATGGAATCTTTTTGGCATACGTTTTGTGAAGTGTTACCAAAATAGGACTCACTTGAGCGTCTCTGAGAGGAAGAAGCTCTGTTGCATGTTGTCGTGACTGACTGTCACGGTGTAAACATCTCTGATCCCAGAGAAGCCAGACTCCACTCTGCAGTGCTCCTCAAGGGCCTGACAGGAAACAGACAGGGTGGAAGTGTGCACACATACATTCAAAAACATAGGTAAAGACTCTCTCTCACAGTTGCAATGTGAGCGCACAGTGAATATTCATTGTTCATGCATATTTAATCTGTCCTCACAGAGATACCTTCTCACAAAAAAGAGATATTAATCTCATGTCAATGATTGGCTATGGCTAACCCAACGTCCACGTCAAGTCTCTCAGCTTTCACACAAGGGAAGTTTAAGCAAAGCTAAACCTGACTAATGCTAATGGGGAGTGGCTGAACTAGCCAAGCAGATTAGCACATTATTAGCCCTGCTACAAAAAAGCCGGCTTTTCCACACTAATTAACAAAGAAGCTTTTTATCTTTTGTCTTCTTATCTTTTATCTGATTCTATCTTATTTTATTTTGCACTATTTTATTGTTTTTATTGTTTTTAATTACTTTTGTGTTTCCTCTTTATTTATTTATTTCTTGTAAAGCACTTTGGATCACCGAAAGGATTGTTGTAAAGGGCTGTATAAATAAAGTACATTTACATTTACATTTACATGTTCATGAAGAGAACAGTTGAACACTGCTTTCAACCTCTGTGTCAGATAATTAAAGGCCTGTCAAAGTCGTCAGCCTGATCTCTGCAAACCTCCACCCACTAAATTAATGCTAAATATATCATGCCGGTCTTCTCCAGTTTACTGTCTATTACCACATTAATAACGGTGCTCCTCACATAACCTTCACCTCCTGATAGCGGGGTAGCTTCATCTAGAATCTAATGTAAAGTGCCACAAAATATCAGGGAAGCTATTACAGGGTAATTAAGGGTGTTTAAAGGAATTACATAATCAGTGTGTGTAGAAAGTCAGTCACTCTCAGGAAGGAATAAGGGAAAAACAAAAAACTGCCAAGCTAACTTTTCTGTCTATTTAGTGATTGTTGATACTGTAAATTTTGTTCTGCTCTCTTTTTACACCTTTCAATTTAATAATGTGAAGACTAAAGGAGCTATATGCTGAACAATTCATAAAGATTTAAGTTACATTTAAAATAAATGATTAAGGCCCACAACAAAAATGTATATACATACAATACAATATGTTTTCTATTTTACCTCAACAGCCTCCCAGCCCCACTCCCTGTACTTGGGGTCGTGTGTGAGTCTCCACATGTACATGTAGCTCTCGATCACTTCTGGTCGTAGGATGTAATATCTGTCACTCAGTCTGGTCGCCGTGGCCTCAGCGCCGCTGTCAAATCTGAACGCCTCAGGTCCCAGTTTGGTGGCTGATAGAAATTAAGGACAAGACGACAGAAACATTAATCCCTGTCAGGTAACAGATGTTCACCTAACTGATCTGCAGGGGATTTAAAAACATACACGTCATGTTCCTGCCTTATTTAAAGGTTAAGAGAAACATCATCACTTTGACTATTTTTGTTATTCTCATTTTATCGCCTTCCTTCAGCAACAATTCATCAGAGCTGAGATCCTATTCATGATGCTACACAAAGACATCTGTTCTTGGCTAAGACAGGATAAGAGCATTAAATACCAACCTCTTAAATTTAGAAACACTTACATTTCATCATGATTGTTTATTGTATCATATTCAGAAGCATGATATCCTCAGTTTCTTTATGATCGCTGATGACTGCTAAAAACCAGAAGGAATTAGACTCAGACTAATTAGAATTAGTATTTTTGAATCGAGAATCCTTTGAATCGAATCGTAGTTTCTGTATCCTTAGAATACATTAGAACTATTTGCTTCTGCTCCAGAACTTTCAGCCATATTCATTTCTCATGTTGTGCCTCCAGGAAAAAAAGTGGATCGTTTTTTGACGATTTTTCTGGTCTGTTAAGTCCACCTGATATTCTTAGAAACAGGAGGAGTGAGTCTAGGAGTGACCTTTAACAGAAACCTCATGAATTTATACACAATTCTTTGAAGAAAACATCACATTAAGAAAGTATCGCAATTATAAATCATTACCTCTAGACTCTACAGTGTGTTTGCTGATGTGTATGTGTATATATATATTAACACCTTAAAAATACCTTGAAATGTTAGTATTGATTGATTACAGTCTTATGCCACTTTTCCTTTGAAAGGTAAAAACCCACTCAGTGCAAACACGTCTGGTGTCCACAGCTCAGACAGATTATTTCAGAATGTCACTCGTCTGCTGCATGGTTAAAAATCTCATTTCCAGAAAATGACCTCAGTGAGCTTTATTCAGGTCTGTTATTTTTAAAGAAATGATGACTAAATGTAATGTAATCATCACTCTCCTTATCCTTAATGGACATAATAGTGTTCATATTATTCTTAATATTAATCAGTGTAAAAAAACATGGCAGAAACTGAGAGGAGCAGCAGAATGAGTGTCATTATTAAACAGCAGTCGCTTAAAGCATTATCTCTGACAGACGGCTGATCCACAGACTACTAATCACCATCCAGTACCTTTTAATGAGAGTGGATGATGATGACAGAGCCACAGGTTATGATTTGAATCACATTAACTTACTTTAAAAGACAGTTTAAAAGACAGAAGGAACTTGAGGATGATTCAATAGAAGAGCTTGAAATGAGGAGAGGAGATTATATTTAGGGCAAAGACAGATGTGAAGAGATCAGACATAAGTCTACCCAAGAAAATCGAAGGTACGTTTGCTCATCATTTTTTCCCTTGTTCACTTGTTCTTGCATTTTTCTCCTGGGGAAATGTTATAGTCTGTGACTGCATCCGTGTTTTCTACTCAGTCTAATTTATAGGTTAGAACCACGGTAAATTTCCCATGGAATCAATTTTTATCACAATGTTCTCTCTTCCATAACGTCTCCCTTTTTATTCTTCCTCTTAAATTACAACAAGCTGTTTCTATCTAACACACTTAGAGACACCTGCACGTCTGCTTCTTACAGCTGTAAACATGAGCAAAGTTTACATTCTTGCTGCTTCTTATTAGGCCTGATGTCCTTCTGTTGAGGTGAAGACAAAACAAATCTCCTATTGAGTCAGAAAAACAAAATTAATGGTGAAGTTAAAGTGTTTTGGATGTGCATGACGTACTGATGCATAGTCAACACTGATTGTGTTTGCATTCACTGAAAAAATTACACCATGGAATCTGGTTTTTAGCAACTTAAATAATAATATGTATGCACACTAAAGTCTATGATATCTCCAAGAATATGTTTTATGCTTCTTCATCTTTATCTGGCTGTTTGTTTACAGCCTTTCCAGACTGGAAAAAGAAGTTTGGGTGAATTCCAATTCCTTGTTAACCCTCAATCTCAAAAATGTTCTCCCTCTAGTGCAAGTTCTGTCCTGATTCTCAGAAAAATTAAGTTGAGGCCAAGTTTAAGGGCTGTATCGCCCTCAATATTGAGATTTTCTGAGACCACCCTTGGGAACAAGGGCTACCCAGAATGCATTGCGTGTTTTCACATAACAAAGATGGCGCCAAAAGCAGCGAAACGAGTACGCTACAAATGAAGTATTTCTTTGTTAATAGAGATATAAAAATGATCTTAGTTTAGGCCCATATTATGGATTACTGACGTCATTGTTGCGTAACATTTATTGCGTAACATATTTTACGATGGTTTGCTATGGTTTACTTTTCAATAAGTCGTGGTGTGTGGTAACTGTCAGCTGAATATTTGTATGAGTATCATCTTATAACTAACTGACAACCTAATAACTTGACTGACAAACGGATCAGAATAAATAATCCTGACGTAAATGTCTTCTTCTTCTTCTTCTTTTTCATTTAAGGGGTGTCCCATTACTAAGTGACAAAAAAACCCTCAACACTTGGTTTTGAGGCCAGTTAAGATTAAGGGTTGAGCTTAAGGGTTAAGATAGGAATTGGAATTAGTCCTTGGATTTACTTAAGTGACACAAACGTACTAAATGATGCAGCATTAGAGCAGCAGCCCCTTGAGCCCACGAGCTAAAAACACAGATTCTCTTTCTGGATTTATGGTGTAGACTTAATTAGGTGAGCCTTTTGTTTTAAAAGCATTAGATATAAATTAGATTTTCTTGTGTTCCCACTGGCACCTAAAGTAAGACCTTGCCTCTCTATCTCTTCAAGGGTAAAATAAATGAGTAGGTAAGTAACTTATCTTTTGATTTGACATGGTGCATCTGAAGTTAAGCAGCAGTCACTGCCCTAAGCAAGGATTGTTACACCTATTAAATGAAGGTCTTCATAATCCCAGACTTTTCCTCTCACCTGAGCGTGTGTAGCTTTCATGGCATGTGTGTGTAATCTCAGCAGCCAAGTCCAGGTAGTGTTGTCTTTTCTCTGGAGAACCGTCATCAGCTCCAATGCCAATCATTCCCCCAGAGAAGCAGGCAAGGTGACCCATCTTATGGTCCAGGATCCCACCTCTCCACTCAGCCATGTAGGTGAGACCACCGGGCGACTTCTGTACCAGATTAGCTTCAATGGCCTGTAGTCACATGCAGATGAGAATAATTCAGTAATCACTGACATGGACATCATGTTGATCCCAGAGAGAAAAGGTGAAAAAGAAAACTGCAAAACCAGATGTTTTTTTGTTAATTTGCCTACACTCACTGAGTGAGTTGACTGTGTTTTACTTTCCCAATGTT
Source organism: Microchirus variegatus (assembly GCF_963457635.1). Classification (NCBI taxonomy): domain Eukaryota; kingdom Metazoa; phylum Chordata; class Actinopteri; order Pleuronectiformes; family Soleidae; genus Microchirus; species Microchirus variegatus. The sequence continues at coordinate 211,455 of NC_139802.1, forward strand.
TGAGATAATTATTGTCTGAAACGTGAGAATGTATTGAGACCATACATTACGTTCTTGCACTTGCAGGTTTAAATTTCTTACTATTAACCCATTGACGCCGGGAAAGCATTGCCGCATTTCTAGCATTGACGCCGGGAGAGCGGCTGCACGTTTTATTCTACCATAGACGCCGTAAAGAGGATACGTCAATTTTCAGGGGTATAAGGGTTCCTCGTGACATTGTTTTGAAATGACTTCTCACAAACATGGAGGACTTTAACAGTGGAGAGATTTCTGAAGGCAGTGATTTTAAGGAGTTTTTCGTCTTCGATGACGTCATCGCTGATAACTTCGAACGCACTGAACAAATCGACCAGGATTTATTGTTAAGACATAATTATGTTTGACGACGAGGAGGTCGGCGATAACGACGATAAATACCATGTGTTTACAACCGTGCACCAGGGGGCGACAGTGGATTTACCTGCAGATGCCACAATGTGAAGCAGACTGTTACAGTCATTACATGCTGTTCTTGTTCTTCACACTCTATCAGGACTAAATCAAGTTGATATTACTTTATTTTCTTACTGTTTTTTAATTGAAAATAGTTATTCACTTTAATTTTACATTTTTGTATATAAATAAACTCAATTTCACAGGGAAGCCACAGGTGTAAGCTCTCAAATACTTTTTGAATTGTGTTCCTATATCTGTTACAGAGGCTGAGAAATCATTTAGTCGGCTTTGAAGCTCAGGTTTTAGAGGCATTGAGACACATTTTTTTGCATCACATGCTCCACAGGGGGTCCTATGCAAATCCTTTAAAGGGAAGTTTTCCATTTGTTTTTCAACTTAGTGCAGATATTTACCAGCAGAACGAGCCTCTTTGTTGCCATTTGTTGTCAGTGTTTTGTAATCCATAAGGGAGAATCCAGAAGATCATCTCAATCATTTTCTCTCTTATAGCGACTGTTTTTATGTCCCTTTGCCTGTTCTGTCTGGTCTGAGACTGCATTTGAATGTGTGTCTGTGATCTTCTGCAGCAGCTTCTCACAAAGTGCTGATTATTAAAGATTAAACGTTTTCAATCATTCATCAACTTTATTTTTAACAGCTCTTTTAGGAATAAATGCAGCCCCTTTCCGATCTACTCTAGTTAGGATGAGTGGGATATTTGATAACTATATTATATCAGGAAAGTGAAAACCAGCATAAGAACATGAGGCTGTTTCCTACCACTGCTGTGCATATACAAGAAACCTGTATTTATGACGAGGGTTGATCAAGAATACAACCTGCAATAACAGACCAACGTAATGTGTATAATATAAAAGCTTATGCATTCCATGTTCTTTTATAAAGAATCTTGAGGGTTGAAAGATCATTTTCTCACCACGTTCCTGTTGTAAACAGTAATTATAGCACAGAATAATCAGCATTGTTTTATTTAGTAATCTACTTTTATTTGAATGCCAAAGATAATGAGCTGTGTTGCGCCGTAACCTTTGACCCCTGTAGAAACATACAACAGTGTTCGTCAATTAAAATTCACTGAGGTCCAGATGGACACATTTCCCCAAGCAATGGTCCACTACATCATCATATCACTGTCTTAATCTTAAACAGTGATTATAATTATAACATCAATTATGTGAAAATAATAAATTGGGCCTGTATAACACATAAGTACCTATTTTTAGAAGGTAGGGGAAATAATAAAATATAAAGGTTAAATTAAGATCCGGATTTACCTTTAATGTAAATCTGTCGTTTTGATTAAAAAACTCTGTTTTGGCACAATTCAGGTGTTATTACTTTGTTCTGAATTAACATAATATACTGTATTCCCACTCACTCACTGACAGTAGCTCATTGAAATTCACACACGTAAGTGGCTGATTCATGTCAAATGATGATTTACAACATGTTATTGCGCTTCATTTCTTAGACGTCTAGTGCTGTAAGGGTTAGAAAGACTGTGACAGTTAAATCAGAAAGTCTTTGTGGATATTCTCAGTGTTTTATCGGGCACAGATCTGAATTTTACTGTGTCTGAGTCCAGATTTGGACTGTGTTCTGCTTATTGGCGACCTCTGTCATACGATATATAACTTTAACAAAATAGCGTAAAGATCCTTTTCCATTTAAATACCACATCGCAGGGGAAAAGAGGAGTCTGTAATTAATGGTTCTGCCTCTGGCTTTGACCCTCTGATAAGAAGTGAGAAAAATCTCTATGGCCAGTAATCTTAAATTACTGTCCTAAATGACTGCAATACTGTAATTGTAGCCGGAGGAAATGTTCTTTACTCTGCCATTATCTTCATTAAAGAGTAAAATAGACAGCTTCTGATCTATGTTGTGCATTTATTGTGCAGAGCATTGATTTAGTTGATAGTGTGTGGGCTAAGATTTTACAACAGTGCATGAGTACACAAGTAAATTGCTAATAATGTTATTTTTACACTTTTCTTCAATTGTCTTCAATTAGTGTTGAGGCCACAGCAGTGCAAGGTTAATTATGATATGTTGTACTTAATTTCAGTAGCACAATCATTTTTTGTTAAAATGAATCTGCCTGTGGACAAACACAACTTTTCTTCCTTAATTTGATCACTTTTTAACACTTAACCAGAAGACAAGATCGTACAAGCCGTGTGGTTTTATTTATAAAATATCTGTTATCCCGGAATAACACCATGTGTAACATTAACAACACTAACACTGGTCTGAAAATAGAAAAACAGATATTTTATCAGCCTTTTGTGGTTTTGTCTGTCTTTTTGTAAACTTTGTTGTGATACAAGTTTCAAAGTCTTGTGCAAACGAATACGTAGAACACAACACACATTTGTCACATCTGACATACCTCCAGTGCACTGTAGTACATGGTCTTTGCATCATCATCCGTCTTGTCAGACATAAGATATGATTTGATGAGATACTCGTAGAAACTGTCCCCAAGGCCACCGATGGAAACGTGATCTAATGAGGAAAACACATCAGCAGCATTATACTCTGTAACTGCAGGTCTCAAACTCTTTAAATCATTAAAACTACTAATAATAAATAATAAAATAACCAGACTAACTGGACTCAAAGTCATGTTCAAGTGTTTGTGTTTTTGGTAGAACATCTAAAACATATTATTGTAAAAAAAATTTAACCTTTCTTGGCTTTTATGGTGGAAACTATTTACTTTAATTGTCAAAACCAACTTAACCTGAGGAAGTGTGAAGTTTAAAGGTGCATTATGTAATAAATGATAAAATCCTCCTAATATGTCACAGAGACTCAGGAATAATGTTCATATAACAAACTGAACTCACCAACAACAACAGTACAGACTAAATATTTACATTAAAAAAATATATTTTGCAGACTGTAAATCATGTTTATGTTTTGAAATCATGTTTTAGCATGTGGCGCCACCTACTGCCGTCTACCAATCATTGCAGTCAGTAGATTCTTAGCTGCCGAGCAACCACGGGTTGCCAGTTATTTGATGATTTTCCTAGTGTTTTCTCCTAAAGATGACTATAATATTGCTGTGGAGGCGTGAATGAGTGTTCATCTATCCACTCATGCTCATTGTGTGCACACACACCTTTGCAAACTCCCCCACAAGGTTATCACAGTGCTGCTGTGTTTGTCCTTGACGCAGACAGATGAGGGAAAGCTGTGAAGCTAAAGCTTGGTTTTTCCTTTGGGGCAGTAAATATATACAGTTTTGCTTTTCTGCCAGCTCACACAAAACACGCTCCCTCTGTAATCATCCAGATTACTACCTTAACAGTGGCAGCATCATGTAATCCCCTTTTTTTGTTGTACCTCATTTTAGGTAAATCTGAAAGATCCAATTTCCTGGAGTAATTGAAACCATTAGCATTTTAATAACCCCGAGCAATGGGAGCCATATAGCCACTGCTATGAGCCTGATATTAACAATGAAAAGGAATAGACAAATGCATGGATGGATGAAACGAATGAACAGCTAAAAGAGCTTTTGCACATGAGGTTTCTCAACCTCTGTCAGTCATGTGAAAGCAGAGGAAGAGGCAAAAATGTGGAATGATGCTCAGTGACTTCAAATATTTGTTAATTCGAGCCACATGAGGACACAACACAATTATTGTTAAACAATATGTGAAAAGGCAAATATATTTGACTTTCATTTGAAACCTAAATATATATCAATGACTTACGTTGGACCCAGTTGCCGCTGACTGGACTCAGGAAGTTGGGATAAAGGCCGTGGGGTTTTTCAATCTTGTTCAGTAGTTTCCTGATGTTTATCACCTGCAAAAACACCACAGAACAAATGAGTATCAACAGGCTAAAGCGCTTCAGGCTATAAAGCATCTTAAAGGGAAATTGTGCTACAATACAAAGCTATTAAAGATCTGGAAATGGTTCCAATAAGATATGATCATTGCTAATGACAACTATAGCAAAGGTGGATTTCCACCGGGGCGCGTCAGCGGCGTGGAACGTCAGCGTCGTGGTTGCCGGAGCTGATCGATGTTACTCTAATCGATGTTAGCATTTCCAGCAGCGACTCTCTGCATCCGTAGCAGTTCTATTTTTGCGTTGCTAAATCGCGTCAAGCCCAACAGAGCAGATCAGCACAAGACAGCAAGTCCGACACAGTATCAAAGTAAAACACTTCCGCCCCCTTTCAAAATAAAACACAATACGAGTGTCATATAGCAGATCGCAACTTTACATGAACGTCATAACCAGTGCTACCAGGTCAACAGTTCTTCCACATTGGAGAATAATAATAATAATAATTGGACGGAGCAAAACCGCACCGCTGACGCTCCCGGTGGAAATCCATGGTAAGAAATAAAGGTTCATGTAAAATAGATTCCTCGTGCATTTTACAGCAAAGGTACAAATACAAACATCATGTCAAACCTTCTCTCTGTAGATGGGATTGTTGGAGAGCTCAGTCAGATGCACAAATTCAAGGTGAAGGGTCCCAAACTCAGCCAGGATGCTGCTCCCGGCTGAGGCCCAGCCCCAACTCCAACTGGTTCCACTACAGCAGAAACAAAATTCAAAACAGGAAGACTAAGTACAGAAGAGATCACATAAATCACACACATGTGCAGAGAGATAGTCAATCAATATGTCTGATCCCAGCCTCAAGATCTGTGATTTGAGCAGCACCACGTTGCTACTAGAAATAAACAGACGTCACCTGCAACCATTGAACGATTATTTAACACACTGGTGTCCACATATGTGCCATATTTTTCTGAAAAGAGGATCATAGTTAAGAAAAGTGACATGTTCTATTGAAGAAGACCTGATACTGCTGCAGCTGAACCAAGGTAAACTAAGACTCACTGGTGGAGTCTTGACTGTCTGCACTCACATTCTGTTTAATGCATCATTGGATTTCTCTTATCTTTTATTTCCTTCTCAGATAGAAATCTGTAACCATCTAATGTTTGACTCCAGTGTCTCTACAATGTCTTTGATCTATTCAAACATTAAGCTTTAAAAGCAACACAATGTCAGATTTTAATCTTCAAATAAGATCATTTGAAAAAAGACTGTTTTGATGGTACATTAAATTACATTAAAGTCTACATCGCCTGGAACATCTGATTTCAGTTCCCTGCCATGCATACATCTCTAAAATTAAAGTTATGGCAATACATTTACTGTGACTTGTACCTTCCAAAGACATCACATCCACAAAACACTAGCTGAGATTTGCAATGAAAGGAACTGTTAATATATAATCCACAATTAAATTCATAGCATTATCATTACTATACATTTAAAAAAGTGGAAACATACTGATACCATGAGAAGTGTATAAAAGAAGGGTTAAATAATAAAAAACAGGACATGTAGATAACGTATTCATTCATTCATTCATTCATTCATTGTCTGACATGGTGGGTGAAAGACCGTGAACATGTCACCAATCCATCTCAGGGCCAACAACACACAGAGATGAACAACCATTCACTCTCACACTAACATCTACAGTTCATTCAGAGTGTCCAGTTTACCTCTGCATGAGCCCATGCTGCCATATGGGATTTGATCAGTTTTGATGTATTCCCAATAATTAAAGTTGCATTTTCTACCAGATCGTGGATGAAAAAGCAGCTGCTGATCGTTTGTAACTCATTTTGTAAATACTTATTTTTTAACCTTCACACCTCTTAATTATGACTGTATGAAATACTGTGTGGAACTTTAGATACTCAATTAGGTTCTTGCAACTAAGTTGTGTGCAGATGTCTTAATCCGATAAAAAAAAAAAACTTGGCATAAAACACCCCCTGCAATATGTCCAGCAAATGAGTTTTCTCAACTCAATCTGTAAAATTACTGTTGCCATTAATTACTAAATTAATTTAGTGTTAACTGCATTGGTTTTCTTTTTAGTGTTGAGTCTTTTAACTTAGCTTGAAACAGTGACATTATGTGTCTGATAAAAGTCTTCACGCGATAAAATGTCACTTAGAATCTATGAACATCAAGGGTTCATTAACACTGTACAATAACTCAACATTAGTTGAGGCAGAATGTACAAACAGGATGACTTTATATGACCATAGATGATGGAGAGGATCAGACATGCAGTAATGAATTGAAGTGAACCTGAGACGGTGTGGGGGGGGATGGGGTGGTGTGGTGTGGTGTGGTCAAAGCAAAGTCAATTAGAGCTGCAACTAACGATTATTTCGTAATCGGTTGATTATTTTCTCGATTAATCGATGAATCGTTTGGTCCATAAAATGTCAGAAAATTTAAAAAAAACGTTGATCAGTGTTTGTCAAAGCTGGAAATTATGATGTTGTTTTGTTCACAAACCAAAATGATTCAGTTTTAATGATTTCTTTGTTTTGTGGAGCAAAGAAACCAAGAAAATATTCACATTTAAGAAGCTGAAACAATCAGGAATCTTGTTTTAATCATGAAAAAAGCTTCAAACTTTTTTGATTATCGATTATCAAAAAAGTTGGCGATTAAATTAGCAATCGATTAATAATCAGTTCATCGATTAATCGTTTCAGCTCTAAAGTCAATATCTCTTGTGGAAAAAAACAACATAATTTTGTGCATATTAATAGAAACAAAAATGCTAATATTTGGTAGGATGGCACACATGTCATAATAGCTTGTATATATGTATTAAAAACAATATTTTCAATGTATACTAAATAAAATGTATATCTTTATGTTGTTAAGGTTTATATTAGAGACATATCAGGACAAACATTGGGTTGTTTATTAGCCATAGAGAATTAAAAAAAATAGTGAACTATTCATTAATCCACTTGTATGTTTAGAAATTGGCCACTTTAGACCATTATTATTATTTTTTTTAAAAATAAAAGATGAAGAAGAAGTTCAAAAACATGCATCCGATAATTGGACACTCTAAATTCCAGTGGCCTGTAAAAGGCATTTAGCTATTTAACAATCAGAGAATTTTCATTAACCTCCAAACTGAAAATAAAAGTATTTAAACAGTGGCAGAAGCAACAAAGATATACATGTATACATACAACAAGCATCTTTTTATCTGTAGACCTGTGGCAGTGAAACTTAAAATCACACATGACAATAAAGGAAAAGACTGATGACACCAAGTCAAGCACAACAATTTGTCACTTTTGGTTTGTGAGAAGAGACTTCCTACACATGTGACAGAGCCAGGCTGTGCACAGAACTCCCCTGTGTGCACAGAACTCGCTGACGGCTTAAATTCTGCTGCACGTTGCATAATTATGTTCTCCTCTAAACGTGTGTGTGCTTGTGTGTTTAGTGTGGACGCAGCCTCTCTGTCACATACACTGCATGTGACCACACTGTGGACCACATGCAGACTCTTTCCCATCTGCACCACAGACTAATGTTGGTGATGTAGCGGGAATTAACTGCAGAATAAGGTAATTAAATGTGCCAGCAGCTGTCCACTTTTCTGGGCGGGTTAATTGGTAACAGGTGGATGACAGAAGTGCCAAGAAGTGTAGAAGATTAGGAAATGAAAGGAAGATGAAGGTTTAGTGCTCAGCTGATGTCTTACTAACATGCAGACATTTGAAGAAAAAACTTTGGCTGAAAACATTTTGTTTTCAAACATGGTTGAATGACAGTGACACTAAATCCAGTCTCATCGTCACACATGTGGTGTTGTGCATCCATTTGTGCATCCATCATAGATGTTTCACATATTCTTCTTCAATTCTAGAATCAAGAGGCACATTAGTTTTCCACAATCTGCCCTTAATAAGGTTCAAGACAAATATACAGAGGACATTTACATTTTTTTAACATTACTAATTTAAAAACGTCCTAATGTCACTGGTAATATAAAGCTTGGCCTGCAGCTATTCTGTTTTCATTAAAGACAAACTCCAAGCCCGTTTATCAAGGTTTTTCTAACCTGATGACAAGTTGCCTGTCAAGTCCATTTTTGAAGAAAACATCTTAATCTAGTAAACAGGATAAATATCAGTATTGTGTACTGATTGATGCCTGTCAAGCAGATCATCTTTTATCAGGGATGGAGGAGGACAGTCGGAGGTGAAGGCCGGTGCTGAGACTCACCTCCCCAGGTTGATGACTCCTCTGGGGATCCCTGTCGGTGTGTTGAAGGCAGGCAACAGCTTCTCTCCCAGCTCCATTGCTTTATTCTTAAACACCTGGAAAAGAAATACAAAAGTCGGCAACTTTTAAACCTGATAAACCCAAAAAAAACACTTGACTGTGAAACAAATTTCCATTTCACATAGAGAAAATAATAATAATGACTGTGCTTGTTGAGGATTTCGAGGCCCTGCACACTTTCCCTCCAGTTCTCCATCTATAGCTAATTATATGACACCAAAGGCTTGCTACAACTGAGCTCCAACAGGATTAAGACAATCTCATCGACGTTATCTACAAGAGTCCATTTAAAATTGATCTTCCTTTCAATCTTCAACAACATCCTCAGGGTTAAAGGCCGGGCTAAAGTTGGTGCATCATTTTATGAGCTGGAGAATCACTTCCTATATTGTCTTTAGCCAGCGGGAACAATATTTGGGATAGATTTACTTCTCAGAATAAGACACTGAAAACTTAAAAGACACATCTGAGGCGTAAAGGGTGAAGGTAGTAAAGCAGAGGCGAGAGGAAAAGGTGACATTCATACGACAGAAAGCCTTGAGGACGAGATAGAGCAGAGAAAGTGACAGACGAGACAGATGTGATACAACAGAGGGAAAGAAGTCTAGACAAAAACAAATGACAACAAAGGGAGAATGTGAGTTGGGCACCGATGTAGAGCAGTGACTCAACAGATCATTGAGAAAAAAATAGAGAAAATTAACAGTCAGTCTGTAGAAATTTTCAACCAAGACTTTTATTGAAGTCAGAAGGAATTTATAGCCTTACTAATGTTTCTTGTTAACATCAATCTGTACAATGTTAAGACTTTTTTTAACCATTACACTGAATTAGCTTCTTAAAAATCTTTGAATCTATTTTTCCAATGCATTTATCACATTCAAAGACTTGCAGCATCTTCTGACTGATCTATGTCAAATGTGTGAGTGCTGAAGCAGCAGATAGGTAAGAAAAAAACAAGATGTATTTTTATTGATCTGCTACATGGTAAGTTTTAGAATTAAAGCTATTGCAGCAACATTTGTATTGGCCATTGTTTCATTTAGACGCACTGCTTGTGCAGGTTGAGTGTGTTTAAAGGTGCATTATGTAATAAATGATAAAATCCTCCTAATATGTCACAGAGACTCAGGAATAATGTTCATATAACAAACTGAACTCACCAACAACAACAGTACAGACAAAATATTTGCATTAAAAAAAATATTTTGCAGACTGCAATCATGTTTGTTTTGAAATCATGTTTTGGCATGTGGCGCCACCTACTGCCGTCTACCAATCATTGCAGTCAGTAGAGTCTCAGTTGCCGAGCAACCACGGGTTGCCAGTTAGGTCAGAATTTGAATGTAGTAACCGTTTTCGGCCACATTCTTACATATGGCACCTTTAAAGGCAAACAAATGAATGCATTCTGATCAAACTGTACTCTCTCATGTTACATGGCCACACATCAGATATATACTCTATCTAATCTCAGACCACATACTGTCACATCAAAGGAAAAAAGAGATCATACGAGTCACTTCGTCCTGATAATGTGAAAGTAGCCTTTGTCCTCAGAAACTGTGTCACACTGAACCCAGTTATGACTCAGAGAATACAATTCTGCAGCAAATTGCAGAAAATGGGCCCAAAGCAGTTTCTAGGTGCCTTAATTTTCTCCATGGATTTGTGCTGCTTTGCTCCTCAAACAGTTAGTTGTGTTGATAACTGGGCCAAACTAGTTACAGTTGGTTTAAGAACACTTGCATGTACCTCAGACTCTTCTGAAATAATACTATGGTACATGCACATTTAAATAGGAGACACATTGCAAAGGCAACACATAGACTATCTAAAAAACACCTGAGAGGCAGCAGTGTATATCATTCATACTTGTTTACTTGTAAATAAATGACTTGATTAATTATAGTGAAAAGCCTTTAGTTGGCATCTACTCTGTGATTTACTGTGTGCATCACAGCCGCTGACTTAAAGGCCATGTTCATAAATCTGTCTTTGGTGACAATGCACTGAGAGTTTCCTCCAGCACTGGAACTTCATTACTGAAGTGCGACAGTAATTACACTTCATATACACTGTGTTTGCACCCTCCTCTTTCAAATAGCCAGACATTCTGTAAACTTTCTCTAACTGTCTGATAAGAACAGCAACATTGTGCAACACACACACACAGAGCACTGATCTGATGTGACAGCCCACAGGTCGCTTTCTCCTCTTTCACTTGAAATTCCCTATTAGACGACAGAGTAGTGACCGGACACAAATGGCTTTTCTATCAGGTCTTAACTACTGAACACATGCGTCAGGTGTGTAGTCATCACTCTCATAGTAAACAACATCACAGACCAGCACAGAGATTCTCTGAGAAACTTTTCTTGTCCTGTCACTTCTGTTTACCTCAGAAACCTTTATATCTTTGCTCGTCAGCTTGTTGTAGCATCTCTGTGCAGCAGTCTGATCACTGCATTGAGTGGAATACAGCTCAGTTTGACTGACAGGTTATTTGCAATTGTCTAGTTTTCCTGTACATACTTGCTTCATTGCTATGCACCCAGGTGGTGACTTTAGCAAAACACCTACACTGTTAGAAATGTTCCTGTATAAAATCAGTAAAGAACTGGCAGCTGTGTTGCCATTTTGTTACTGTAAAATTAACATCTTTTTACTGTCACTGAAATGTATAGTTTTGTCCTTTAAATGAAAAATACAGTGGAAACTAATATTTAAAATGACTTTCACTGTATTTAACAATTAAATGACTATTTAGCTTGTATTATTTGTACATTTCAATAATCTATAAACAAAAAAAAATATATGATTGCACACAGTTAAAGGCACTTTTGTCAAGAAAAACATGTTACATGTTACATTAAAGATGGCATGTAAAAACTTCACATGCTGAACAAATTGCATGTTAAAAACAGTATTACGAACATACATATATTACATATATTAACAGTATTACAAATATCTGCCGAATATTATTATGGGAAATGTCAAGTCATTCCTAGATACTTTTTTCTTTTCGAGAAGAAAGTCAGTTCACTGTCAAAGTGCATCAGGGAAAATTGATCATTTCCTGAATTTCAAAAATTCCTGAAAATTATTCCTTAAGAGTTTTGCAAATATTTTGAATGCATCCTTGTTCAGGGAGATGCTGACTATTATGATGGTAAATTTCAAGTCATTCCGAGAAACTTTTTGTTTTTGAGAAGAAAGTCAGTGCATCAGGGAAAATGGATATTTTTATGAATTTCAAAAAATTCTTATCAACATGAACATCTCTGCATTTCAATAAATGGCATTAGTGGTGTGTAATATTCATATTCATACATATTCAAGGTCAACATGGACAGGGTAACAGAAAGCCTGCGATGTCTTTTGTTTTAAGTTTATTCTGATTGGCATCTGTGGCAGTTTGTGGCAGTTTGTGGCAGTTTGTGGCAGCCTGACGTCAGTGACGAAAAGTACTCTGCATAATTTATACAGCAAACCACTGCCTGAGAGAGAGAGTTGGGGAACTCATCTCTGAAAATGAACCACAGTGGTAAAATGAAAGTACGCACCAAAGTTCAAATTAGAAAACAAACAAAGTAGTAGAACCTCAATCAAGTTCTCACTGGACTGGAGCAGCTCTAAATGAGTCCACATTACAGATACATTATACTGCTAAGTAATGTTTATCAGATTAAAAGTACCTCTCTCAAGTACATGATCCACCTATGACTTGTTTAACAGGCCTTATGAAAATGATTTCACAGTTTGCTGACTTCTGCTATAGTGGGTAATAAAGCAGTTACAGTCAATGATACTATTTTAGTATCTATGTACAGTGAGATAGTTCATCATTATATCTGCACTGTGTGTTCACTAACGTCAGGAATTAGGGTTAAGGCTTGATTAAGGATTCTGTGTGTGTTCATAAACACAGTATGTTTGTTACAGGGGTGCCTGCCTTCATTTGATGAATTGATTGATTGTATGTAATAATAATCATCATAATGTTATTATTATTATTATTACAACATATATCACACTAAATAAAAAAAAACCTGCTGATTTTTCCTACTAATTTAAAGAGGTTTACTGTTCTATTCTGTCATGATTTCTGCACCTCAGTGTTTCCAGATCTTAATTCATCACAATGAGCAAAATACAGAAGAAACTGTGACTCATTTTCAATTACACATCATTTTCACACATAATTTTACATAATGTTTTTCTTCCAAAAACATTTTAAATATCAAGGACAAGAGGAACGATTCTGTTCTTAGCAGAGCAACTAAAGACCTCTGACTCCTAGATAAATAACTATTGATATGTGATACATACGGTTTTGAATAGTAATTAGGTGTTTTTTTATTTTAAAATTTTGTTTCAACACATTATTTGGTCCATTTTTCTTTCAATTTAACCACTAATGTACTTGCAATTGTGTTGATGCTGCCTGATAATATATCACCATTAATATACTATAAATCAACTTCCTCATGAATGACTTTAATCTGCTGAAACCACAGAGAATTAAGCACCAAAGGAAAACTTTTGAAATTCACACTTTTTTCTGGGATATTATGCAGTTAAATCATTTCACATTCATGTCTTTTTGATCCAGGAGTCCAACGTATATCAGCCTGAATAGCCAGAATATCAGCACATTTATGAACACCTAAAGAACAGTGGGCAGCTCCATTTTGTAGTCAGCAATTTTACACTCTTTAAATCCCCTGATAGCTGAAGCATAATTTAATATGGGAGAAGTGCAGCATAGAGTTACGAGCACCTGAGATCTTTATGTGCTTTAAACTTATAACTGACCCGAGATTTCAAGATTTTAAAACTCACAAATAAGTTCTATCATTTCTTGGAATACCTCCTGAAATGAATAACATTTGCATATTACTGCACAGCCACCAAGTGGCAGTGTATGCTTCACTTATTCTTTGGGAAATCAGACACTGATTTTTCATTTAAAACTAATTGTTGAGTGCAATGTTTTTGCAAAACCATGTCTCTGCATGACATGAAATCCAGGGGGAAGAGTTCATAGCAACATTGATAAGCTGTTAAGAAAGATACAAGGAGCCTCCGGACATGTTCCTGCAGCCTTCTGTGATCTCTCTGTCACATCAAATCACTGTGAGTCATTGTATTCAGCACCTTGAAAGATAACAATGTCGGCACATGAGACCCAATCAGCTGCACTGGAGCCACACAGTGATCCACACTAACAATAAGAGCTTTCCTGTCACATAGCAACAGCGTTACACCTGTTAATATGCCGGTAGATGTCGAGATATATGATGTGACCCATCAATAATTTAACTTTAATTTACAATTGACATCATGAATGGAGGAGAAAAACGGGAAGAAAAAGGTGGAGCTGATGGAGGTTGAGAGAAGAAGTGGTTAGAGATGATGTCAAGGACATTTCTCATTAGGGTCAAAGCTGAGTTTCTCAGGTCTTGTGTGGGAGGACAGCAGCACCTCATGGTCGACTCTGTCAGACTGAAGAGCTAACAGGTAAAAGCCTGTGGGAACAGTCAAGATATTGCTGGAAATGAGAGATCTTGTTAAAGTCAATGACAGAAAAACTGTCTGACAGTTACATGCAAATGGCTGTGACACTGCAAAGGCAGTTTGGATAATTAACATCAACAGGATCTTAACTTTAAAGTCAAGTGAGGTTCTAACAGAGCCTGTAATGTTTGTTAGTGATCTCATGTCAAAAATATACTCATCTTGTAAAACTAGTTGGTCCTGAGGGAGGTGCTAGAGGGCAGTGATCATTGAAATCTAATTCATTTACAGACTTGAGGAAATGAAATTGTGGCCTGATTTTGGAAAGAAGAAAGTTCCATGTTAAGAGTACATTATTGAGAGGTGATCAGATCAGAAACAACAATCTAGGTGAAAAATGACTTCTCCAGTCTATCGGTTCTAACAAGTGCCTGAAATCGATCGGAATTCCAAGGAAATCCCTCAAAGCATTTTAACCCAACACTTTAAAGACATTGAAAGCTCAAAGGGATGCATTGAGTTTCTAAAGTTAGCGTTAAGCCAGAGAGAGAGTGAACAGGACAGTTTGTACTCACTGGACCCTACACTAAGGGCAGTGACAAACCAAAATAAATATGACCTAAATAATTACATTCATATGTCTTGACTAAAAGCTGCTGTCTATTGTAGAAAATGAAGAGTTCAGCTGACCCATGTCCTATTTGGATCCACTACTACACTCTACAAGGGACTAAATATTAGAATCAGGTTCAGGGTTAGTAGGTGATGGGTTATGGCACGTTTTGGCTCAGTAAATGTTTGTGTTTCTCTGGCTGAGCAAAATAAACCTAATAGGGTTTTTCAATGTATTTATATCAATATCTTGCTGAATAATTTATAAGAAATAGCTTGAAATTATGTTTTCTTGTTTCCTTAAAGTTTGAGTATGAGACCAAGACAATGTAACAAATGCATACAATACAACATGTATATTTATTTTACTTTTATATTCTCTATTTCTGTTCTAAACTTGAGTGTGTAACCTGACCCAGTTTCTCCTTGATTGTCTGAGAATGTGTTTATAACCTCTTTATGTATATTATGTCTCAGCTGTAAATCATATGACACACTGTCAAAGATTTATGTCAGAAGTGTAAAATTCTTGAATGGTTGCTTCTGCAGGAGTTCATTGTGCTGTCAAGCAGCTGAATGAGTCCAAAGGTAGTGAATAGGTTCAGTGGTGTAGGCAGAGCATACTTGTGCTGTCATGCATGTCGGCCCAAAAGAAGTCACAGTTATTGACAAATATTCTGGTGATGTATCGTCCTTAAAAAATTTCATTGCATTTCTTTGAAAACTGATACTGAAAACTTTAAGACAATACTTTATATCAGGCTAAGAGTTTACTCTACCACTTATGTTTCAGGTTGATTTTAGGATTTGTAGCAGCACTTGTTTTCCTTCAGTTTGTTTTTGCAGTTTCGCTTCACTTCTCTCTGCTTGCAATACTCTCTAGTGAACTAAAGTAAGTACACCGTCTTTTTGGACTCACAAGGATCCTGAATTTATGCTGTGCCAGCCTAAAAAAAATGTAATGTAATGAAGTTAATGGAGAAGAAGTAATGGAATGGTGATTGATATAATACCAGCTATCTGCCAGCTAAAGCTGTTTCGGTCAGTGACGTAACCATAAAATGCCTAATACTGATGAGAAGAAAGGGGAAATATCACCTAGCATAGTGGAATCAAACATGCTTCAGTTCATGTTAATCGATTCCCCACAAGTGCTTCTATACTGGGACAAAAACTGTAGTAAAATTGACTTTAACATTTAATTAATTCTAACATTAATCCATTAATCCAATACAACAAACACTGATTTTAACTATGCATTGAAATGTCCTGACTTTCTGCTTATAACAGACTTGTGAGTAAGTTTCTTTTAGATTAAATCATTTTGTTTGTTTGTTTTTTGTTTTTTTTAATCCTCTGCTGCTGGAATTTTTTGTCAATTATATTAAATCACGTACTGAACATTCAATTCGGCTTTTGAGTCGATGAGCTTGTCTGATGAGTGTGAGGAAGTAAGACTATCACTGAGGTCAGGTGATGCAGAGCATACTTGAGTGAGACACTGAATCTTTTCTCAGTTGTGATGTTTTGCAGATGATCAGTTAAGTGAAACCCCACATTTCCAATGGGTAGAAGTGAAAATCGGCTGAATTTAGAATTCCGTGGAGGCAGCTCCTTTATAATGTGTAAACTCTAAAAACACATTGACCATTGACATGCCTTTGGGCTTGAGTCAGTTTGTGTTTAATAGCACTGCAGAGGTGTTGCTCATGACATACCATTTTGGCTGTGATCTAAAATGATAGTTGTTGCAGCCCATATGGAATCATCCCCTTAGGATAGAAAGCATATGGTGTTATATTCCTCTCAATCTTCCATAAGCGTGATGAGGGATCCTTCTTTCTGCACCAACCTCCATTTGTTAGGCTATCATCTTCTATGAGTCGACCTCAGGGACCTACTTAGATGGCAGCGCTTTCTCCTTGTTGATGGGCTTTGCAGGCTTCCTGTTTCCGTGTGGACGCTGTTGCCATGACTTTGGCTGGGGCTGCGCTGCAGTGTTTGCTCACTCCATCTGTCTTGGGTGTCAGCTGGGTGGAAAAATGCTGTGATTCCACTCATTTTCTCAGTGGTGGGTTACATCCATCCAAGTGTCACTCCTCTGTCTTCACAATGGCACACATCAACACAACTCCCAACTCAGGTTAAGACACAGCTCGACAGTAAAGAGGACTGTTGTTTGGGGTTGGATGTGCTTCATCAGCTTGAAGGCAAAATAATGTTAGCAAAGCTGAAGAGAATGGCTAGACGCCTGCCAAAAGGCTCAGGTGCAGGATTCAGGCACTGGAACCAATGACACAGTAGCACTCATCAGCCAAAACAGA
This sequence comes from Microchirus variegatus, assembly GCF_963457635.1. NCBI lineage: Eukaryota > Metazoa > Chordata > Actinopteri > Pleuronectiformes > Soleidae > Microchirus > Microchirus variegatus. The sequence continues at coordinate 228,542 of NC_139802.1, forward strand.
AAGGTCATATTAGCAAAGCAGCTTAACTTTTATAATTACACTACTATGCTAGGCTGCTCATAGTCAAGTTTTCTTGTGTGTTCAGAAGTATTTTACTCTTGCTATGTCAACGAGTTAGTCGGGTACTTGCAATATCTGCAAGGTAAATGTTAGGAGAGGTGGTGGTTAGACCACAAAATACAACACTGTGAACTTAAAGGGACACTGTGTAGTATTTATGGGTTTATATAACCCAAAATCCACTTTTTTATACATATTATGTGCTCCTGCATTGTCTAGTCGCTGTATAATAGTTTTTGTTTCATTTTCGTAGTGTTTCAAAAAGTCATGTAAAATAACATGGTCGCGGGCCGCTGTTGCATTGACTGTTAGCAGCGAGACGCCATGTTTCTACGGGAGCCTGTAAGGACAAACGTGAGAGAACAAATCAAGCGTCTCTTTACTTGTAGCAGAAGTCCCGCCTCCTCTGACGGAGCAGGAAGTCTGAGAGTGGAAAAGTACTGGTCAGCTGGAGAGAGCGCTGAGACGAGGCTGAGAGCGGATCTTTTGACGCGTTTAGAATGGAGAACCACACGTATTTTACAGCGATATACAAAAGACACACTTATACATCTGAATAAATACTAGAACCTCATCTGCTGACACGGAGAAAGACGACGAGGACGACATTTGACCGTCTGAGGATACCGTAGCGCTCAGGGAAGGGAGGGGGTGAGCAGAGGAGTTTGATGTTGTAAATTTCAGCCTCTCCTCTAGATGTCACTATAAACTACTTACTTCACCTTTAAGCTCCTCCAAAAGCTCCATGCAAAAGAGCATGTTGAGTAGGGCTGGGCGATATGGCCTCAAATCAATATCACGATATATTGAGCAGTTTACCTCGATAACGATAAATGAACGATAAGTTGGACGTAGCTAAATGACATCAACGCCTAATTTGCATAATTGACCATTTGCCTGATATAAGTGTTTAAAAGGGACATGAACATACAGGCAGCCTGCCTACACACACACAGCCAAAAACAGCTTTTATCTTGTTTTCGTTCTTTTTAATTATCGGATGTATCGATAACGGCAAAATGATGAAATTATCATCGTAAATTTCGATAACGGTAAATTTTCGATATATCGCCCAGACCTTATGTTGAGTTTGTGGAAAAAAACAAAAGGAGAAGACGGTGAAGCAGCTGACTTTGGTGGATGCATTGCAAAGATGGGGAAAACAATGATAATCTTGGTCATAATAGCGATAATAGATGTCATTGTTACATCTCATTGGTACATACACATGTGGACATGTACTGGCTGAATGAGTGTAGACAGGTAGTCCTGGTAACATTGTTTCTGCACTGATTGTGTCCCCACTGAGCCCAGGGTAATGTCAGAGCAAAGCCAGGTTTCTAAGCTTTTCCACCTGAGATTAGCACCATTAAAACTGTGGTTACTGGCCATTTCTACTGCACTGCACCAATACGATTCCGTTCACATTTTCCTCAGGCTGTTGGACAGTCTGATGAAACAGTAGACAGACGAACTACAAAAAGATATTGCACTGCCACAGCTGAAAGAAAGGCATTTTCAGTCATGCCCAACAATATAACTAACCATGAGTCACTCTAACCCTAACCTCTTCAGAGGAGTATTTGGAGTTTTCACAAGAACTGGAATGTCTCTCTGGCCTCAATGTGCCAGGTCCCAGGGTCATCTGAGGAATCCCTGTCATGCCACAACTGTCCCGGCTCATAGATATTGCATTGGCTCTGGCTTTTGATGCTAATTTAATGTTGCTGCTCACCAAGTACAGGAAGCGAGAGAGTGATGTAGAAGAGGAACACGAGCAAGGGAAAGAAAGACGGACAGGAAACATTTGCATGACTGAGAAAGCAGGGATGTATAAATGATGGTTTTGCTTTTAGAGGTTAGATTAGGGGCTAAGTCTGTAACAAAACTGTGTTAAATCAAGGAAAAATAATTGCCAATGCAACACAATCTGTAACATTCTCAATTCTAATAGTCACATCTAAGTGGTGGAGTAAGGCAAACAAATATGTCACTGAGGACGTGCACATCAACGAGGAGACAACACGGCCAGAAGTGTACACTATATCTGTCCACTAAAAGTTTTATGCCCTGCAAAACCCCAGGTATTACAAGGAAGAGGATAAGAAGAGAAGCAAACAGAGAGAGTGAAGCAATGGTTGGTAAAACACAACAAATGGATGACTGCAAAACTCTTCAGAAAGCTATGTTTCAGTGGAATGTATCACGTAAAATCTGCAGGGCTCCAGACTAACTTTTTGCAATGTGTCGCCTTTTAAGGTTTGGCTTTGGGTTAGTAATTGTAATTTCCCATCTACATTCATACTTATGTTAGTGATTGTAAACACATGTAGTATTTTCAGATGCTCTATTCAACGACAAAATGCCAGGAAAATGTAGTTTCAACGAGCGTGATATGATTTAACTGCGTCTCTGCAAATAAGGCGTACAGAGACGATCATTCAGTCCTGGTGTGTGGGTTTCGCCGGCTAACACACAAAAGCTAACGGAGAAGCTAAAAACACAAGGCAACACACATCCGGGGGCGTTCTTACTCTGAGGAAGGGGCAACAATTCACCTTGCAAACGATGCCACACAGTGGCTGAAAGTGTATACTGCAGGCGTGAACCAAAACGTGAACAACAAAAAAGCCCTTACAGAATATAACCACTTCCTCTCTTTTAACCATTACTAAAATAATAATTCAAATAAATAAGTATGAAAGAAAGTTCAAACAGAGTGGCTTTTTAAGGAGAGCTTTAAACTTTGGCTACTGAAGACGCAGACCACGGACGTGCAAAATGCTGATAATGAAAGACGTGTCGCAACAAACTGTCTTTTTTATTTATGAAAGGTTATTGAGAAGTCATTGAAAAGTCATGGAAAACTATTGCTAAAAAAGTGTATGAACCCTGAGACTCAAAGATGTGCAGCCATCTGCCTCGACCTGAGTATACTGTCTCCTGTGGCACACGGTGATGGTGCTTCGCTGGTCAGATAATCAACAGGTAGGGAGATTATATTAATACTGTGTCTGGGTTTACCAATAGAGAATGATGCTATCACACGGTCATAGTAATATCTGCTGACTTATATAATGTCAGCATCATCATAGTTGCAGTGAGGTTTTTTTTCTTTTTTCTGCGGACATGATGTCCTGTAAAGTGACTGTTCATTGAAGTCCAGGCTGTTGACAACACATTCTTTGTTCTGTTTCATTTCACCTTGCTTCTATACTTATATAACTGTGATGCAATAGTGAGCCCAGCCCACTCTACCACCATCATATAAAAAAGATGCACACACTCAAGGCTGCATGAGATTTCAGAGCATCCATGATGAATTTGATGTTATTTACTTTGTTTCAGGTGTGTAAGTACGGACACATCTGGGCATAGATAATGTTGTAGTTTTGTACACAAGTAGCTTTGGCTTAAGTGCTTGCAGGTTCACTCCACCCTGGAGGTTTTGAATGATAAGATGGAGACTTTCTGTTGGACCATTTTATTTTGAAAACTCTGGTTGATAGTCTGGTCAGGCAAAAAACATCAGCTTCCTGGATATTATCAGTCGCTGACCAACAGTGAGTGCCAACAATTCCATCTTGCTGCCAGTTCAACAGGAGAAATTCAAGTTCCAATTCTTATGTTTAAGATTTTTGCAACTCACAGTCACCCAGGCTTTTACCCACCAGGGCGTCCTGGGGCTCTGTACCGAGAATAAAATACGCCCTATTTTTCCCCCAGTAACCACCGAAACAATGCTGTGATGAGGCGGGTATAGACAGGCGCGTGCTGGCCGTAGTTTTTGCCAGCATGTGCCTGTCTATACCCGCTTAGAGTCTGTCCAAGATCAGTTTGGAACACCACAAGATTCCAACAAGATGTGAGTACACGGTGGAACAGCACCTATTAAATGCTGGAAAGTCTCTTTGCCCCCCCTTGCCCTCTAAAAAAATCCTAGCTAAAAGCCTGCAGTCACCTATGTATGTGCATGTCAGTTGGTGTATGGACTTGTCTTATCTGAGTGCCAGTGCTGTTATGTGGATCAGTGGTTGACCCTAGGTCGGGACTCAGATGTTTAAAAGTTATGTTATTGACGCGTGAAAAACAATCCACTTAGCGCAGAGCTACATTACCACTTGTTTGCTGATCTGTACAGGGCAAAGCCCGCACGGACGAGAGTGCAGCTGCACTCAAAGTTAATAAAGGGTTGTTCAAGCATAGATTTGCTTATATTCTTTGGGATGACCTATCTGGACAAATGGGTACTTTGTGAAAGTCATCTTGGTGTGGTTATTTCACTTATCCAAGCCTTAGCCAGCTGTAATCAAGAGAGTGCTTCATGCTGAGTGCCATTCATTAATGACCGAGCTCAGGGAGGACACCCAGACTTTGTTGGACGAGTCACAGGTTCTGTCACCCTGAATAAACCTGCTGTCCCTATCAAGCCTTAGAGAGCCGTGTCCTGGTCAGCTTGGATTAAATTCAGAGGGTTTCAGGGACATGCTGTATTCACATTGGTGACAATAATGGCGCTGAGGTGTCTTCTGGGAAGGCATCCTGTCACAGTAACATCCATACTGGAAAGCTTTTTTAAATTTCTCTCTTTTCAGCAGCACCTAGGACTGCTACAACTTATTCAAAACCACAGTGGCATGTGAGATAAAGCTGAATTGTCTTTGTACAGGTATGTGCAAAGAGCAGTGGATACTGGCAGCTTCTCTATCCCCCACAGCTGGAGGTGGAGGATGTGTCACATTGTGAGGGCAAAGCATCACACTGTAGCCGTTTGTCACTTTTCTTCTTCACTTTCTGTCTTTGTTATTCCTCGTAATATAACTTCCTGGACAACTGAACTACACATTTCCCATCATCTCAAACATCCCAATTAACTGACATTAAAAACGTCTTCAGTGTTCAATCACACTGAAAAGATCAGCGTATAAAACCATTGGAGAGGCCATTACACTTTTGTATTCAGTACAATGTGCTGTGACAAAAAGCACTTTTCACATGTAGATGGCAGTAACAGTCATCCAAGTGTCTGGAGGCAACTCTGCACGAGTGCACAGCTCAACAACTTTGGCTCAATGTAATAAAAACAAAAGCCTTTTTTTTTTACATGTCCCATTCTTATATTCTTTGTAAGATTTATATTGCACATATTGTGCATCAGTGGCTTTGAAGTTCAATTTTAGTTCTTTCTTTCTTATTTTCTCACAGCAGGGATTATTATGTTACGTTTACTAATCCCCTGAAAACTACTTACCCATTTTTTTAATTTTAGAGGGCCAACATTATAAAGCCAACATGGCAAGGAGCAAGTACAACTTTATATTGCATATACTTTACTCAACTTGACTTTCATGTCACCAAAGAATAATACATGTTGGTTACTTTGAAGCCTGCGATATTGTTTATCTTTCTTTTACCACTTAACCATATAATAACATTCTTTGAATAATGTCTTTATGACAAATGAAAAATGTATTTCCAAAGCTATACTTAATTCCATTTTACAGTCTTATTTCAATTGGCACTTAATTTAATGGTGCTTTTAAGTGTGTCTCATAGTTTTTATCACAAGCTGTAGTTTCAGCTGAAAGACAATTGGACAAAACATCTGAAGAGCATGATATCCTGTTGAAAGTTCTCCAAAACCCCAGATTAACTGGTCACACTACTGCTTCTGAAATAATCCACTTCCACACACAAGTAGCTTTGTATTGGCAACAGACTGAAGTAATCTGCTTAGAACACCAGAAATGTTATTTCAAGAAAACAGCATATATCAGTCAATAATTAAACATGTGATTATCCTGTAAAGTACACCTTGTTTATAGATTAAACTGCCTGATCGTGCTGCATCCAGTAATGCAGAAAAAAAACGAGATAAAGACCCAACTCTCTGTGTTATACCTTGAGCAAATGCCACACCGTGTCCATGCTTTGTGGGCAGAATGTGAAGATATTTGGCACAAAAAGAAAACCATCCCCAGTCCTACTACACTTGCCTTGTGCCCAATGGGCTTCAGCCAACTTCCTCACTTTGAAGCTACAAGGACATTTTCTCAGTATGAATGCCTGACGGGCAAATCAACATGTACTCCCTGCTGAGTTACTACACAGGTTGATGCAATCACAGACCTGGTGACAGAATCTTGCCACAATGAGGTTCATTAAGGCCCAAATTAGCATGCCACTTTAAAAGCAAGTGCCCTGATTGGCTGTGATTGATATCATTACGAGGGCATTGATTGTGCCAGTGCTTTGACAGAAAAAGGAAACTCTTCCCAGGAACAGAAAAAGGAAGCATTGACCTGATATGAGAGCTGAGTGAAGGTCACCATGTGTTCAATTCTTGGCTGTAATGAAATGTCGTGCTTGATGGAATTGGCCCAATCTCAGTCTCCAAAAAAAAAACAGTTTGGAAGATAGAGGGATTGGTTGGAAATGAGCTTAAGGGGAGCAGAAGCAGTGGTGGAATTACCACAGAGAATTGACATGTACTGGATTCACTTTGAGTCACCGATGTGGAGGAGGCAGGTGGAGACAGGAGGAACAGGGCTGGTGCATCACAACGTCTCCTGGGATGTAATTACAGGTTAATTAAATGATCATGTTGGGCTGATATCTTTCATTTTAATTTAGACCATGCCTGTACATGTACAGGGAACGTGTAGTAAATTCTTTCACACATTAAAAATATTGCTAAGAGCTCAGGAGTAAGAACTGAATCCAACAATTCCTGCACTCTGATGTTCTTATGCTGGTCAGTGTTTATTCCTCATCAGATAAAATTCCCAAATATATCATAAATGACGGAATGCTTTAGCTCAAACGTGAGAAAAATGTGATATGCAACAACATGGAATATTGCCATGATATGACTTATGATGAATAAACAAATACTTCAGTGTATAGTTTTAATGCCTCTATGCTTTGGGTTTGCTGCTTAAAAAGATTCACCCCTTACTACCTAAAATTACTAATAAAGGAATAAACAATCAATAAAATAAAACAAAGAGGTGTAACATAAACTCAGTACAGATTACATTGAGTTAGGTTCAGACATGAAAAAATTCCTCTTGCGGACTTCAGACTTGGTTTCCATTCTCTGGAATATGGAATAGAAAGGACAAAAAAACTAAACAAAACATGGAGCCCAAGCCTTTCACTATGGAGCAATGGAGATACATTAACACCACATTAATGTAATCAGGACAGAAACATAAATGTATTTAACTTCAATCAGCAGATCCATTTTAAAGCTAAGTGAGAGTGAAGTTACAGAGACTCTGCTGATCTGACTCCATCTGGATCCATCTGCAGTGAACCATTGTGATGCACACCAGGTGAATAGACAGGTACACATTTTAGTGTGTAAAAAAACAAACAAAACATTATTATTATTATTGTTATTATTATTATTTATTTTTTTTTAAATTAAAAGAATCTGATCTTCAATGAAACACGAGTTCAGTGACTAAGCAGATTCATGCTCGTTTGAGACATTTGACACTTTTTTGCTGAAGAGATTGAAGAACAGAAAGTGAAGTGGTCCCTGACACCAAGGTGTGTCCCAAAGCATTATGGGTAGACACACTCACTGGCTCACATCCTGTGTTATACAATGTGAAGACATCAAAACAAATATGGCCCCTTCTCTTCCAGTTCCTTTCATTTCATACATTGTGCTGCGTTCATGTTTCCATGGTAAAGTCAGACATAAGCTGGTGTATCTCATACTAACAGACGACTCTGATGATTCCTGTAGAAAGAAGCTGTTGATGGTTAAAAATGTCTGTATGAGACCTGAGTTTAGCAGAAGACTCTTCCTGACTTCTTCTTCCTGCCTAGTGAATTTATCATTTCCATCTTAATGGGAACATTTTGATTGACACCTACCAACTTCAGTTGCAGACTCAGTCAATAAGCACCAGCATACTCATCACAGTGCAGTGAGTGTGTGTGTGTGTGTGTGTGCTTGTGGCATACTGAGGACCAGTGAGGGTTTTTAACCAACAAACTGAAGTCATTTTTATGAAGTGAGGACATTTTTGCCGGTCTTCACTTTGTTTTCATTGAAATCACTTCCTTAGGTTGTAAACATGCTGTATGTTTTTAACAAAGGTCCTCAATTTGGTACAAAAAGCCGTTTTCCAGCCCTGATGGATTCACACACTTTTTGCTCTGGGGCTCCACCTGCAGACATGTTATGGTACTGCACCCAATAGTTATTTGGAGATGTCATTGATGAAGTAGATATTTGAAAGAAGAGTGAGAATGTAACGAAGAATGTACAGTATTATAGATAATTAATCTTTTCATGGCCTCAAATTAAGGGAACTGAAAACCCCAACATCATCACAGATCATAGGAAGAATAATGAAACACAGCATGTTTGTTTTGTTTGTCCCTAATTTACAGGGACACAAATAAAAAGAATCCTCCATCTGCCATGACAACAGTCTGCAAATAAAAGTTAGAACAATAAATCAGATATTTATGGAGACTTTGACAAATTTAATGGTTTAATGACTCACTCAAATGTTGCTTCTTTTGTTACTTCCATACATATTTTATGGAAGTAACAAAGTGACAATTCATCTGGCAATTTTCCATTGTTGTATTATGTTGCAAAGTTTTTGTTACAAAAATGAGAGAAAGCACTCTGAGAAAACAAGCTACTGCCAAGGCTGCTCAGTTTCCCACATTGTCAATACAATCCTGTACATAGATCTGGATTTTCCTACTTTGGGCCATAACCCACAATTATAGAAAATTTGATCCAATCTGTCCTTGACTTTTTAAGTTGCTCATAAATAGACAAATGTGGTCAAGCACATAACCTCTGTGAAAAAAAAGAAAGAAAAAGACAACTGAAAAGCAAAAAAATAACAGTTAGCTCCAACAAAACAGAAAACAAGCCATGTTCATGCCAAGACAGACTGCCTCTCTGTAATAAAAGTCATTTGAATTAGGAGCTGGTGGAGGGGGGGGGGGGGTCGGAGCATACAAGGACAGCATGTATTGACTGAATGATCCTGATCAGCAGCATCTTTCTGCTCTACTGGTGTAACTCATGAGCCCACAAAACAGAATGTAGATTTTTATCACCAGCTCTGCTCTTCAGCGACAGGTTCCTCCGTACACCGACTGTCATTTTATGTCAGCAAATTGTCTTTCATGCATTTCAAAATTCCGTATGAATTCCCAAAAGCAGCGATACTGTGCAGGGAGCAAACTGTTTTCTTAATTCAAGATGAAGTCTACAGTTAATGTTTCTGTTAATGCAAAAACCTAATGTTGGTGCTTAAGTCTCTGCACCAGACAACAATCATTGTTTTGTTTACAATGCCAATTTTATGCTGCCTTACTTCTTTAATTATCATCTATTAATTCTTAATTAATTTGGACTAAAGCAGGTACATCATCTGAGCCTGAAAGAGTAACACTAGCACTTGTTTTCAGCTCATTCTATCACCTGACCTGGTTGGACATTTTGCAGGGACAAAAATAGTAAAAACTATAAATATGCATCAATAAAAGCAGCAAAGAAAATGGTCACTATTATATAACCAAATCTCTGTTTTAGGAAACTACAAAGTATAGACAGACAAAAAAGGCAAGTAGCCAGAGAGATAAATACAAGGGGTGTAACAATTCTCCAAATCCTCATTTGGATTTTTAATTTTATGGTCACTATTAGATTTTGGTATTGCTACATTTATTTTTAGGCACAGAAGGCTATGGCATTTTTTGGGGATATTTTAGCACATCTATACTTCACAACATGTATTTATTTAAACATATTTTTATCGTCGACAGGTTCTCCAACTGTCACCTTGCTGGCATCATAAACTGCTGTTTTTTTGCACTCCCAAATTACAGATTGCTTCTAATTCTGATTTACAGTCGAGATTGTGACAGCTCTAGTAAATCCAGAAAGGGTATTTCTAAATGTGAAGCCTGGAAATAGAGAACTCATAGTTGAATTACTTCCTTCCTTCCCATATGTCAGACATTTTTTGTACCATGATGTGTGTGTGTGTGTGTGTGTGTGTGTGTGCGCGCATGTGTGCGCGTGCATGCGTGCGTGTGTGCGCGTGCATGCATGTGTGTGCGTGTTGCTGCTTCTTCTATTTCTGCCAGTGTGTATTTATCTTATATGCATGTATGGCAGTCTACCTGTACAGTCCCTAATCTGTGGTCTCACACATTAAGGTTTCATTTGTACTACAGTATACACTATATGTACCCACTAAATGTGACATGTACCACCTGGCTACTGTCACCTGGTGATAAAATAGCTTCCTAAAAAGATGGCAGTTGTGCTACTTTTCAGAAAAGACCAGTCTCGGCCTTTCAGCAGAGTTAATACCTGATCTATGCACCTCTCCACTTGGGAACAGGCCCAGAACTGCAAGCTTAAGCCTGCATGCATATTAACCAATATATCAAACTCCTTTTCAACCCCGACTGTCAGAATGCGCTATAATCCTATTTCTAACCCTCTCAGAGTGATGGGTTCACTATGCCAGAGCTACCAGAGTGTGAATACAAATCCTTTTGGTAAAGTCAGCATTCATCTTCACCTGCGCATTACTGCAGACTGAAGAAAACAATCTACAGCCTGAGATTAATGTCATGCACAACTGCAGCTGTTTTCCTTTGAGAAGGGAAAACTCCAAACAGATATAAGCTGTGGCAGCAATGACACTCATTTAGGCTCCATGACTAACATTAACATGTACCCATATACGAACTCCAACTAGTTAGAAAGCAGGTTATACTGGGAGACTCATGGGTAAAGGATCAAACTAATGATCCCATTGGGGATATTAGGAAAAGGAGGGAGTCAGCAAAGACGAAAAGAAAAGGACAAATGAAGACTGTTTAAACAATAAACAAGCAATTTACACACAATGACTTACTAAATACTGTAGATGTCTGAGGGTTGAGTAAGATAAATGTATTAGTGCAACAGCATGGTTAGCTGCAGTTATTGGAAAAGCTACAAGAAAATAACTTAAAGCTCAGCAGAAATAAAACATTAAAAGTTTTAATGTTGAGCTTCATATATACAGTGGGGCAAAAAAGTATTTGGTCAGTTTTAAGTTCTCCCACTTAAAATGATGACAGAGGTCTGTAATGTTCATCATAGGTAAACTTCAAATGTGAGAGACAGAATGTGAAAAAAAAATCCTGGAAATCACATTGTAGGATTTTTAAAGAATTTATTTGTAAATTATGATGGAAAATAAGAATTTGGTCAATAACAAAAGTTCAACTCAATACCACGCAAGATCTCATCCTGTGGAGTCAAAATGTTCATGAGAACAGTGAGCAAAAATCCCAGAACTACGTGGGGAACCTGGTGATTGACCTGTAGAGAGCTGGGACCAAAGTTACAAAGGTTACAATCTGTAACACACTACGCCGACAGGGAATCAAACCCTTCAGAGCCAGACGTGTCCTCCTGCTTAAGCCAGTACATGTCCAGGCCCGTCTGAAGTTTGCCAGAGAGCATATGGATGATCCACAAGAGGATTGGGAGAATGTCATGTGGTCAGATGAAACCAAAATACAACTTTTTGGTACAAACTCAACTCGTCGTGTTTGGAGAAGGGGAATGCTGAGTTGCATCCCAAGAACACCATATCTACTGTGAAGCATGGGGGTGCAAACATCATGCTTTGGGCTGTTTTTCTGCAAAGGCGACAGGACGACTGATCCGTGTTAAGGAAAGAATGAATGGGGTCATGTATCGTGAGATTTTGAGCCAAAACCTCCTTCCATCAGTGAGAGCATTGAAGATGAAACATGGATGGGTCTTCCAACGTGACAATGATCCCAAACACATCGCCCGAGCAATGAAGGGCATTAGGGTAAGGGTTAGGGTTAAGCATTTCACAGTCCTGGAGTGGCCTAGTCAGTCTCCAGACCTCAACACCATAGAAAATCTGTTGAGGGAGTTTAAAGTCCGTGTTGCCTGTCGACAGCACAAAAACATCACTGTTCTAGAGAAGATCTGTGTGGAGGAATGGGCCAAAATAGCAGCTACAGTGAGTGCAAACCTGCTGAAGACCTAAATCAAACGTTTGACCTCTGTCATTGCCAACAAAGGTTATATTACAAAGCATTGAGTTGGACTTTTGTTATTGACCAAATACTTATTTTCCACCATAATTTACAAATAAATTCTTTAAAAATTCTACAATGTGATTTCCAGGATTTTTTTTCACATTCTGTCTCTCACATTTGAAGTTTACCTATGATGAAAATGACAGACCTCTGTCATCATTTTAAGTGGGAGAACTTGCACAATCGGTGGCTGACTAAATACTTTTTTGCCCCACTGTAATTGTATATGAGTATTATATGCTGTTGTATGCTGCTATTTTCAGACATTTAAAACAGCAAACATTAATTGAGAAAATCTTCAACAGAGCTTTTGAAAAATAATGTATTGGTTCCTGCATGTGTCAGCTCATCCTCATTTTATTAGCAGAATTCTGGCTCTTCTTCTATCCAATTGAATGGTCTTCAGTTTCCTTCCATGTCTCTGGTTTTGCTTTCCATTTTAAAGCATTGGAGATTGTTTTAGCCAAGTAGCCTTTAATTTTCAAAGTTAAGGACATAAACTATATTTAAAAAGGAAAGTGAACAAGGAGGTGAAATTAGGTTTATTAAACCTAAATGAATGTTGCATGTAGAGGATGACTAATAAATTATTTTAAGGGTTGTTACTTTTTCCAAAAATCTAAAGTACGACCCATAATTTGTACCTCCTATGCCCTAATACGCCAGTATTCATAACATACAGCACTTCCTGAATGGGAAATCACTGACAACAGGAGGAAGCTCCAACAGCAAAATGTAATCCAACAACTATGTTGCATTGTTTCTATAGAACTTATTAAATTATAAAATTAAATGGCCCAATTTAATTTCTGATATTATTTGCCAATCTGATCGAGCCCAAATCCTCCTTCACAACATGGAGAAACCCTTTCTGTGTCTGTCCACTTCCTCCTGCATGGCAGCTCCATCTTCAACATCCATTGTCCAATATATTCACATACAATCTCAGCATCTTCAGCTCTGCCACACAATTCCTCCTCCAGTCTTTGAGGCAGTGCCACTGTCTCCAAGCCATAGATCGTAGCTCACGTCCCGCCTTGAAAACGTTCTCTTTCTTTTTGCCGCTATCCCTCTGTCAAACATCACCCCTGCCTTTACACTTGTCTCCACCCACTCCATCCTGCCTTCACTCTCTTCATCACCTCTCTTGTGCACTGTCAATTAATGAGGGTCATTTACTCTTTTGAATCCAGCTCAATTCCTGAGGTGCAAAAGTTCACAAGGTTCACAACTAATTAGGTTGTCATTAGATTAATAAAGACGTATTTAAATGCACTTTTTTTTTTTTCTAACGATACAATAAATACATTTATCAATTGTTACTTTTATTTTTCTTGGAATTACTTTTGTTTTTCTCTCCCTTGGGGATGGGGTTACAGCGCTGTTTACCAATTAATCGACATCTACTTGCCAGTCATGGCTGCAACTGTGTCGCTAACTCCATGTCTTTTTGTTGTTTTTTTGTTTTACACTGGACAATTTATCATCATTGCGTCTCTATGGAAATGTTTGGATGCATCCTTTTGATTGATGGTTGAAGGACATCTCAGCAGTGGTAACCCTGAGCTCCATTACCCACACAGAAAAAACAACAGGACATGCACTGCAGCTGTAATGATCCATTGAAGTCAGGAAAGGGGTGAGGAAGAGCTGCCACTCTGACGGCCGTACATCCTCCACAATCCTCAGTTCTGAAAAGACTTCCGAGTCTTTGTCTGCATGACAACCAAGAGCCTTGAAAAAGCATCAGCTAATTGTGTTTCACTAAAGGTGAAGAAACAACTGCAGCCTCTGTCTGGGATCAAGATAATGCGTATTATAATGTGCGCGTGTGTGTGTACGTGGGTGTCTTTAATGTGTACATTGCAGCTAAAGCTTCAGTACAGTCTTTGGTGAAGATGTTAAGCCAATAATTTACCTGAGCTGTTACAGAGATGTGAAGCTTCCCCCAGGGATGAAGTGGGGATGATAAATAATTGAATTTATCCAGTCAGTGAATGGAGAGATTTCATTCATTATTTATGGACAATTGATTACAGCAAGAAGGCCTTCTAACCTGTACCACAATTAATGCACAGCGTTTTGGGTGCTTAATTAATGGCTTCGACAGCTTTTGGAATTGAGAAGCTACAGTTGTGTGTGTGCTGTATTTCTATACTGAAATACAAGTCAATAAGACCAAACAGGAGTATTTTTCATATTGCTGTCTTGCTGCCTTTGTGCCAATATGACAGAATACTTTCTCCTCTTGACCCAAAATCTGTCTCCAGTTCTACTTTGGCTTGTTTGTTCTGCAACCGTCTCTCTGCTCAATTCAAATTCCCCTCTTGAATGTAGCTGTTGCTGGAGAATATGAAAATATTCAATGTGGTGCAGATTTCATATTTAGAAGGGAGTCACTGTTTTGAACATCAGCAATAAACGCAACTCACAGTGGCACATGCATTTATCTCTTTAGCTCCTCCAAACCAACTCCACAGGGTCTTGTTATGAATAAAAGCAAGGATGGCCAACACTGACTGAATTGTAAATAATGTCTTGGTTGTGTCAGGCCTTTTGTTGACAAACAAAATGTTACCAATTCATGTTTTTATTTGTTTACTTTCAGTTTGTATGAAACTATAGGTACAGTAAGGACCCCTGGTAGACCTTTAAAAGTCCAGGGTGTAACATCTATTTGCAGAAATCAAATATCTTGTTACAATCTGCCGACTATTTGCGTTTAGCACACATGGTAACTCATGAGGTGGTTTACACTGGCTGTGTGAGCTGCATGTGAGTGAACCAAGTGGCTGTTTTTGGAAGTAGATATGTCGTCTATTGTTTGGAGGCAGCATTTCACAGTAAGACGGTGAAATGAATAGGGCTGTAATCAACCAAAGAAACTCTTGGTCGACTAAAGCTCTAAAATTTTGACTAAAAATCAACAAATCAGGAGGTGGGGTTAGGGTTAGGGTGGGGGGGGGTGTTTAATTTGAAAAGACCCGCAGCCACGGCTGGAGTTCAACGGAGTCTGACGGCTCTGACAGCGTTTTGCATTACCTTCATCTGCGCAATATCATAGCCCATGATAACCGAAAATAATGTACTATGTCAACTAGTAATATCAGCACAATAACTGTTGAGGATTACAGAGCGAGACTGAACAGCGCAGCTTCACGGCTGAGACACAAACAGACCACGGGACACTGTTGTGGGCAGGTGCTTCTGCAGTTATAAAACCAATCAACGATTATTAGACTAAAACATTGAAATATGCTAATAATTCTGATGTTCATACTCAAAACAGATGGAGCAACCTTAGCGTTTTTAAATGATATGTCATGTTTGTACTAGAGCTGTGAAAAGCAAACTGTTGCTTGCAAAGTTTGCATTCCACTTTTTTACCGTCATCTATTTTTGAAAAATGCTGCCACACTGATGATGTCTGCGACAGGAGGACTGACTGTAGCCTCACATTAAAAGATCAAAATTCACGTCTAATTCATGGCAACGCTAATCTGTCTGTCGCTCATTAGCCACGGAGCGACAACAACCCACTGGGCTGGACTAAACCAAAATAGTGGAAAACAAGGGGGGTGTTCTCTGAAGACAGGCTGTTACCTGTGAAACACAGGTGCTCTAAAACACCCCTATTAGACTTGGTACTTTCCTCCTAATGAAATTCACCATTAAAAAAAAAAAATAGTCGACCAATCACAACTTTGGTGGAGCCAGAGCGTGTCCACCAAGTAGTCGACCAGTCGACTTTGACTTTACAGCCCTAGAAAATAATCATTCTTCGCTGTTGTGCCTGTATTTGTTATGTCACAAACAGAGAACATACTGTTTCCAAAGTAAAAGCACTTTGAGTGTTTCAAACATCTGGTTCCATTCATTTTTCTTTCAAAAAAGTGTTATGATGAAATATGTGCAGCACTGCATACGTATGTGCGACTTCATACTTCACACTCCTGGTGTTCAGTTGAGTACAGAGGAGTATTTAGAGGATTTAAAAGTATGTTTTATGATGACAGACTTTATGTAAAACAGCTGAAACTCCACAGAAACTCTGTATACTGCACACACATCCAGTGTGAAAGCAGCACATACTGGACAGAAGTGAATATCCTGCACAATCATGATGTGTAGTGTCCAACACATTTACATTCTGAGGCTTTTCATCTACTCTTCATTCTCACCTTCATGTCTAACAGGTATTTATTTAGTTTTTCTTCATGGGTTTCACTGTGAATGCAAATCTACATAATATGAATGCATTATCAAGTCTCCTATGGTCTCCAGTGACGAATCAGCCACCAGCCCCAACACACACTCTTTCCAGGAAGGTATTGATTGCAGCCAAAGCTGCCAGAATCAATACTTTCAGTAATAAAACACCAGCGAGTTGACCGTTTAAATAATGTTGTATACTGCACTGTAGGCTTTTACAAAACTTTAATTCTTCTGTCTTTGCTTTGAGGAAAAACAGAAAACACTTTATTACATGTCTGTTAATCAAAAGTGTATTTTTTAAGTACTTTGGTTTTTTTGTAATGTATTCATCTCTTCCTCAAAAGCAATAACAGGCTTTTTATTCCTCCTCTCCTTTAATTGCTGATGGATGGAGAGTTGCACTGAAGCCTGAAAATAAAGCCGAGGCTGAGCGACACAAAGTCTGAATGAGAAAAGCCTGAATGCTCTAAGGCTGACATCATTAAAAACAGCCTAATGAGCCACTGGATCTGATCAGTTTGGTCTTAGTTGTGTATTTTAAGTATGACGCTCAACACACTGACTGACAATTATTGATTGATTGTGGGTAAACTTCACGTTGTTACCTGAGTCATATTTGAGGCACAAACATATCCTTCCAGGAGTCTTTGATTTTTGTGGGGGATGAGGGTCTTTGTTTACACCAGTAAAGTGATGGAATCATTGCTCTATAACATACAGCTTGGCTGTTGTCCTGCAAATATGCTGCTAGCGTATTGAATGACTCATTCATTTTGGCAGTGAGGTATTATTGGCCAAGCATATAAGAAGTAAGTTGCATGCTATGATGCATGTAATACTTGAACAAGCTATAAATGCACGATTTGCGAGCTGTTGGTTATTAGATATTGTTCTTTCTCCTCTTGACTCCATAATAAAACTGTAAGATGTTTGAGCTGAGCACAGTTTTTTACTCTGCACAAATGGGATTAGGTGTTTGTGCACAGAGCAAAAAGGGGTTATTTTGGACAAGAAGCTTTTCCCTTTCACAGCTAAGCTTGCAGTGGGGACTACAGAGCACGGGGTGGTTATCGTACAATTATGATGATTCCCTTTCATCTATGGAAAGTCCACATTTCAGCGTTTTAGCAACATACAGATGAAATGTACAGTTAGGTGTAGTGGTTACACACATGCCGCAGAACACACACTCTCTGTTAACCCATGGCACATGAAAAAACAACAGTATCATGATTACATATATATATATATATATATATATATATATATATTAACAAATAAATATATGTGTGTATATATGTGTATATACTATATGTGTGTATGTATATATATATATGCATGTAATATAGCTATTATCTAAATGCCAATGTCCGTATGCTAACATGCTCAGTGATGGACTGTTTTCAGTGTTCATCTTAATTTAGCGCTTTAGTATTCTGGCATTGGCTAATTCAAATGACAACATAAACAGTGCCATTGGTTTTGAAGTACTGCCTTAAATAGCCATTCTATATTTTTTGACAACAACCCAACATTAAAATGAAAAAGACAGATATATTCATTTTATCCCACATCTCATGTATTCTCTTAAATCACAAGAAGCACAAATCTGCTTCCACACAATCAACAGGCACATATTGCATCATCTACACAATAAATAATCTCATACAAATCCTCTTGCAGTGGCAAACAATACATCTCTCAAAACAACCCTCATTTATTTCTCTATCCTTTTTACCCTCTCGACACAGCGTTTGTAAGAGGCATCAATTTTGACAAGGAATGGTGAGTCAGAAAGTGTCCTGTAACCTTCAGCCAGTAGGGGAGTATATTTCTGCCTCTTCCTAAAGAATGGCTGAAAAGTCTGCTGATGTACCAGTGAGTCTTGGGTTGATTCAGTTGGTTCTTCTATATATAGTAAATGATTACACTGTTAAAATAATAATAAACACTTTCCACATTAATGCTCAGTAAAAGCACGGAGGCTGATATGATTTCTATATTTACCAGCTGCTGCAATGGATGATGGGACAGAAATGAAAGAAGCAGATTGGCCCAAATACTTAAAGTCCAGTGTGTAACATTGAACATTGAATATGAATTTACTACCTATAAATATGTTGTGTATGTAATGATGTCACTTTAAAACTCAAACTGTTTGGCTTTTGTTTCAAACTGTTTTATTGTTTCAGCAGAGTTATCCGCTGCTTAGGGCCCCGTGACCACTAGAGGGCCCCCAAGAGCAATTAACGGAAAAAATAAAAGTTTGGATTGCTGTAGTTTATTTAGAATTTTTCTCCCCATTTTTACCAAAGCTTTTTCACAGTTTTTACAAAGTTGTCAGATGTTATTATTTAACTTTATATTTTATTTACAAACCATTTTTATTACCTTGTTCTGGTGCCTCTGTTGATTTACATTATTATTTAAGTATTTGTTTATTTTATTTAATGCTGTGTTTTTTTCTAAAAGTCAAATCTTTGTATTACAGGAGTGTATTTTGAAGATTGTGCACATGTTTAGATTTTCAGACCTTAATATCTTAATATATTATTTATAAACCGTTTGGTTTTATGTATTGATTCTCTGTGTCGCCAGTAGGGGGAGTTGCTGAGTTTGCCAAATATTAATTGAAAGATTTTTCTGTAAGTTTGCAAATTTGGTGTCAAACAAAAAGTTCTGACATTAAGTTTTGCAAGTGTATTCGTGACAGAGTAGAATAAGTAGAATAGCTTTAGTATAGTAGGTGTGTGAATGATCAATAATCATTATTATTAGCAGTAACAGAGGGCCCCAAAATCACATTTTTCTTAGGGCCCCATGGAGGCTTGGGCCGGCCTTGGACACAGCGGTGGAATAAGGAATTTAACCTTTGGCCTTCTGCCACTCAGCCACTTGAAACCATGGCCTTGCTTCACAGAGGCTGCAAAAGTACTTGGTCTGGCAGCTAAGTTTATGACACTAACAACAACAACTTCCTTCCAGGTATGCAGAGGCCAATGTAGTTCCCTGGCATGCTTTGAAATGGGAGGTTGATCTCACCAATAGATATCACTAATTCTTACACACTGGACCTTAAAACTGAAACAAAGGGAGGATTTCCACAATCACCTGATGAAAACACATCAGGTGTCATATTAAATCATAGTGTGTGTTGCTGTAAAACGTCTGCTGCAGGGACCAGTGACGAAGCAAGAAGGGAAGAGTCAGTGGTAATGATGAAACCAGATGTGACTGTACATAGGTGTGTCTGCAAACATTCATTCACATCACACATTTCAGTGCCACACAGTTTAGAGAACATTCAGTGTTGCATGGTGCAGGTGCAGATTGCATGACAGCTGACATTTTGGTAATATTGTGGCCAGGGGCAAAATAGTGCAATTGCAGCGCAGTTGGAAATGAGGTCAAGTAAGGAAAGAAATTACCAGCAGGTTTTCTGAGGCCAGGCAACAGTCACGAATAAGTAAATCACCTGTTTTTTTGTTTGTTGTTCCTCTAAAAGCTCAGTGCTTTGTGTCACAGCACTCTGATGACCCAGAGTGGGAGGTGCACAATCACCATTAGAGTGACATTAATGAAATGTTTGATGTTGTTGCTGGTGGTGAAGTGTTTAATGTATGAAACAGTTCAGTAAATACGAGTGTGTATTCAAACACAACCAAACACAGATGTCAGTTTTTCTATATTCAGTCCATTAGTCTCAACTGTTCATTACATATGACTTTGTTTTTCCAATAAAATTGTGATGGAAAATGTAATTAACGTCTGGATTAAGTTCATTTTCAAGCAGAAAAAGTGCTGCACCTTTCAGACCAAAATAAAGGCAAAACATGGAGGTTTTGTTGATAACAAAGACAACAAAATGACTTTGGTGAAGGTTGCTATGACCCTGTTCAGACCTAGCATTCTGTCTTGAGTGATCACAAGTGGACAATGCTAAGTACAAATATTCAGTCTGTCCTGAACCCGTCTTACTACTTGATAACAAAAAAAGACATTTGGTGTTGGCTTGGGCTCAACAGGCATGAATACAATCTGTTATCAGAGAGAATTAAAGCTGCAGTTTCACAGTATTTTACACTTCTCAGCTGACACAATATTAACACTGATGAGTTCAGAATTTCTCTCTTTTTTCCTAATGTTTAAAATGTTATCAGTGCTTATTCATGATTTGCTGCTGATGATTATTCATAGTAATGTAAGAAAGCTAAATAAAATGCATATGGTGAGCATTGGACCAACATGGTCAGTATTTATACTTGTCGGTTTGTGCTGGTGAGATTCAAGTTATATTACTTTATTCCAAATGTATAGTATTTTTATTTTCACATTTCTAAATAAACAATGTAGTTCTTACCCCTGCTAGTATTGTTGCAGAGATTTAATTATTTAGTGAGTCGACCAAAGATGGAGTTTCCTGGAGTCAGAGATGAGTTAAGTTGAACAAAGCTTTATTGGAAGCAGCTCAGATCTGAGGAGAACTGAGACAATGTTGAACATAAACAAGTATGTTAACAGTTGAGCATCCTCTGTCAGTCTGTCAGTCTGTCAGTCTGTCAGTCTGTGAGTCCCAGAGTTAGGATACTTAAAGGTGCTTTTTCTGCTGATACATGAAGCTGACCTTGGAGCTGACCATGGGACTGTGAAGCAGCGTCATCAGTCGTCTGCCACAGTCCGGTCAGGCTCAGCGAAAATATGAAAAGACGAATTCTGTAGACAACAGACTAGAGCCAGTGCTATACCGAGGCCGCTGTGATTACAACAGTTGCGGCAGGCGCCGTCCTGAACTGTTTAGGCTTGTGCTTGGGAATGGGAGCTGATAACTTTAGAGAAGGAATAATGTTTTTCCTTTTCAAGTATCACCAGGTCAGTTGTCAACTCCTAAACTAACTTTCAGTTCTCAATTCTCTGATAATATAGTTTATTTGTTCCTCTGTGACAGCCAATGGAGTATATTTGGTTCATGGACAAAATGAGACATTTGAGGATGTTTGAGAAACACATGCTCAACCTTTTCTGACATTTCATGGACCGAACGACTAATCTATGAAAAAGGAAAATGAGTGACAGTTTAATTAATAGTTGAAATCAGCATTAAGTGCAGCAATATTCATCACTGTTTGACTGTGTACATCCAGAGAGTTACATGTTTGCTATAAGCTATATTGCTGTCAAGCACCAACCATGCATTTCACTATCAAGTTAGAGATGTTGTATCATTTTTATCATGGTATAAACCTTGGCATTAAAGGTGCATTATGTAATAAATCTAAATCAACTGGCCATAAAATCCTCCTAATATGTCACAAAGACTCAGGAATAATGTTCATATAACAAACTGAACTCACCAACAACAACAGTACAGACTAAATATTTGCATTAAAAAAAATAATGCAAATATTTTGTTTTGGCCTGTGGCGCCTCCTACCGCCGTCTACCAATCACTGCAGTCACTAAAGTCTCAGCTGCCGAGCAACCACGGGTTGCCAGTTACGTCAGAAAACGAAACCTAAAAGACCTCGGTATTTTGAATTTGAATGTAGTAACTGTTTTTGGCCACATTCTTACATATGGCACCTTTAATCCTGAAAATGCCACAGAATAGAAATATTCCCATCTGGTTATAAACATGTGACAACACTGGTGTGACTGAGTAGTAATTACACTGGATATTTTTTTATTTTTATATAAGACTTGCACCTGCAAAATGTTTAATTTGATCCAGATCATTATATTTAGAGCCTCACTCTTATTGTGGTGAGTTTGTAGATTAGCATAATAACCTTAACCTTCATCACACCATGCTCACAGATTGCTTTGTCAGTGTCATCCATTTTTTTTTTTGGCCTTCTGGTTGAATCTGAAATAAAAGCGAGCCAAAAATATGCTTAATAAATTCACTCTGACACCAAATACTCCCCCTTGTTAGTAATCTCTCCACTCTGTGATAACTCTCTGCTCCTCAGCTCTGTGACACTTTCACTTTCATAATTCTATGTAAGAGTGCATGTGCATATGTAATTATGTGTAATACACTTTCTGGTGGGAAAGTGTATTAATCTGTGTGTGCTTGAACATCTTGTAACTCCAGTAATGCTGTAACTACCATGATAACACTAATTATCACTGAATCTAATCATGGAGAGCTGAAATGTTCTGGAGGTCCTGCAAGAATAGAAGAGTGATGGATCATTTCTATCTTATTCTTCTTGAGTATCAGTCTGGAAGTGAGCTTTAAGACATATTGATCGGTATTATGTGTGTTATGAATATTAATTTCCTCTGCGTGATTTTTCTCAAGCAGTCAGGTAAAGGTCAAAATGACTGAGCCATAGAGCAAACACTGTTCCTCTGTTAAAGCTCACAACACTCACTGCATTTACTGCAGTGACTTAATGGTGTTGTGACAGAGGGAAAACATCTACAACGAGAAAAATAAAAACTCATCATCTCTGAATAAAGTTTACAATTCAAAGTAGTGTTTGTGATATTTATATTGCTTGAGCTTTCCTCTGTGTTATGAGCCAAAATAAAAGCATATTTGGATATAGAAGTGAGACAGACAAATGAGAGGGAAACATGAACTAATGAAAAAATGATCAAAGCTCAAAAACCACATTCTCTCACAAAGAAACACATAAAAGTATCAATTCTGTGTAAACCAGATTTTAGCAACAGACGCATACAGACCTTAACAAATCATAGTTTCTGTACTTAAGAAGAAAAGCAGAGTGTCACAGTGTCTTTATCTTCAGTATTTCTGGAGTAAATCGTTAGAAACTGCATTTTCTCCTCACTATAAGTAACTGTTCAGTCCTTTGACCCAGAGACGTGTAAAAAAAGGAGGATTGAATAACAACTGGTCATAAGCATGAATGTAACAAAATAAGTAAAGTGAGTATTTACTTCTAAAAAGAAGAACCGTTGCAATTTTTATTCTCAAAATAACCTTCTGTTAAATCAGTTGCTGTCTTCCACTCATGCAGTTTATTTCTAGAACAAGAGCTTTGACCTTTAAGTGTTGGACTGACAGGATTTTGCTAAGTGAAATTCAAGTTCCCAACGTGGCTGTTCTCAATGACTGTACTGTCTGACTCATAATCCTGACCTGATAGAGCACAAAGATATTCTCTGCCTCTTCATTCTTTATGTGCTTCCATTTCTGGCTTCTCATTGTTCTTCCATCTCCTTCTATTGCCTTTTTTAATCTCCCTATATGTGTATTTGCCTCTAGTTCGTCCATCTGTCTCTCTGCTTCTGAGCATCTTCCATGGGCACAAATAATCCATCAAACGTGGGAGAGAACACAAGGTATGTGGGGGCCCTTCCCCAGGAAAATGTCATGTCTCTTTCATTTGTTATGATAAAGAGGGAAATTAGAAAATGAAAATCTTGTTCAGGTGATACTAAAATTACTCTCACATTTCAATATTTTAAGTATTACCTTTTCATCAAATTATAACGACAAACCTATTTACATTTTTGCTTCCTTCACACACAATAACACAATATTGGCAGCGAGCTCGACACTAACCTGACCATCTGGAGCTATTTGGGGTTAAGTGTTTTGCTCACGGCTGCACACTTCAACATGTTGAGAGTAAGAGCTGTGGATGAGCCTCACATCCTCCTGGACAACTGACTGAGCCACAGACAGCCATTTTATTTAAGTTGTTATCTGAATAACTCATTTCCTGGTTCACGTGAGATGTGTTGTGTGTGCATTGTGTTTCTTCTGCGTTTTGTTCACCTTTTTTCTCCCCACGATACCAGTTTAATGATGACTGATCGACTACCTGTTAAAAATCAGTGGGTTTTCTCTGCTTGTTTTTAGTGGTAGTTCATAAACATAACAACAGTTCTGCTGAATTATACAGACCGTTGGTTGCATGGTTATTGTAAGTGAATATAAATAAATAGCTTTATTTTTGCTGACAGTTATGTTTAAACATAAAGATGTTTTTACTCTGTTATCCTCTGTTAAACAAGTGTGATTGTTGGTTCTTTTCATTCTCAAACCTCAGCCTCACTTGCTGGTTTACATACAGCTGCTAAAATATATATGATAAATAATATGTATGTTTTTAATTATTCAGATTTGACAAAGCCAATGCTGGTGCAAATACATTGTTGTATTTGTACATATTGGACAAACACACACTGAAATCCATGCCAAAGAGCTTTGAGGTTGAATACAACCAACTCCTACTTGGGTTTTTCCACAAAATCCTCAGAAAAATGCTGTTAATGTATGAAAGTGCCACCACAGTAAACAAAAACATGAATAATTTTCCAACAAGCAATTTATTGTATTAAATATATCCTACAATGTTTGGAAAGTTAAGTAATGAGAGGGTTAGAAAGAGGCAGTAAGATGACTTATGACCAAACACAGGCTTTTTTGTCTCTTTGTAAAATACACTACCTTGTTTCTCTCAGTGTTCCTCTAATCCAGAGGTGTCAAACTCATTTTCACCGAGGGCCACATCAGCATCATGGTTACCCTCAAAGGACCAGATGTAACTGTCATACAGAATATATGTAACTAAATGTAACCAAATATAATATAACATAAAGGTAACGACTCTGTAACATATTGCTAAATAACTTTCTGTATTTATTACTTATTCAATTTCACTCGTTGCGTGATGCATATACAATGATACACTGTGATCTAGTGGCGGTGCCGTGACTTTGCAGGTAACGCAATCGCCATGCATTGTGGGAAATGTAGTTTATGGTCAGTGCACGCCTTAAAGCAGCACAGACCTATTTTAACACAGATTTTTAAGACCAATTAATCACTCACGGGCCACATAAAATGACGTGGCGGACCACATCTGGCCCCCGGGCCTTGAGTTTGACACATATGCTCTAATCAAATTTAAGACATTTCAATACCATTTAAAATGAAAACAATACCAACTACACTATAACAATGTTTTGCACATTATTTTGCATGAATGTCTTAAGGTAAATATGTAACTATCACTTCAACTCCTCAATTGTGAAACTAAAAAACTAAAAAAAGTACCAGGTACTATCGCTAATGGGAAAGCAATATAACCGTGCCATGCTGAGGCCAGTTGTGCTAGTAGGAAAGGCTCATTAGAGTAAACCAAGCTTACCATTTTTGAATCGGGAATTGCAAAAAATCTACGTTACTGTCACGCAAATTAATTTCAATTGCATTTTCCTCTGAGTCCCTGCTAATGTCCTACATTAATACATACTATGGATGTGTGATGAGTGAATAACCAGAGGATTGAACTTGTCTGGTGTTAGATATACAGCTTTCTTTCTTTCATACATTCTTTCTTCCACCTCTCTCCACTGCTTCTCACCTTCTCATGCACTCTCACATTTGCTGATCAGCATAAAAAAACACTTCTTCTCTCGTCCTCACCTCTCCTGATCCCACCTTCATCTTCTCTTTTCCTTTTGCTGATGACCATATAAACACATCTTTCTTCTCCTCTTCCAGCTGCTGCCTGTTCCTCTCTGTCCCTGATGCTTCAGTTCAGTCTATAGGCAATTTTCACACAAGGCTGATTGAATTCATTCACTTCCCCTTTTCTTCCCCTTCACTGTTCCTGCTGAGGGAGGATATGAGATAATACGTTCTCAACACCATGTTTTTATGCATATAAATGGACACAAACAAATGAAACACACTTGCAGAGGTCTACAGGTAGATATACAGAGGTTGAGTTAACATACAAACACCTACACTGAATGTAGAGTACATGCAGTATATGGATGCATATAATATATATGAACCCTGAACACACACGTGTTAATCCATATGTATGTAGTAAATCGAACAGAACCACATATGAACTGATCCAAGGAAAAGAGATTCTTCAATGATGAGAACACTGGACGATATGAGTGACTTTGTCATATGAAAATGCACATGAGCCTTTGATGGAAGGTATTTCAATTAGTTTTGCAATGGAAAATAAATTAAAAACAAATACTGCGAGTACAAATACTTCGAAATGAACATAATCATACTTCGGAGTTTGTTAGTTAAAAGCTTTTACCCATTCAGTAATAACTCTTGAACTGAATTGTGTGCCAATAACAAAACGGCAGTAAAATAAGCAGAAATACAGTAGGTATTTTGTTAACTTGTATAAATATGTATTCGCAGCCAGTTTGCAGCTATACAACGAATACCTCAAAGTCGCCATTAGGTTCCTTGGACCACTGATGTATGCATAGATGTTGTTGTGCCGCCTTCTAGTATTTAAATGTTTTTAAATCCAATTAACTGTTTCATAAAATCACAAATAACAAGATAAATGTCTGTATAACTTGGCCTGAATTTCAATGGACAACAGCAAACATAGGCATCATCATAATGGCTACTTTAATAGCCCTGCAGTGAGTGCCATCAGGTGGTGTGTGATGGTGAATGATCTAAGAGCAGAAAAAGCAGGAAGTGCAACAACTACACCCATCTGATGTTTTACCTATGCACTGCTTCCTTAAGGATTAACCCTTCACCAAAATGCACACATTAACAGACAGTCACAAACATGATTCAAATAACAGGATATTAATGGCCAGGTGGTCAAGTTCTGGTCAAGCACTTTTCCTGCAAACCACATTCCTCAAGGAGCCATAATCATTAACTGCTCCACAGCAACACTTACAGAAGCACCAGCTGCTCAGTGTCCTCTGGTCAATCTGGATCCACAGTCTTTGAATAGTCTTGCACACTGTATCGCAGGTGCAGCAGCAAAACACATTCACACCGTCACTTTTATCAATCAGGTGAAACAGCAGACTCAGAGCAGCAAACCCCTTATGTAGTTTGGGGGGTGGGGTGATAAAGGTAAGGATAAATCTCACTCAGAGAGACCCTTCACAAAGACAATGAGAGCGAGTCATGTGATGGATAACTGCACCAGTGTAAAGGGCTCCAATACGTCTGTCAGGAAACTGAGATGGTGTTCTTCATCTCAGGAGAATAATGTGTACCACAAACAGTAATAAAGTCCAAATGCAAGGAAAACAACATGTGGAAAGAGTCTGTAGTTGTCTGTCAGAGATGGATGTTAGCACTAATCATACAATCTGAGGTCACAAAGAGACGACTTTAAAATGTGGCACTGATCTGTTTTTTTTCTCCAGATTTACTTCTGTTTGTTCTGTAACGTCCTAGTGCGACATGGAGTTCAAAGAACACTTTATTTGCATGCTTACGTCTAAAAGCTCAAACTAGATAATGTCATGTACCGCTGATTAAAGCTCACATAGAGTGGTCCTGTTGCACATATATGTTAGTTATGGAGGTCTACTTACATACATTCACTTGTTTTTATGCTCAAAAACCTCCTAGTTGCTGTAAACGAGCCGATAGAAATCTCTCCTTACTGAAGCTCTCCTCAGCCGCGGTGTTTCAGACTGAAATCTCACACCCAGAAGACAGACTGTGTTGTGATTGGCCAGCCAGCGTAGAGCCTTCCCAACTGTCTTGTGATTGGCCAATACCCGGAAGTGACATAATCAGCACACCAGCTCTCAGAAGCACAGCTCCCCCCTCTGGAACGGTGGATGCACTGCTCCTCATTATCAAAACATTGTTTTAACAGTGTTTAAAAATAGCTTCTTCACGACTCCCCGCCTCAGTCCCTTTGACGACCTTTGACCCAGAGTCAGACCCAGAGTCAGAAGACACTGTTGCTCGTGAAACACCTCCACAACGGACGTTATTCTTCTTCTGTGGTTCAATGTACGCAACCGGATGTGCCCGGACTAGTGCCCGGAGCAGGAGGATCTGCTGTTCAGGAGAAATGCTGTTTACGTAACCAGAAGGGTTTTTTCAGAGATCTCTCTGAGCCTGAGATTACAATAAAACACAGCGTTCTCAGCAGTGACTGAACTGTTTGTTTAGAACCTTCAGGGCTTCATTAACAAGGTAATGATGCAGATACACACTAAAAAACAGCGTTGATTGGAACTTCCGGTCTAGGTCCGCTTTAAAAAAAATTAAAAAGTTAGTCATTGAATAATGGATTCAGGTCTGTGTTGAGCTTCAGTAATGTAGTCATATTTCACTCATTCAGCAGCAGTAGACAATTTTTACGCTGCTCTGGCCTCAACTCGCTGGGCCTGCAAATCAATGTCCATTAAACCGACTTGAGGATTCATATATCACTGGATTCTGTCTCCATCACTCTGCTCCAGCACAGACATCGGCTTCCTTAACCGAGCGGCTTTTGAAACAGGACAACTACTGAGTACAGAGTGTGTCCATGGTCCAGGAGGCTGCTACAGGCAGACACTCATAATGGTGACACACTGACCTCCACTGACTTCACAATAGACTGATAATGAAATGTTGTGTGCTGTGCGGTTGTCACAGACACGTTTTAAACCTGCATTTACTCGGCCAGAGAGAGTCTTTATACTTGTTGACGATGCCTCACACCTTGATGGCAACCATCTGAACCACAGGCCTTTACAAAACTGTGACTTCTTCAAGGACACAGCTGTCGCAAGTTTTTCAAGTGGAGCAAAGTAATTCTCATCCACTTTGCCTCATGAATTCAACCATGTCAATGTCAATTGTCGGCACGCTGCTCTTGCCTTTATGCAGCAAAGCAACGCTGGAACAGAATCACAAAGAAAAGTAACCTTGGGGCTGACTGCTTAAAAAGCATTTTCAGTTTGTTTTTTACTGAACAGAAAATACATGAGGTCATCGAGGTCCTGATAACAGAATTGTTGTTCAGTCAGACTCTCTTTTAAACTAGCTTGACTTGAAAAGGATCAATATGGAAATATCTGCCTTGTTACTGCACCTGATATAAATAAAAAAGAGAATAAAATAGAAGCTGTGATCCTGGCATTTTCTAGGATTAATGAACTTGTTTCTCACTAAATTAAACTAAGTAGGCTGTGGTTGCGTACTGTAAATACACTGTTACTTCAATGTAGGGCTGAGCGATATGGCTGAAAAACAATTTGAAGTATTTATGTCTCAGCAGCAGCAGCGTGTCATACTTCCTATTAGGCTGCTGTCATTGCTACAATCGCAAAGTAGCCTGCAGTGCTAGCTTCTTCAATCTCACAAAAATGGCCGCTTTTGGAGAATATACTGATACTTTTGAAGACTCAAGACAGCAGGTAAACAAACTATTATAGAACCGGTAAGTGCTAGTTGATATCAGTCCACCAATGCCTAATAGGAATTATGAAACACTGCTGCTGCTGAGACATAAATCCTTCAAATTGCAAGGTTAGTTTTATTTCAAACATTCTATCAACACAGATATGTACATCGATAGTCTGCCGTTACAATTGATTTGCCTCTGGTGCACTGTGGAGTTGGTATAAGTGTTTCCAATGCCATGCTAATAGCACCAGCGAATTCGGCAACTAGAAGAACTGAATGAAATTTCTTGAAAACGTCTCCAGACGTCTCCATCACAGCGGCTGAGTTGGAAAATAGGTCTTATGTCCAAAATTCTGAACTATCACTTTAATATTGCGGAAGTGACTGTCGAGATTGTTATCGTATTATCGCCCCAGCCCGACTTAAATGTCTGTCTCATGACGTAGGAACAACTCAACACTGAATCACCTCATGACCTTTCATTACATCATCTAACCATCACATTACACAACAAGGCGCACCAGATACTGTACTTCCTGATCTACATGAGTCAATACAATACAGTATTCATACAAATGTAGACCATCTACAGTGTTCAGTGTTTCAGTTTTCTCAATTAACTAGAAAAATACACACACACACACACACACAAATGCATACACAGGAATAAACAGCTACTAAACTGTAGGGCAGGTTATGGATAAAGGAAGCAGCAGATCTCAGAAAAGGAGGAAGATAACAGGTATCTATTAATCTTACCTCGTCTCCTGTCAGGTAATACGCCGACAGCAACCCACCAACGTAACGGATGTTCACCTCAAAGAGCGAAGCCTCGCCGTTCTGTTGAGCCAAGAGAGAGAGAGAGAGAGAGAGAGAGAGAGAGAGATTGTATTGTCAAGTATCCTAATCAGACAAAGTCTCAGGTAAGCAGCAGCATTTATGGATCAATTAAAAACCACATAGTCATTATATTTCTTAACAGCTAGAGATAGCTGGTAGACTAATTGTCCTGGATAAACTCCGACCCAGAGGTGTAGATAAATAATACACCTCCAGCTGTGAGATGCCAACAAAGGACAGGCCTCTGATTGGCTGTGAAAACTGATCACAGCCAATTTGTTGGCTTTTTAATAGATTTCCTTCCTGTTTCAGATGATGTAATATATATATATATATACATCACTCTGGACTGTCTTTGTAGGCTTTGTAAAGTGTAAGATAGATAAACCCAAGTGCTCGATCATAGCAGTGAAACAGCCATTATTTTTTGGAAAACATTTAAGATTTTTGCGAAGCCTCAGAGGAACCAAGCCTTGGGCATTAGTGGCTGTGAACAGCTGGATGATTCCACGGCATATGGCAATCCACCATGTTTCAGATCTGATAGCTAGTTCTGTCACAATCGATACATCTGATTGATTTTAATCTTCATGTACCAGAAGCTTCATTTTGTACTATTTCATATCCACTGTGTTGTAAAAACTCATGTTGGAGACGGGTACTCGATGCCAAACTAAACTATTAACATGACGTACAATGTAATGACTTGACTTTGATTCAATCACTGTCATAAACTGTAACATCGTTTTCATGATAAAACTGGCAAAGTTTCACTTTAATATTGCCTGGTGTTAATATGCCTGTCGAGCCTTACTGACCTGCTAACCCTAACCCATGTGTTGTTGTGGTCAAATGACTAAATCTCTAGGGTTTGTACCATGTACTGTTTGTTGGTCGTAATCAAGGCAGTTTTCATCATCTCATCTACTGATGAATCGATTAAATGTAGTCTCATTCATTAGTAAATGACGATGTACTCACAATTATGAGTATAATACGAGGAAGCCAATAAAGCGGTGCAGTTAATTGCTAATGTCTATATTAGTGCATCAGAATTAGCCTCACTGCCAGATCACCATCCCCAAGTGTGGTATAGTTCAGAGGGATGGCTGCCAGAAAAATGTATTCACATAATTAAAGTACGTCCTAAATCTTTACCTCAATCACTATTTTACATTAGGCGGCTGAGATATAACACAAGAGGATTGCACTTTATTTCTCAGAGTCTTTCAGGAGCAGGTTGTCTGTTGGTTGATGGACACATTAACCACTGTGGGAATAAGACTGATCTGCACTTCTTTTTATAAAGTAGTCTCTCTGACAAGGCTCCCACGCTCCCCCACCCTTCTGTCTCTTTGTAAGCCTGTTGTAATGAAGATACTCTCTCCAAAGAAATCCACCAAGAGATCCAGGCAAGCCTCAAAAAATCATTGTTCCCCAGTGTTTTGTTTTGTTTTTGTCAGTGTATCTAACAACTCAATGGCGATTGGCTCAAATGTCATTCTCCTCAAACCATGCTGCTGTATGCTTTTCAAATGGAACGTGATGCTTATGTAACGTGGGATTACTGGGTAATTCCTAGATAAGTGCCAAACCATTTATCATATAAGTGTCATCTGTGAATGGAAACGTGCTTTGACTCACAATTTCCTTTGTCAAATGTCTAGTATTTCTTTTATAAGGTGGCCTAGATTTGAATTTAAAGTTGACTTACAGCTTCAGTCTGGTGTTGCACCAATTGCATTTTCCATGTGAGCTGCATGCTTAGTTTGTTATATGTAAGAGGTTTTGTTGGCAGAAACTGAAATAACTACAAATGTATAATCACTTTCAAATAAAATGTTCTGGTTTCCATTACCTGAGAATAAGCTTTGTTTACGTACTTTAGGCAAGAACCTTGCTTTAAGGCGGACGCTATCTTGCGCTGCCACATTTCTGAACAGACAAACCAGCCAGAGAATGCACTTTGCATTTTAACATGTAAAAAGACAACTGTGCTGTTACATCTGTGATGAGTTGTTGAGTTACAATTGCTTCCATCTGTAAAGCAATACTAACAAAGACAATAACATAAACATAGTAGTTTATGTATGTTTTTATTATTTGTGGCAGGATTCCCAATAGAAATGGTTTTCACTACAGCTGCAGATACAATATTGTCTTAAGGCAGAAAATAAAAAATAACAGCATCTGGAAGTTTGCACAGGGAAACTAAAAACCATAGAACCTAAAAGGATTGTGCTATTGCTGTTTTTGTTTGCACACATAACATGCACTTCTTTTCCAAAATAAAAAGTAATGCTACATGCATTGCAATATGTCACCATAATTACTGCCTCTTACGCTAGATGGAGGTTGAAGGATCCAGATATTCATTGACGGAGACCCATTGAGAAGAAAATTGCTATCTCAAGTGCGGATGATAAGGAAACTATAATTGGGTGCCAGAGAGAGCAATTAGCTCCACACTGAGGAACAGCATGGCAATGAGGAGCCAACGGCATCTGTTCAGTTGCATCATATAGATCTGTGTTTTTATAGATTTCTATACTCACATTTTGTATAATAACACTTAATGTACATCAATGATCTTTTAAATGCGTTTGTCTCTTGATCTACGTCTTAGAGGAGCAAGCAAAACGCCTCCTTAATATATTACTTCACGTCTCAGCAGCTCTGCAACAGAAACATTTTTAATCAAGTGTGTCCTTTGCAGGAACACATTTTGTGAATATAAACACTGATATCACTGAATAAATATGAAGCTACGGTGAGTGGATGTTAGTGTAGCTCAGCAAAAGACTTGTATCAGCCATATATCTGCTGTATCTTCACATATTAACATGACAGCATGACCCAATGCTGATCAGGTTCACACAGTGTCAACACAGTATCATAACCAGATCACCATCAAAACCTCTTCTTTTTTTTGGGGCCATAAGCCTAACCTACGCATTGAAGGTAACAATTCCCCATCTTTGTCATGCATTATATAACTATGGATTAGGTGGTAAGAGTAAGGTGTTGTGGAAAAAAAAAGTGCTATCTCCATTCCTAAAGTCAGCACAGTGGTGACATTTCATGAGACAAAGCACCGTCGCCTCTGGCAGAGCAACGGAGCTGAGCTGTCTTGCCAACCCTGAAACGAGTAGCCATTCACAGTAATGGGACTGCGATGGCTGTGATTAGGAGTGGGGTGTCTATTTATCACCAGTGATGGTGGCATTCAGCAAAGACAGGAGGAAGGTACAGTGAAGGAGGGCAAGTAATGCTGACAAAGGTTTTGCAAATTAGACTTTTACTTCCAAATACAGGCTTAATAAATCACTTATATGGCTTTGTGTAAAACTTCCATACTGATTCAACAAACTGAAGTTAGATACAGAACAATCCCGCAGGCACCGTTTCAAATTAAAGGACTTTAGTTGTTGAATTAGATATTCCTCAGAAACATCAAACAATTTATTTCATCAGTGTAAACCAGACCAGCTGTTCTAATTTACACCTCCATCATATCAACAAAAAAGCCAAACCCTGAGGCTCTGAAATGCAGCGAACACATACGAACCTGTTCAAATCTGTTGAATTACTAAAAAAAACAATTGTGTCGACATCTGACTGATTCGTTTTAGTTACAGAAGGTGAAGATGAATCTTCATTGTAAAACTAGTAAAAACACTTCTTTTCAACTGTATAATTGGTCAGCAGTATGTTTCTGCATGTGAAGTCATAATCCAAGTTTATTTTTTAACCCAAGAAATAAATAAAAAATTATACAGATCTGGATTTCTTTTACTGTATTTATTTTATTTATTTTTTTACAATTGTCAGTCTTGCGAGATAAGAGAGTGTAATGACACTGTGAGAAGGTAGGTGGAGGTGATTAAGGGGCGCTTTCACACCTATAGGGCTCTTGGTTGTTTAAAAACATTGTGGACGTGCAGCTCGGTTGCAGAATGACACCAATCAGCATTTAAGTAGCAGTGTTGTCGTGAAGTTAGTTGGCTCTCGTGTACGAATTCAGACGAAGGAGATGTTTTCCTCGTACTACGCCAAAATTAACCTTGGTGAATGGGATACAGTTGATGACGCCGCTAAGGTTCTGAGGCGCTGACGCCCTTGGGCGGAAAACCAGGGTTACCCCGTCATGCATTAAACTAGACCGTTTTGTCCCATTTGGTTTGGTTGCTTTCACACCAGAGGAACCGTACTAAAGTAGGGCGGATAAAGCGGTCCGAGATCACCCCTTCAGGCAGGTCTCGGACCGGTTGATTTGGTGTGCACCAAAGGACCGAGATTACATTCACACCTACGCAAACGAACCGAACCACAGCATCTGGTGCACACACCAACGCGTTTGTGCGCCAACGTGCTCAAGGTGTGAAATCACCCTTAGACAAATAATAACAACACTGCAGAGTTATCACAGCTCTGCTCTTGGACCATTCTAAACATTCTTTATCTGACTGATGTGGCTGCATGTAATATCATAACACCTATTTTTCTTTGCTTTCTATTTATCTTTTCTGATAAGGTTATGACATAAAGAAAATCCATTAAAACATTTAAATGCGAGTGAGAGCATGACCTCATGGTGGGGAAACGAATCAATGTGAAGTAAATCAGAAATAATTATGAAAACTATCATTATATCATGTAGTGCAGTCCAAGGTTTATGCATTTAACATTTAACATTTATGCATCAAAAATAACTTATCCTGCATGCAAGACAAATACATTAGTTTAGTTAACAACACCCCTTCCCTTTTTTGTTTTTATCTGCACAGTGATCAAGCAGTGAACCTAATACGTAGACACCATGAGGCTGTCACCATCACTGTCACCATCACTGTCACCATCGCTGTCACCATCACTGTCACCATCACTGTCACCATCACTGTCACCAAGATAAAACTCTGCCTCCAATGTCTCCTTTCCCCTTCATTACTCAGCCTGATCACTGAACAACAACAACACTTTTGAAATGCAGTGTTCAGGCCTTAAAACTAAAAGTAAAAGCAAAAAAAAAAGTTGGAAGCTCAGGAAAAACAAGTTAAGATCCATTTGGCTTTGGGTGAAAAACCATAACAGGAAATGTTTGGAGCTAGAGAGCATGCAATAGAATATAATAACAGCCAGCATGTTGGACATGAGAGCTCTAATAGTTGTTGTAGCTTGTGGTTGCACACCTTTTTAACCATCATGCGCAATAAACACATCTGACAGAAGACTTAGCTTTTGTACCTTTACAAGATCACAGACACAAATATATGGTGCTATATTTTTGTGAAGGAGCTTTGATGGAGCAGTTAACAAAGTCACACAGAGAGAAGTCAAAAAGATTTCCAAGATTTCCCAAATCTATCTCTTTTAGTCCTTGATAGATGTTATTCCAGTGAATATGTTACTTGTTTATTGCTGCCTATCTACACAGTTTATGTGTAGGCTGCACAGCCTGACACACAATAACAGTATGTAGATAAATGCGTCTCTGTCTGCTCGTAGGTAATGCACTGTATTTGGAAGTTCTGTGTCAGTGCCTTGTTTGCTTAAACAAGGTTTGTTTCACTTTAGCTGCTGTGGGAAATCAGTTCAACAACAACAACAACATTTTTAATGTCATTTTAGCATGAATTCAAAGCTTAACTACTAATAAATGTTTATGGTCTGTTTCAGAGTGATAATCCATCAACAAGTAATGTATATATTTTTACAAGACATTTGTCAACCATGGTAAAACCAAGAATGCAAGAGGAAAAATTAGCATTTTAATTGCTCTACATAATGTCTAATTGTATTGTACATAATTGTTTTGTAGAAGAAGCTACAGCAGAAAAGAAAAGTGATTAATAATGAGTGTAGTGACGCGCTGCATAAACATGTATGTGTTCTGCTTCACCAGCACCGTGTATTGCTGCTGATTGTTGGGTGATGGTTTCTCTGTTGATGAAGATTCAACAGTCACGGCAAAGACTGCCATCAGACTGAGAACTGTCTGGAACAACAGCCTGACTGGCAAAGTCTGCTGTGCAGCTCTATGCCAAAAAGCTGACGAGACTGATGCCCAGTGTGATGTCCTGCTCCGATGCTAATGTAATGATTTACTGCTGATAAAAAAGGCATCATTGTCACTGGGCACATGACTCTGAGCATCGCGGTTTTGATTAGCTCCAACATTTCAAAGCCAAATTGACTGATGTGACGGAAGAAAATGAACAAATGAGCCACGCATAAAAAAATGAAGCAGACGATTGATTCTCCAACCAGAGCTGCTGAATCACACTGAACTGGCTGTGATTTAACTTAGTATTATTAATTAACGGGCATTCTGCAGAGTAGTGGCTAACACGAGGAAAAAGACCTGGGTTTGTGACCCATTCCAAACAAGGGCCTTTCTGCATGGAGTTTGCATGTTTTCCCTGTGTGTGTGTGTGGCAATGAATGAATGAATGATTTAAAATGAATGTTAATTAACATGGAGAAATTGTGAAAGGGAAGAATATTATAATCTGTCAGTAGTTTGCTGAGTCTGGTTAAGTCTGCTCTCCACCCAGAACCTTCAGGACAGAACGCTGAGGCTGCTTTTCCTTTTATTATTCTATAGTATGTTTGAACTACACCTATGATTAATGACCACTAAACCTCAGAAGCATGCTGAGCAGCATGTTAATCATAAAGAAGCTGTTAACTTCATGTCAATAACAAAAAAAATATCCACACAGTTCAATAAGTATAAACATTTTGTAAAAAGAGTGATAGGACATTTATCAGTTATAAGATCATTGTATTATCAGGTAAACCTTATATTTGCTGAGATTTTCTTTCATAAGAAATAATGTATTATTACAGTATATTGACACACTAACTGATGGCAGACAAAATAAATTATACAACTTATTAAAGAGAATTCAAAAAGAGCTTGTGTTGGCTGTAGTGGGATGTGTATTTGCAGCAACAATCACAACATCAAAGAGTAATTTATTTCTCTCTGAAGCTCTTAAATTTGCAATTTCCGATTTTTCAAACCATGTGTAATTGTTGTGAGGGAGAACGTGAGGACAGATGGTTTCACAGGAGAGGACACAAGGGAGAAGGAAAGATGGAAGCACATGATCTGATGTGATGTGGTAACCGTTAAAGGGAGAAGCCAAAGAATATGTCATGGTTATCAGTCAAATGTAAATGTTTTTATCAACATGGCCGTAACAGTGGTCATATTACCATAAGTGTAGTAGCAGACATTCAAATAAAGGGGCATTAAGTTAAACCACTGGCTCATGGTTCATATCTTCAGGTTTGATTTATTTTATTTTTTTAAATAGGTATATTGTTAAGTATGGTAATTAATTAGCAGTAAAAGTCTCCCTAAACATAATCATAACTGCAGAAGAGAAAGTGCATATCATAACCATCTTCACTAAATCTATTAAAAGATAAATTAACTGCCTAGTAAATTATTGATCAAATACTGGCAGAGAAGTAAATTATAGCTGAATTACAACCTAACCCATCAGCCTCCATCTTATTCACTTGGATCCTGAATATCAATACAACAAGTCAAGTGATCTGTATCTGTTTATTTCCACAGCTCTTGGTGTTTTCTGTGTATTTTGTGAACTCAAACACACACACGTGCATCAGCAGAGCAGTACAGTGTGTCCAGGTCTCTGGATCAGTGGTTCCTCACCCAGTCCTTTATCACATTAATCCCTTCACATTGGATCATTTGATATACTTGATTCACTGTTATTATTCAGGCTGCTTCAGTCCATCTCCACTCTCCCTCTGTGTGTGTGTGTGTGTTCCATCATATGCCTCCCACTGTATTTATCCATGCTGACTGAGCCTTATCTCTCACTGGAGCATCACTCACTCCCAACGTGCCTACTCGGAAAAAAGAGCCACCTGAGCTGCCTCTGTATATTCACATTGACATATTAAAGGCACATATATATAAATAATTAATGCATCATTTGTAAACATTTAGGTTTCAATACCTGTTACAGTTGATTCAAAAAATATTGTCAATTTGACCTTTTTATTTTATAGTGAAAAACTCAATCTATTATAACTATAAATTGGACAACTGAATGTCACAACTATAAGTGTCAAACACACACATCGACATGACCAAATAACACCAATGCCTATATATCAGGTCGTATGCAAGTATGTACAGTATAAGTCACTGTGTGTGTATACTGCTGACTGCAAAACAAATTGGCCCTCGGTGATAGTGAAGATATTCATATCAACCTTTGTCAAACTTGAGAATGCTGAGGCAGAGTTTAGATTCTGAAAATACCCTGTGACCCACTGCAACATTTAATTATAACTCTTATCAACAAACACACACTTTCCTTTTTCCACGTGAAATCAACCGATCTATGTCCTACACAACAAAGCTGCCAACTTCCACCAATGCACTTATACAGGGCTGAACAAACTGGGTGGCACCTGATACTAGCTCCCCAGCTAACCCTAACCCTAACCCCCTTAAATGACCTCAGCCAATCTGCTGTACCATTAAAGCACACCAGGGGGCTATGGCCAACACTGTGTGTATGATGGATGTCATGTGTCATGATGTGCTGTTATAGTAAACCCACTTTAACAGATTCTGGGCAAGTTTGAGTCAGTGTATTAAACGGGAAACAACACTGTGAACATCACCTGGTGTACTGTATATTAATCCCTGTTCAGATCTGGTATAACCAGGACAAATAATCCATCCTGACATTAATCCAATCACTTGCAGTCAAGCTTCAAGTGCTGGTCTGAACACCCCCATTGCATCCTGAATGTGACCTCAGATTCAATCACAAACATGTGCAGGTGGATTGGGGACACATGGAGACACATTGCAGAGCATGCATGAGCACAAATCTGTCCACATACACAGCTGACAGGACTTGGTCGCTTTTAAAGCAGTCCATGTGTGTTTACATTACTCAGGACGGATGTTAATGCCAGGTCTGAATCTGAGCCCAAGAGGACAAAGATCATGGATGGTACAAAACATGCTGCTAAATATCTGTAATGATGGAAACATCCACACAAAATGTCCTTTGCCCTCGATGTCCTGAGAGAGAATGTCAGCTCAGCTTGACCTCAGCTTCAGGGTACAGTGTTCTCACTGAAGCATCTCTCTGGCTCAGTAAATGACACTGCTTTCCCTCAGCCTGGGAGTGAGGTGGGTTTCGTTTAGTGCGGACAGGAGGTTGATGGGGGTCAAAAACAGTTCATCAGAGGTAAACAACAACCTTGCTGGAGGTTTCCTTGTTACCAGCTGCTGTCACGTTCAAACTCAAACAAGAGAGTGAAAACAGGATAGAAAATGGACAAAGAATGAGAAATCTGCCTCAAGAACATGCAAACGTGATCAATTAAAGCTCACATAGAGTGGTCCTGTTGCACATATGTTAGTTATGGAGGTCTACTTACATACATTAACTTGTTTTTATGGTAAAAAAACCTCCTAGTTGCTGTAAATGAGCCGATAGAAATCTCTCCTTACTGACGCTCTCCTCAGCCACGGTGTTTCAGACATAAATCTCACACCCAGAAGACAGAGTGTGTTGTGATTGGCCAGCCAGTGTAGAGCCTTCCCAACTGTCTTGTGATTGGCCAATACCCGGAAGTGACATATTCAGCACACCAGCTCTCAGAAGCGCAGCTCCCCCCTCTGGAACAGTGGATGCACTGCTACTCATTATCAAAACATTGTTTTAACAGTGTTTAAAAATAGCTTCTTCACGACTCCCCGCCTCAGTCCCTTTGACGACCTTTGACCCAGAGTCTGACCCAGAGTCAGAAGACACTGTCGCTCGTGAAACACCTCCACAACGGACGTTATTCTTCTTCTGTGGTTCAATGTACGCAACAGGATGTGCCCGGACTAGTGCCCGGAGCAGGAGGATCTGCTGTTCAAGAGAAATGCTGTTTACGTAACCGGACCAGGTTTTTTCAGAGATCTCACTGAGCCTGAGATTACAATAAAACACAGTGTTCTCAGCAGTGACTGAACTGTTTGTTTAGAACCTTCAGAGCTTCATAAACAAGGTAATGACGCAGATACACACTAAAGACACTAAAGCTTCAAGAAATAATAATAATATTTAAGCATTACATGGAACAACCGTTCTAATATTTAATATAGTTGAGTGCACACACTGTATTGTTTAGTTGTAGATTTGATAATGTTGCTCTCTCCAACCAAACTTCCTCTTGTGTGTGGAAAAAGGTTTGTCCTCTGAGAGTCTGCAGGTAAATTGTGTAAAGCACAAATCTTTCTGGTCTCTGTATCCACTTTTTAAGGTTGAACAAATTTTACAGCAATAACAATGCACAACATACCTGTGACTATTCAACCAAAAAAAATCTATTATATCTGGATTATTTCAGCACTAATATGAAAACACAAGCTATTTTCTATGACAGTTTGATTTAAGACATATTGTGTAATGCGTACTGTAAGTTGACACATGAGAATTCAGGGAGATTTAAGTTTTTCTTCTTTTTTTTTTACAGTACAACAATCTCAAATTCCCTCATTCTGCTTCATTGCTGCTGACACAATACCAGCTGTGCTTCTTTACATTTATGCCAGAGTACAACACTAAACAGAGGCAAAGTTAACAAACAAACAAAACAAAGAGGGCTTAGAGTCTGCTGACAGCTGTGCAAGGACACACTTAGGCACAGTAGTGCTTTAAGATAATGAGAACTTAATACAAGGTGTAAATGAGAATTAATGGCTTTGTTCAATTCTTTTCCTAATCCGTTTATTTATAATTTGCAACCATGTACAGTGGACACAATATATGTACCTTTTTAATACACTGACCTGAAAACAAAGGTTAATATTGCATGTACCTTAACAGAAAACACATTTCATATCACTGTCAACTTTTTGACCTGTGTGTTTTTAATATTGGTGCAGTCCATCCACACACACTCTGTTGTGGTTCTTTCAAGATGTCTGTCCTGTGACAGTATTACTTCCACATTTGCACTTCCCACATTTGTTTAGAAGTGGAAAAACAAGCATCAGGCAGCATGACACAAAACCACAGCTCTTTTCTCTGGTTACTCATGAGACTTCACACTCACTTAGGGCTCATGTGAAATGTGGAAGTGTAGGTCAGAATGTGCTAATTATGGAGTCACTCTGTTGTCCTGCTTTGGCTCAGGAGACTTTCACTGTGGTTTATTCAGAGTTGCTGTCAGTGCACGATGTTGGTGAAGCAGCTACATGAAAGTCATCATATCAGCACTACAACCATTGTAAAGGAAGAGTAGATACACTGTAAAAAACTCAAAATTTCAAGGCAACTTGATGCAATCATTTTTTTGAGTTTACAGCCCAACAAAAGATCACAAGTTTTTAAAAAAGTTCCATCAACTAATATTATTTTGTTAGACAAACTTGTAAGTTAGAGTAAACAGTGGCTAACTAATCTTGTTCAGATAATGCAAAACATTTATTAAAAAAGTTTGTCTAATAAAATAATATTAGTTAAAAACTTGAGATCCTTTGTTGGGCTGTAAACTCAAAAGTTGTTTGCCACAAGTTGCCTTGAAATTTTAAGTTTTCTTTTTTACAGTGTATGGTCTTCAGAGGAATATGTGCCGTCTTCAGCTTCTGAGCTCAATGATTCAGCGTAAACCAGAATAGACAAGTTCACTTTGGGTTAAAGCAACACTATGCAACTTTTTATTACCCAAAAAAAACAGCTTGAAAATAATTTTGATAGATCACTGACTTATCAGGGGAAAATGCTGCCTCTTTCATTTCCACTCTGCACGTACACCTCTGTCTTTGCACTGTGTGAGTTTGGTGAGTGAGTACAAGTGTGTAACTTAATGACTTTAACTGCCTGAATCAAGCTCAGCAACTTCAAGGGTAATGCTGAACTGAGGTCAGTTAAAAAGTAGTAAAAAAAAAGGCTTTCACCAAGGAAAAAGTTAACTAATACTGCTATAAAAATGAACTTCAGCAATTTTCAAAGCTGCAAATGCTTTTAATCAATTACATTATTTTATCGATTGAAAGTATTACCTTTTGTATATTGAACAAAACAGACTTCTTACATTGTTTATTTGCTCAAGATGAAAACTAACCCCTGGAATAATCAACAAAAGAATCTTAGTGTATTTTCATCAGGCCTATATATATAATATAAATATAAATATAACCTATATAACCTATTTGTCATTTCTCATTGTTTGAATCACTTATGAATGAGATGGATAAGAAGACGAGATGATTTCAATAACGCAGCTTTGTGCAAAACAAACACACTTGGGCTACGTTTACACTAGCTGCATATTTTTAAAAACTGATATTTTCTTCCCTCCGTTTTCCAAAAGTTTCCATTTATATTAACCCGCATAAATAAGCTGTCATAACTACGCCAAGCCTGTGGGCGGCAGTGTAGGAAGAAGGAGAAAGCCATACAAGCCAATCAGAATCCTCATCAACAACAACAACAACAACGACTGACCTCTGACCCTCGATGTACAGACATAACTATACAAGTGACAGAGTGACAGCAGCGATGATCGCGACATCCTAAAATTCTCACTCCACTCCTACAGGACAATAACCTCATTCTCAAAGTTCTCCCACCAGACAACAGTCCGTCCAGGTCAGACACAGTCTTTTCTCTGTTTTTCTCCGTTTACATGGAAACTTCAGAGGCGAAATCGCCGTTTGTGTGAAAACCAAAGGTACAAAGGCAGGAGAAAGTCTCTGTTTTTAAAAATACCCATGCTAGGGTAAACGTAGCCTTGGTATAGTCGGAAAGCAAACAATTAATGCTTGTTGCTCCCCCAGGTTTTGATGGTGGTGCCATTTACCCTGTTGTTAGTTGATCTTGGAAACATTATTTGTGTTGATTTGAATGAAACAGTTCATCTCTGTTTATCAAACAGTGACCATCAAGCACATCAAAACGGTGAGGCTTGACTTGACTCTATAAATCTATTTGTGATCTATCTACTCTAGCAGGGAACATCCTGTTCATCAATTATCGACTAACAACTCTTTCCTCTTCTTTTGGGTTTTATCAAGTCTCACTACAAGTGGATCTGACTTAGAGAATGAAAGAGGGCAGGAGGCAAAAGCCCTGACAAAGACAAAATCTTTGAGTTAAATGATCTGTGGTATAATTTTACCTGAGATATCATGAACACACAAGATGAACAATTCTGAACTAGGCAGCAGCAGATAGGAAGTAAAAATAACCCTGAACACAAGAGCAGGAGGAAGAAGATAGAGATGAATAATAAAGGTGATACGAGAGAATACAATCCAGACTAAATGTCTTCATTATCACTTTTCATTATTCTTCATTATTAGTGAGAGGAGCCGAGCTTTGATGCTACAGACAATTATCTAACCACAAAGGTTACATTTTGTGTTATTAGAGATCCCTGTAATAACACAAACACAGACACACTTCAGAGGATGTTTGAGTCATTGTCAGAATAAGAAAAGGTCATCATGTTAAAAAACTAAACTAAGTCTGTCAACTATGGCAACATTTGGCAAATACTTTAAAGGTGCATTATGTAATAAATGATAAAATCCTCCTAATATGTCACAGAGACTCAGGAATAATGTTCATATAACAAACTGAACTCACCAACAACAACAGTACAGACAAAATATTTGTATTAAAAAAAATATTTTGCAGACTGTAAATCATGTTTATGTTTTGAAATCATGTTTTGGCATGTGGCGCCACCTACCGCCGTCTACCAATCATTGCAGTCAGTAGAGTCTCAGCTGCCGAGCAATCACGGGTTGCCAGTTACGTCAGAAAACTAAACCTAAAAGACCTCGGTATTTAGAATTTGAATGTAGTAACTGTTTTTGGCCACATTCTTACATATGGCACCTTTAAGTGAAACAATACTGAGATTCTTTGTTTTGATATTTGCCTCTGCTACCAGAACAGACCGGTAGTGTTGTCCCTGATCAATAATCAAATAGAAATACTTCAATTAACAACACTTGCAATGAATTATAATACAAAAATGTACGTATTATACTATATTTACACTGATCTGCACTGATTACTGTGTTTTTGCATCAACGTTATTATGGTATTTACAGGACCTGTGAGCAGCAACTATTTTTACTCCCGCCTTTATGTGCACAACAGCTGTAAAAAAACGCCTCCTGCACTCAGACACATACATGGTTCCACCGTGTCTCTCATCATGGCGAAGCGTGAGCAAAGTGCAATCATGAGTGGAGCTTTTTCATTTCTGAAAACAGCAACAACACTGTGTGAACTCTGATGAAAAACTGTGATGTTTTGTGGATGTTCTGTGTGGGTTAAGCATGTTCTCCCCGTGTGTGTGCGTGAGTTTTCCCCAGGTTCTCCTGCTTCCTCCCACAGTCCAAAAACATTCAATATGGGGATTAGGTAAACTGGACACTAAATTGACCATACGTGTTTAAGTGAATGGTTGAATGGGTGTTTGTCTCTATACCTGTATCTGTACCCTATGTCAGCTTAGATACAGCACCCCCCCATGACCCTCCTGTGCAGGATAAAGTGGTAGAAAATGGATGGATGGATGG
This sequence comes from Microchirus variegatus, assembly GCF_963457635.1. Lineage (NCBI taxonomy): Eukaryota > Metazoa > Chordata > Actinopteri > Pleuronectiformes > Soleidae > Microchirus > Microchirus variegatus. Next base: position 273,514 of record NC_139802.1, read on the forward strand.
ATGGACTACTCACAAAAAGAGCAGTGGCTGATATCCGAGTTTGCTGATAGGATGGACTGAAACGTGCTGCAAATGCTACCACATTTGTGTCCGTCTGTCTCTGTTTCACTGCTCACAAATTACAGACCGGCTGTCACTGTGTGTCCAGCGATGGATTATGGACAAGCTGGAGCAGATAAATCTGACAAACTACTTTTCAGTGTCAGTGTGATGTAATTAAGAATAATGTGTGCAAGGAAAACCCCTGAGCGTGCATGTGCCTCTGCGTCTTCATTATTCCCTTAGTGCATAATGCCTTTGTATGCAAAATGGATATGTTATAATTAGAAATTGATGCTATGCTTTTCTGGAACAAGACCTAAATACTCCAAGGTCATAAGAGAAGTTTATTTGGACATAAATATTATTCAGTATACTCTTTGAGAGTAGACTGTGTGGGGCTTTCAACACCAAAAACTGGTGAAAATGCTCATAATGTAGTATTTATCTAAACCATTCCATTGAAAAATGAACATAATAACTTTCATGGTCAAATATTTTGCAGAGCTGCAGGCTGTCTCTCTAATGAAGTGGCAACTGAGTGTGTAATGTAAAAAGAAAATGCACATTTCATTCATTAACACAAGCAAAAATAAAATTTTGGATTTAATAAAACATTGTTATTTGTGTTATTTACAGTATACAACAGATACTTCCTTTAGTTGTACCATAATAACATTAGAACATCAGAAGAGTCTTGTAGATGTGAAAACTACACAAGGCAGTTATCACTATCAACTCCATCATATTCTGCATTACAATGTTTGTGAAGCATACTGCAGATCCTCTCTTACCCTTATTTAAGATGTGTCTCTGTGTGTGTGTGTGTGTGTGTGTGTGCGTGCGTGCGTGTGTGTGTGTGTGTGTGTGTGTGTGTGTGTGTGTGTGTGTGTGTGTGTGTGTGTGTGTGTGTGTGTGTGTGTGTGTGTGTGTGTGTGTGTGTGTGTGTGTGTGTGTGTGTGTGTGTGTGTGCGTCTTTTTCTAGGTTAACAAAGCTTCACACCATTCACACTCTCTCTCCCCCATATTTTACTGTGCATTCATGACTCCATTCACCATTCAGGGAGAAAAACAGTCCCATCAAATCCATAGTGCACAGATGAATACTGATGAACTACTGTGAAGCTTGGGTTGTTTTTCCTGAGAAATAACTGAATGTCATCACATCTATCAGAGAGCAAAACAGCCATTTTCTAAGGACTTGTAGATTATCCACTCCTAAATTATTTGGATGGTTAATGAAAATTGCCCACAATAAGTCAACTTTAATCGTCTCAACAGAGATGGTGAAGCTGCCTGGTAGGATTGACCACCTCAGAAACCACTGATGAAGACATGAAGGGGTGAGGCTGATGGATTGTGGCAGATCACACCCATGACAAAGTGAAGTGCGAAGTGTAAATCAGCGTCGGTTGTCTTCGTGATTGGTGACTGTGTGGCTGCTCGTCAGTGGCTGCTATTGCTGGCTGTGTGCGTTCAGGCTCTGACAGCTGACAACAGCTACAGTCTCTCTCAGCTTCAGTCATCTGCATTCACCAGGACAGACACACCACAACAAACCAGGGCTGATTTCATGTGTGTGCTTGAGTCAGTATCATGACCCTCTCCATGTCTACAATAAAAGAATAAACAATGAGGACGAGGGGGGGGAAATTGCAGTACGGTCCGCTTGCAACCACAACGCACACGCACACACGCGCACACACAGTATTTTGAAGCTTGATTTACACACACCATCCCACTGAAGCTCTATTGCATCCCCCTCCACACGTTTTGTTTACAGTTTACAAAAAGAACGGGCTTTTGGGAAACCAGCAAAATCGAGCCATATTTGGACTGTCATCAACAATCGTTCTGATTGATTAGCTGTGGATTTTGTTTTCTAAAGCTAATTAAGATAAATCTTCTCAACAAACAAAACATCCCAAAGTTCAAAAGTTTGTAAAGCACACCATTCACAGCCATAATGACAGCGCAGAGTTTGTAAAAGTTATGTAATTACACACCAATGCAAACAAAAACCACTTTTCCACATGGTGACAGTGATGTAGCCCAGAAATGACCTCTCTAATTTACAAAACCACAAACAAACAGGCCGTCACAAATCAGTGAGCAGCTCACCACAGCCACTGTCTCACCTATTTTCAGCCCTCACTTTCCTCACTCCCAATATATCAGAACTAGTGATGCTCAGTGTTACAGGCTTGCTGAATACAAGTGCTCTGCCACTTGTTGCACTCCCCCCCCCCTTAGTTTTCCTACTTTAAACACCCACATTTGATTCTTCTCTCTCCCTTTTACTGTTTTATCACATTTTCTGCCTCGCAGAGACCTTACAGAGACGCGGGGAATCCCATCAGTTGGTAATGCAGTGTGGCGGGTGGCCACACAGGAAGCTTTTGATTCCTGCTGGAATGTCCCTCTTTGGAAAACTGTCAAACCCGGGGGCGACACAATGTTTGTGTTCAAGCACAAAAGCACGGCTTACAATCAAGCCAGCATGTGAGGCTACTGGTGACAACTTTATCATGTTAAAGTGGACCTAGACCGGAAGTTCCAACTGTTTTTTAGTGTGTATCTGCATCATTACCTTGTTTATGAAGCCCTGAAGGTTCTAAACAAACAGTTCAGTCACTGCTGAGAACACTGTGTTTTATTGTAATCTCAGGCTCAGAGAGATCTCTGAAAAAACCAGGTCCGGTTACGTAAACAGTGGTTCTCCTGAACAGCAGATCCTCCTGCTCCGGGCACTAGTCCGGGCACATCCGGTTGCGTACATTGAACCAAAGAAGAAGAATAACGTCCGTTGTGGAGGTGTTTCACGAGCGACAGTGTCTTCTGACTCTGGGTCTGACTCTGGGTCAAAGGTCGTCAAAGGGACTGAGGCGGGGAGTCGTGAAGAAGCTATTTTTAAACACTGTTAAAACAATGTTTTGATAATGAGTAGCAGTGCATCCACCGTTCCAGAGGGGGGAGCTGTGCTTCTGAGAGCCAATTGGCCAATCACAAGACAGTTGGGAAGGCTCAACGCTGGCTGGCCAATCACAACACACTCAGTCTTCTGGGTGTGAGAGTTCAGTCTGAAATATCGCGGCTGAGGACAGCGTCAGTAAGGAGAGATTTCTATCGGCTCATTTACAGCAACTAGGAGGTTTTTGACCATAAAAACAAGTTAATGTATGTAAGTAGACCTCCATAACTAACATATATGTGCAACAGGACCACTCTATGTGACCTTTAATATAATCACAATGTCTTTACACCTTATGGAGGGTCAGTGGTTTGGACAAGTAAACTGATATTTCAAAGCGAGACACAGAATAACCAGGAAATAATGTAAATAAAGTGTCCAATTAGACAACAAGAAGGAGAATCTTACAGAGTTTAGGTCCAGGCTGTTCTGCACCCACTCCTTGGCATCATTATATTCTTCCATCAGTCCCATTATATACAGCGTGTCCAGTGAATCAATGATGGATGCTCCTCTCAGGCCACCTGCAAAATACGTGAGAATTCAGTTAGTACCTGAACGATCATGTTGCTGACTGGGAAGTTCTTCCACACATATTTAGCAATCGTCGAATATAAAGAACAAACTGAAATTTTAAGTATAATTAACTGTAAATCATGGGACATGTTTTTTCATGTGGACAATCATTTAATATGATTTCAGCATGTGATTGACAATGATGGACAAGGAATGTGGGACAGCCATCTGTGTTATGTACATATGGTTTGGTGAAGGCTTCAAACTGTTCAAATGTTAACAGCACATATATATGTAGCATTTGTTGTAACAGTTTATTATAAAGATGTTTGACAGTTTATCCCTGAAGGGATGAAGTTGCCCAACCAGATGGTATTTTCTTTAAAGAACACCAAAGATGTCAAATTATTTAGAGATATTTGAAAAAAAACTGAATCAACATAGAAAAAGGAATGAGTGGAACAATTATGGGCTGCGACATAAGCTGAGTTCTGTGAAGGCAGATGAGTGATCAGACTTCACAGAAAGTCTTTAATGTTCTGATAAGCAACAGTAACTAGACAGTGTGATAAAAAAGTAAAACATCAAAGTCATACATGTGGAGCTTCTATAATTGCTGCACTGATGTTGAACGATATGCTAAAAAAGTTTTGTGACCCAGACGAAAAGCATCTTTTCTCTTATATTCAAAGCATCATTGATAAAGCACGATCCACTGTATCACAGAAGTCAAGTCATTGAGGGATCAAACCACCAGAGTGGAAACAAGAACCGATGTATTGATTATAGCAAACGTGTAGCAGCTGTGACAGGATTACACTGTAAAAATGTTCCCCTTATTACTTTACATGTTATACATTATGTGAGGAATCTAATTTCAAGCATGGTTTCAGTGAAAGTGCACACCAATAATCTTACTATTGGCTTCATTCTGATGACATTGTTACGGTTAAGATATTTGCATGGCTCGCTAAAAGAATATTCCAGTTTACATGTTACAAAGTATAATCTGAAAGAGACTCAGTTGCTTCTACTGCTGTGAAATCTGCTATAGATCAATCTGATCAAGATTGAAACGCCTGTTTTTTGCCAGATGCACCGAGATAAAAACAATGTCTTCCTTTTTGTGACTCCCCCCCCACCCCACACACACACAGCAAAGATAGACTGCCGAAAAATATTTGAAGTGAGTTGTCTTTAACCTGACTTTTGACTTCAGTTGAGTGGGTTGTGTCAGAGAGGTTGAGTAAACTGCTGTAACTTCATTGTCATCTAATTGCACAGGTTTTGGTTGCTTAGTAACGACAGGGATGATTGGAGCACAACTGCCTTGAATACAAAAAGACATCAAAAAGCGTTTCACAGGTTTTTTCGATGCTACATCGGCACACCCCCCCCCCCCCCCAAAACGGGTACATGGCTTATAATCTTGTTATGATGCTTCCCGAGTGTGCACTCATTCTGGTTAAAGTAGTTGGGAAATGCTGTTATATGGCTGTGCAATTTTGAGACTTAAAGCGAACCTAGACCGGAAGTTCCAATTAACGATGTGTATCTGCGTCATTACTTTGTTTACGAAGCCCTGAAGTTTAGAAACAAACAGTTCAGCCACTGCTGAGAACACTGTGTTTTATTGTAATCTCGGGCTCAGTGAGATCTCTGAAAAAAGACATTTGGGAAGGCTCTACGCTGGCTGGCCAATCACAACACACTCTGTCTTCTGGGTGTGAGATTTATGTCTGAAATATCGTGGCTGAGGACAGCGTCAGTAAGGAGAGATTTCTATCGGCTCGTTTACAGCAACTAGGAGGTTTTTGAGCATAAAAACAAGTTAATATATGTAAGTAGACCTCCATAACTAACATATATGTGCAACAGGACCACTCTATGTGAGCTTTAACCCAAGATGGCACTAGCTCGTGTCTGCAGTGGATAAACCAGAAAAACACAAAACAAGTACTTTCTACAAGGTGTCATTTGTAAAGCATATTTCTAACCATTATGTTGTGGATAGTTTCACTTTAAGTTAGTTCCTTGCTGTAATTCTACCCATTTCTTCAGGCTTTCAGTCTGCTATGAACACACCGTTTGATTCTAATGCTTCTTCTTCACCCCCACACTCACTGACAGATGCCTTTAGACATCATTGTATGCCAAATATATACGAAGAAGCCAACACTGTTTGTTGCCATGCATTTCTTTTTCACATCTAAATGCAAAAAGCTAGCGGGTGCTTATTCCATCCTGGTCGTCTTATGAGAGATTGTGCAGCCTGTTCTGAACAAATACTATGCAAATGTAGCAGAGTTTAAATGACAAAGTTGTAATATAACAATAACTGTAATGAATTACTATAAAGGGGTCATGGGCAGTTGGAAGTATAACATAATATTAGAATATTAGATAGATGATATTAATATTAGAATAATAATAGAATATGTAACTAAATAGACTGTGAATCAAACTGCTCACATAGTGGCTGACTTGGAAAAAATGCAATAGTGTGAAAACTGACATGGAAAAGTGATGAAAATTCCCAAGTGTTCATCACTGAGAACAATGTAGCCTGGAGTAGAAGTGATCTGATGCAACTATACAGCAACCTGGAAACACACAATCTTTGTGCAAAATAATTGCACCGGTGAGATTTAATAGTGATTCCAGATTATATTAAAATATGCTAATGACCTTTGGGCGCAAGACATTATTGATAATGTCTAGCCTAACCCAACCCTAACCCGCCTAGACTGCATCTCAATCTCTTCCTCCCACTTTCAAAAAGTGTGACCAACAGACATAGATGAAAGTGCTTCTGTATGTAACTGGATAGACCTACAACCAGTCAAACCAATGATCTGGATGATGAATGCAGAGCAACAAGAAACATGTCAACACATGTGCTTCTTCTTTTCTAGGAGCTTGTCTAGTAATGTGGTCTAACCAGGTGGAGGTCCATGGATCAAGTAGCTTAAAAATGGAAGAGACTGCCAAATCAGAAGACAGCTGCTCTTCGGTGGCCGCCATGTTGGACGTATACAAAAAGCTGCAAGACGTTGCTTCTCAACCATCATTGTGGTAAGCCCACCACTTGGTTGCCTTTTTTCAGAGATTAGACAAAACCTGAATTTGGACAAAACCTCATCCTTCCTAGATGGGTTTGCTGGAACAAAAATCCCTGGCAGCCTCGCCTGAGTTCACCCAATAGATAATAATATTTGTAAATACAGAACTACAGGCGTGCGAGGAAGAGAAATGCAGCAGATTTAGGGTATTTACAGAAGTTATTCAAACTGTCACTCTATTATATAGGATGGGACTTTTTTCAGTCTGCTTACTGAGCAGCCCTATCTCTATTTCATCACAAATGGTGATGTGACAGCCAAAGAGAGGGGTGCAATCAGATAGCTAATGCCCTCTGGTTACCCAACCCAAGAGGCAATTCTCTGTGGCTGCATACAAACTGCAGAGTGAGGAAAATTTATTTCTGAAAATGGCACCAAACCTAAGATGATTGATTGGCTCTGAGGATTGATGCAGCAGATCAATCACTCACGGTGAACTCCTTTGGATTCCATGGTCTAAGACTGTATTTATTTCAGTAGCCCCTTACTTCAAATGGAAGATGCCTGAGGGATTGTTAGAAGAAAGGTATTTTCTAGTGTGTATGAAAACTGATCAACATTCTGACACTGAAAACACACAATCCTGAGGTGTTTATGTTTATTTGAAATGTTTGCATTATAAAGTCCTGTGAATGTGAATGAAAGGGTTGTATCACAAAAATCTGTGCTAATATGGCATTGGTTACAATGACTGTCAACAGTACCAGATCACAACACAAACGTAGGTACTTCATTTTGGTGCCAGAGCTGTTTCCATGAACCATTGTTGCAAGTTGCATCACTGCTTTTCTTTCCAAGTCTGCACTGCTCTACGACCCCTCACCACACACAAATACACGTTTGTGCATTTATTCTTCTTAGCTGACTACACTGACTTCCATTTATTTAGTTATACAGCCAAAACACAACATTATCCTTAATCATAACTAGTTTATGCCTAAACCAAGTGCACACACACACACACACACCAGTGTGGAACAAATGGGATAATGGCAAGTATGTTAACACAAATATTACAATATTATTGTTTATTCATTATTTGAATTTGTTGTATACCCAAATCAAATGAATATTTGGTGCGACCGCGCTTTGCCTTCAAAACAGCATCAATTCTTCTAGGTATCCACGCTCAAAGTCAAGGATATATATTTATATTTATTTATCTATTGATTTAAAGGATTATAATCAGGTGTATGTTTAACCAGCTATCTTCATATGAACGCTGAAACACATTATTAACTGAAGTCCAAACATCTGTGTAGGAGGCTTAAAACTGTCTCATGTCACTGGTCATATAACAAGACTGTAATCTAAAATAGTGAAAACAAGGGGAAACGCTGTTACCTGTGAAACAGGTGTTTTGAAAACACCCCCATTAGCACTTGGTACTTTCCTCCTGATGACATTAACCATAGACTGTATGAAATAATATCATATATCACCATTCAGGCAAAAAAATATCGCAATATGAGTTTTGGTCCACATCGCTCAGCCTTTGCCTGAAATTAATTTCCCGGTTTCAAAGACCAGCAGCTGCCACTGCACAGGACACTTCAGAGGTCTTCTAAGGTCTATGGCTGGACAAGCATGAGCTGTTTTAGTGGACCAACAGTATTGGACAACTGTTGTGGCTGATCAGTGTTATGTGTGTTTAGACAAGCTAAGTACACAGAAAGCCTTCAGTGTGACATTGGCTGGTGGACGTCCATTCATCATGGCTGTCACAAGCCAGTAAGTGTCGGTCAAGGAAGGGTTACATGAGACAGCCAGAGTCCACATTATCAATCACTCACTGCAGGATGGTTGTATGTCATGACAGCACTGATTTAATATGCACCCAGTAGTGGCATTATAGCACTGTTGAAATATGACTGCTGCCTCTGATTTTTATTTATATTTTTTTTAAACAAGAGGAAAGGAGGGAGGAGCAGAGACAGCTTCGTCTTTCTCTTTTCAGGAACTGACCATTTATTATTTTGGCTCTACAGATGTATTCAGGTCAATACACACATCTGTTAATCACCCTAAGGCTGAAACTAACAATTATTTTGGTAGTTTCCTATTTTTATTTATTCAGAATGAATGCTAGTAACTTTACAATATACAATAATAATTCCTACAGTTTCAGCTCTGACCCTAATAATTAAGTACCATCAATAACTTGCAAATGTCGTATTCTATTATAATAAAATACTGATTTATCTGAAAGTCTTTCAAGCTTTAAAGAATAAAATGTCTTTCATGTAGTTCTCTCCATTTGATTGACTGATTTTGTAGTTCAGTGTGCTCAAATTGACAGTGTTTACTTCCTTTATGTGACTTGTTGTGACTTCCTTTATGAACTCATGTAAGAAGAAGGAGACCTTGTTCATGCTCAAAGACCATAGTCGAGGAGCACAGAGTCTATTACGCTCCTACAAAAAACCTTCAACTGCTTTACACTGAGCATACACTGCTCTGCTACCACTGTAAGTCTCATTAAGAAGGTTTGTGTGCCGATGTTTAAAAGCGTTAGTGCCACTTAGTTTGTGCGTTAGCATTACATCATTCTCATTGTTTACGTGCGGTAACTTTTTAATTCTCCTCCCTCGCATTACAACGTTCCTTTTAGATTCCACTGACTGACCACACATTACAGGCTCGATTTATTTAACCAGACAAAAAATATCAGATTTCAAAGATGAGGTGCATGGGAAATCAAGAACAATAACATTGGTATAAGTCTTTCATTTCAGCTTGAGATTCTTGAATATAAAATAAAAAGACGTGGTCAATAACACACTCTGTTTACCCTATTCACCATGTCAAAGTAAATATAACTGATCCAGACACAGGGCATCACACTAATTACACCACTCTGTATCCAACAGGTTGCAAGTGACCAATTATCAATCGCAAGGGCAATGAGCATCTTGTTAGTGCTAATGTTACCTGGCACCAGAGAGACAGGGCGAGCCACTGTCATGTTAATGATATGTAGCTGTTTGCTATTCAGGTCACATGTAAAGTACATGGGGGAGATGACTCTGTAGGTGAGTGCAGGTAAGACTATGGAGCTCACCAACAGATCAGTTATTGACGGATTAAGTAGTGTTACAGAGCTGAACGTGTCAAGGGAAGGAATAATGGAGGGTGAGAAATGCCATTTATCAATCAGGACGGAAAACATGTCAAGAGCATTCAAACAAACCCTGTTTTTTTACAACTGACCAAAAGGTGAGCCAGCAAACACTGAGAGAACCTCCATCACAGACAACATGCTTCATTGCTTTCTTCTGCAGCAGTAAATACAAGCTCCTATAGTATTTTTGCTACAAGTAAGTGGGAGAAACTAATCCCACTGATTATCATTGGGTACAAGGCGATAATCAAGAGGCTGATTTTTTTTTTTCACTCAAGATTCAAAATTTGTTCTCATCAACCTGGACAATTTGTGTTTGCAATTCGCATCCTCCAGTCATCCTTTGAGAAGACGGAAGTCTCAAGTAGGATGGAGTTACCATGAGTGCAATAAGATCTGATAGCTTTAGTGCTACAAATCACTCATCAACTCAACCTGAAACATTTCTCCAGACAAGAAGAGTCTGAGTGAGCAGGTGAAGGCCACAGAAAAAGCTTGATCCATTTACTCTGACACATTGTTTAGATCATAAGAGTCGTGAAAGAAAATCCCACTTCAAGGACTATGCATTTGAGTTGTGTATGAGACACTGATGTAGAACCATGAGGAGGTTAGATGGCTCAGAGAATGGAAAGACCTTCAGTTAGCTGCTGGACCAGTGATGTGTTTAAACTCTGTGTGTGTTTATCAGGGAAGAATTACATATGAGAGAAAAGCTCTCAGTGATATTACTTTACTATCACTTTACAACTTGACTTTTCATCTATTCTATCATTTTCTTCTGTCATGTATGGTGCCTGCTGTAGATGGGGCTCACATTTATGCATCACTTTAAAGGCCACATTATACTTCTACAACTGCATAATGTGTTATCCAACTGAGTAACCACGGAGACCCCTCATACTTCTCCGTCGTGGCGCCGGATACGCACTAAAATTTCCCTCCAAAACAGTAGGGGTCGCTATGCAAGGTTGTGCTTCTGGCTACAGTGAGCAATGGCATCCGAGAGAGAAAGACTGTTGTTGTTGCAGCTGAATAACATTGAAACACAGATACTTTTAATACAAAAATGGAGACGTGAAAAACTGAGGAGACATGTCCGGAGGTGTACGTCCACTAAATGAGACTGATGGCAGGCAAATTTAACAGTCTTATTGGACCGACGAGCGACATGGACGAAGAAACCCACTTTAGGTTCTTCCCAATGTCGGCTGGCAAATTGAATGAACTTCTACGCCGTGTGCTACCTCATATTAATCATCAGGGCACCCACCGCATGTCCGTCGATGCTGCCCAGAGACTGACTGAGGACCAATCGCAGCCCTTCTGTCTCCGTTGTCCCTTGGCGGAGTGACGGACACTTAAAAAATATTTTGTGCATCTGGAGACGACGGAGAGGCATCTCCGACAGTCTCTCCGGCGACATAGAGGGGTCTCTGTAACCGGCGGTTATGGTGCTGAAGGTGGAACACAGGCAATAGGTGGTGCAATAATCAAATTCCCAGCAAGAAATTGGTCATTTTGCTTAAAGCTATACTTACCTTTCTTGCATTTTTACACTTTTCTTTGGTAATCTTAAATTGCTCCTAATAAGCGTATAGCACTCTAAAACGTAAGATAAACCCACCAGGTTTTGAAACTCATCATTATTTAATTCTCATATTATGATGATAAAAGTATGACCAATTAAAATATTCAGACCGAATAAAAACTGCCTCGCGAGTGAGTTGTCTTTCAACTGGAAGGTTGTTGGTTCTAAATGCCAATGTGTCCTTTGCAAGACACTTAACCCCTTGTTCCCCCTGACAGCTGAGCCAGCAGCATGTGAATGAAAATGTACTGTATGAATGTGTAAGTGAACGGTGAACGGTGAAAAACTGTGCTGTAAAGCAGCAGCTGATTGAGTGATCATCAGGACTAGAAAAGTGATCTATAAATACAGACCATTACGAGTTAACTCCTTATTTCTTTCTCTGGGTGCATTTGTGTGATTGCTGTGCTGCAATGGTATCTCCTACTTAGCATAAAGATGAAAGTCTTTCTAACCTTTCCTAAATAACTGGTTAGTTCCCAGAATGGTCCACACGGACAGAATTGGAGGAAACCATTTCTGATTGGATCACATCTCACCACACACAGCCTCAGCTCTCTCACACTCTGTTGCTCTGTTTTCACCATTATTATAATCACACAGATGAACTGACCAGCAAAATTACTTGCATCTAATGTTGATTTGTGCTCATAGCACTAGGTTGGCAAGACAAGGGAAGGGCAGAGAATGGCAGATTAAATGTTTTCCATTATGAGGCCCATCCAGCAGGAGGAGAAGGAGGAAACTGAACCAGAGGCTTCAGCTAAAATCACAGACAGCAGGAATCCTTTATCTGAGAGAATATCAGTGTTGAGTCTCTGCATGTTACACTGTGCTGCTGATCAATATCCATCAGAGAGCAACGGTATCGTCTCTTATTGATTTCTGAGCTGCTGTGGGCTTTCATGAGTATCATTCTTCCACTTTTTTTGAGCAAGTCAAGTCTATAACAATATATTATATTGCTGGAATATATAAAAGAACCAAGGACCAGCTATAAACCTCTGTTTTAAATGAAAAATAGCCAAAGCCCATTTAAAAACGCTAAATGGTGCTCAATAAATGATAATGATAAGACATCAAAGACATCATTGCTGTCTGTCTGTCTAGGGTCCATATCTGCTATATCTTTACTCACATTATTTTAATGGTACTTCCCATTATGAAGATCATTTTATACACATTGATATTACATACAAAGTCAATACATGTGAAAAGACACCTTTTTTATTTGTAAAATGTAAAATTATTTGCTTGAAGAGCAAACAACTAAAAACATTTATTTATTTATTTTTGTATAAATTTGACAACAATGATCTTCTGTGCAGTGAGAAAACTGTGGTACAGATTATACTTGAGTAAGCATGTAGGGGAAAAGTATGGAATGGGGTATCACCTAGAGGTCAACCAAGAAGTTTTTATTTTTATTTTCTGTGATAGGCAAAAAGAAACATAAACTAACTTAAATGATCTAAATATGTATTTAACTCAAATCTGTGTTGTGTGTATGCACTGAAGTGTGTATATGCGAAATGAACCATTTATTGTAATGTTATTATGTTTTTGGGGAGTTTGACTGTTGCACCTGTGAGTCTCAAATCATTTAAAATAATACATGTCAACATACATACATGTTGACTGGTCATTTTACAGTGGAGCAAGCGGGTTTGATATTTGATAGCTGGCGTCAACGAAAAATTATCAATAAACTACTTAAGTGTCAAAGACTAAGCAGCCAATTTAAACACCTTTACACAAATTAATCTAATCACAAACAGATAAAAAATGCAAACTACCCAGAAATGATTAAAGAGGCTCCAGACCCTTAGCAATACACGTCAATCTAATTGCTAGCAATCTAATTTACCATAGCGTGGTGTGTCAGAGCAGCAGCCCTGTACGATATGACAGCCTCTCAGATGAGATTACGCCGCACACAGTGTTACTGAACCCCTCATCTCCTCTGTGTCCCAAAATCCTGTCTCTTGTATTTATCAGCAGACATGTCAGTACAATAGGAGAAGTGGATCATACATCTGATGCTACGTCAACCATCAAAACCTGATTGGGGATGACAGCTAAAGCTAGAGGCCCTGATTAAGCAATAGACTCAGCTACAGCACCGCAGCAACAATTCAGTCAAATCCACAAAGTAAACAAGTGAAAGAAAAGTCCCGAATATCCCATTATTGATAAAACCATAAGCAGGAGGTCAGCAGGATGAAAAATGAATTAAATGTTCAATCTCAGGGCTGAGTGTGACACCTTTTTAAGTTTAATCTCAGATCTCCAGTGGAGATAAAAACGGGGCAGTGCTTCCCGCCCACCTACCAGACTTTATCTCATCTGAATGGAACTTTATGGCTCACTGGCTGTGCACTGAAAAATGTGCAGCCCAGCCAATTTAGGAGTGCTATAATAACCTGTTGACAAAGAGTACCCGTCAGCTGGAGGAATTAAACCAGCCGTCTTAAAAGAGCAGCCGCTCTGCATCCTTGGTGCAGCCCTGTGGGTATAACCTGGAGTTAGAGATGTATGTATGAGTGTGTGCAAGTCCTTTTTGTCTTTTACACATGAGCTCGTCTGTGCATCTCGTTAGCACCTAAAGGAAAGTACTTTACTGTCAGGTTTCTAAAAGGCAGCAAAGAAAAAAAAATGTAGCCCCCTGGCATATGTGGTTGATTGAAACTGTAAGATTATTGAAAACAGGATTTTAATTAAGTAAAATACATGAACTTGTCCTTATTTAAATCAATCTGTATGATGCAAATTTACAGAGCAATTAAAAGTTACTGCAAATTGAATGCTACCACAGCTAGCCCATCCACAATTTCACACTCAATTTAAGAGAAAATACAAACTTTCAAAGAAAATTAACAACCCTTAAAGGTGCATTATGTAATAAATCATAAAATCCTCCTAATATGTCACAGAGACTCAGGAATAATGTTCATATAACAAACTGAACTCACCAACAACAACAGTACAGACAAAATATTTGCATTATAAAAATATTTTGCAGACTGCAAATCATGTTTTGGCATGTGGCGCCACCTACCGCCGTCAACCAAACATTGCAGTCAGAGTATCCGCTGGCGAGCAACCACGGGTTGCCAGTTACGTCAGAAAACGAAACCTAAAAGACCTCGGTATTTTGAATTTGAATGTAGTAACTGTTTTTGGCCACATTCTTACATATGGCACCTTTAATCAATATCAATTTCTATTTCACGGCTTCGTCCTTATATGTCAGCATCACATTCACAACCCCTCCCTCCACCACCAAGTGACCCATTGACCTTCAGGGTGAACAAGTTTTTAAACAGCAGAATATCAGCACAAACACAATTTATTTCATGCATTTTACCACCACTAAATTGGAAAACCTGAGACCCCATTCTGCAAAAAATAGTGAAAATGAAAGTGCATCTGCGCAGAAGCTTGAGAGACGCTAGACTGCAGAGGTCAACCTGTGCTGTTTTTAAGTGTCTGCTACACCACTAGAGCCAAATGGTTCAAACTATGATGATCACTGTAGGAGCTAAAGGATTGTTGCTCTGTGGGTCACTGATGTGAGAACAGTGAGAAAACAGCAACTCTGACACAGATACACAGAACATATTTTCACATAAGGCGAGAGGAGGGTGACAAATGATTGATGAGACAAAAACGTACGGTATGGTGAACAAAACAGTGATAATTAATAGAGAAAATTGGAAACTAAAACATTTAGAAATAAATATGCAAGTTAATTCAAAATAAATATGTTAAGACAGTGATAAATATTTGAAAAAATATATATATATGTAGTTGTGTATTGTGTGTTTTTCTGAAATTGATCTTTTGGAATGGAATTTTTCAGAGCTGGAAAATGAGTGTTTTAAAAATAAAAGCTTCAGTAATGTAACAGAAATCTGTTAAAGTTAAGAACAGGAACCAGCCAGCAGTTGATGATGATGACACAGGAGCTATGGCACAAATAATTCATTTTATTTAAATATGTATCATTCTGTAGGCGTATTTATATATATATATATATATTTTAATTAACTGGTATATTTATTTTGAAATAGATTTTTTATTTTAACACTTTTCTTTATTATTTAACACATGTCATTCTTTATTACCATATTTATTCATTAATTTGTTAATTTTTCATGATGAAAGTGTTGGTCCTGTAATAGAATGAATGACTGAATGGTGTCTGAGGGGAATTTCCACTGGGGATTGTGGTTGAGAAGACTATAGATGTGATGAGTAACAGTGAGGAGTTGATGACGAAAGCAAAGATGACGGACTGTGTTAGCACTTTACTCTTCATCTTAGTGAAATCTCAATCATGCTGTCATGGTGACAGCATGCAATCAGGCAAAGCTAAAAAAGAAGTACTGTATATTAATACTCCTGAAAGCAAGTTAATGAAAGAAAATCTGCTTCCTAATACCACCACAAGCTTAAGAGTCTGGCAGCGAACACTTGTGATTAAAACTGCCAAACTCCGTCTGATTACTGCAAACCAAGCAACATGTTCCATGAGTGTAGACGTACGTCATCAGCAGAATGACTCCAGCTCTACGTCACTCCAGACCGATCAGTGAACACAGATTACATAAACACAAAGTTTATGCGTCCTTACAGAAACGACTGCAATGAAGAAACAAAGCAAACCATTATCTGGATGTAGCAAATGTGACCTTCATCCTCGTATCCATCGGCCTGTAATAGAATCATCACAGTAAAACACGAGTACAATCCCCTATAATCCTCCTGCTACGTCATAAAATTTGCAAGCAGTTTTCATCATTTTGTTTCTAATCCCTGACGCAGAGGCTTGATGATGTGGTCATGCCTGCTGAGGATGGTTTGTTCTAATCCAGTGGGGAAAGGAAAAGCATAGATTTATTGGTGAGGATAACAAAAGATATGCTTTGATGTTGTCACAGTCCTCTGCAGTAAAATGACTTTCTTCACAATGATAAATTACGAGATGTTCGAGGTCATGAATTTTGGTTTCTCCACTTGTTATCTAAACTCTGTCTTTCTCTGAGTCCTTTGCTTCCCAAAGTAGCTGCTGATCCTCATGAAACACTCCTGATCTTGAACACAGCCATGCCATTATAATGCTGTCACAATCTCTGAGCACAGTTTGGGTTTGCTCTGATACCCCAGGCAGTTGTCGCAGCTTTAATGCCAGCAGATGCACAAGCTATGCAGCCAGGACCATTATTATGTGCAGCGGGACAAAACCTGCTCTGACAGCAGGTTCACCCCCAGAGTGGATTATCAGAGGCTCGCTGTCAACTTCCTCATCTGTCTACACCTTAAATGCTCCAGCATGCAACAGCAGTTAGGGTGAAATATTTTTTCTCCGTAGTTTGATCTCTGAGTGTAACTGAGTTCACAGAGTGAACTTTGCCAACTTCTTCTGACTAAAAGTTGATAAGAGCAAAAGTATGTGGTTGTCACATTCACTCCACTGTGTTGTTCTTAGTCCCTAGAATAAAAAAAAAGTTTATTGCATTATTTACACATGCATATGCATATATATATTCTTGCTCTTTTCAGAACAAATGATATGTTTTCCTTATCTGTGATTTAAAGGCGCCATATGTAAGAATGTGGCCAAAAACAGTTACTACATTCAAATTCAAAATACCGAGGTCTTTTAGGTTTCGTTTTCTGACGTAACTGGCAACCCGTGGTTGCTCGGCAGCTGAGACTCTACTGACTGCAATGATTGGTAGACGGCGGTAGGTGGCGCCACATGCCAAAACATGATTTCAAAACATAAACATGATTTGCAGTCTGCAAAATATTTTTTTTAATGCAAATATTTTGTCTGTACTGTTGTTGTTGTGCACCTTTAAATGACTCACTTATAATATAGTTCAAATACTGTTAGGTGTAACATATCCCTGCTGTGTTTGGACTTGCATAGTAATTTGGTGAAAACGATGAAAAACTGGAAACATGTTTTGTTTTTGTTTTTTTTGCCAGAATTGGAAAAATCTGAATGTCACTAAATATATACACAGAGTGTGATTGAAGTATATTGATGACTTTGGACCAATACTGCACGTTTGATTGCGGAGAAAAACAATCAATTTGTGCTTGCACTGTTGATTAAAAATGACGTGCACCAAGTTCAATGTTAAATGATTTAAAACCACAGTGATATAATATCTACATGGTTCTTGGGGTATTACTGGAAGTGTGTCATTGGTATAAATGATCTCCCTTCCCCCACTGGAACTGTAGATTTGCACGACGATAAAATCGCTTTATGCCCAACAATTATATGCCGTGTCCAGCCAGCAGTTTCAGCATGAGGCCTCATCTGCCCCAGAACAAATGGGCATTATTGAATGAGGGTTGAGATGTGCTGTCCAGACAGAGGAAAGAGCAGATCTTGGTTTGTCACCTAGCTCTAGTCGCTATGGAGACGGATGATATCAGCCCATGATGCAGCCCATGGGATACAGAAATGGATGGGAAGGAAATGTAAAGTAGGTGGTGGATGGTGACAACTCTTCACTCTGTGACTCTAATGTGACAGGGGGTGATGGGCGCCATTCATTTCGCCCTCCGTTTAAATCTAATGATAAGAGACGTTAACCACTCCCTCCCTTGTTCTCAGTGCCTGAGAGCAGACACAAGGCCGGCTTGTGTTGATGCTGCTGTTGATAATTGCAAATGCTCTGGCTAAAATGTGGGCAGGGAAGAAAGCAAGTGATTGTAAGTGGAAGTGTTTTCCAGCTGAATGCTTTTTAAAAAAAAATGTTCTTTGGATGTGAAAAAGAGGTAAGGTTTGCATAATGAAAGGGGCGTTCAAGGTTGAGACTCACTCGGTCGTAACAGTGTGCGTCTTTGTGAATGTGTCGTCTTCACAAGCTCTGTTCGTGCTTTGTTTGCTGTACACGATTGTAAAAGTGGGATCAGCTGTTCTATAAAAGTCTTTCCCCTTTCAACTGCATCTGCGGCTAAAGATGACTGAATGATAAATAACCAATCGTTTTCGCCATTGATCCCAGATATATCAAACGACTCGTCTCTCCTCCACAGTTACCCATCACATATGAGCACATGGTAGAGCTGCTCATCATCTGAAGAGCCCTTGGGATTTTCTAATAAACACTACTGGTTTTAAATGGTCCCCAAGAAAACCATGAGAGAAACGGTGAGAGCTTGGGCCTGTTTTCACTCAAGTAGCTCATTCTGCATTCCAGGACAGTTTGCAGCAAGAGCCAGTGACCTTATGCTCTTTAAGTGCACCTCCTGGGATGAGGAAGGGAAAAGAAAAAAAAATGAGAGCAAAGTGGGCGAATAGATTACATATAAAAAGGGAAAAGATTATATCATCATAAAATCAAGGCAGAAAGTATTTTTTTTCCATGTGCAGAAAGGTCTTTTGCAGCATGTGGTCAATCCCCTTAACAACCACATCTATTGTTGATGAAAGATCTGTGGAGTGAGGGAGGGGCAGCTGTGACACCTAATGTGATGTTCTCTCTTCTTTAATTACAATCACAGGCCTTGTCACAGGCATCTGTTGGACCATGGTTTTGGCATTTAATGTGCCGTGTGCCTCACTTAGGGACCCACATATGTAGGCATGGGTGTAATGACGTTCCCAGAGGGATGAATATCCTTTTAATCTCCCATTTAGGCCATGGTACCTGTTGGCTTCTCACTTTGGAGCAACTGTATAAAGTGATAGAGCAAACTATAGCTCTATTAAGAAACTGGTTGAGCCTAAGAAAGAAGACAATGAAGTGAACCTGATGGGATTAAGATGCCTCAGAGCTTTTACTGTATTAACATGTTAGTAGTGCTCTCATTTTTCATCACCTTAAATGCTGAGGTCACTTTCTAGCAGTGTTTGTGATGTTGGACTACATGAATAATTTGACTTCTATTGTTATCTTCTATTGTTTCTGCTATACTATATGTTTGTCAGTTATATTAAAAAGGCAAACATGATGTCCATGGTGAATCATATCAGAGTCTTAGAGGACTTTATTTTTCTTGAATGCATCTTAACAACAAATAAGGTATTTGATCGTGTGCCTGTGATTATATACAGACAAGAGTTTTTAGAGCAATTATTCTTTAATTTTGGAGGAGGTTTGCACAGGAGGTTAATTAATGTACTTCCCTCATCTCTGTTGTAGGCACAATAGCATAGAAAATACTTTCAATCTTTCAAGAGCTTGAGACTAGCTGATAGAATTGACTTGAAAAACACATTCTAAAGCCTTTCCATTGAAAAAGACTAACACTTCCTGGATGGCGTCCAAGAGCCGTAGAGCCTTCACAACAGAGTTCTCTTGAATTAGTGTTCCATTCAGACGACTGAATACGGCCTCAGTTATAACTCTCTTAAGATTAACCTTTTCTGGTTTGCTTCCAGTTTTACAATGGTAAATAATTAAAGTATTTAGTAAAGGAAATTCCAGACAAAAATATCACAAATTCCTTGCTTGGCTTAGCTTAGATCAATCTGCTGGCCTGGAGTAGAGGTGTTCTAGATCATATAAGGATTTATTTTTGAAGAATCGAGAATCTGCACAACTTTGTGTTAAACAACATTTAAATTCAAAGCCAAGGGCTTCATTCTCTCATGTTCTGAGCTACAAATACAGAACCACTGATACTTCTAGTTAATGCAATCCACCATAAAAGTAGGTCACGAGAGCTCTGGGAGCCAAACACTGAAAATGATTCCCTGTACCGAGGGCTTTGGTTTGCAAGTTGTACAGTTAACTAATGTCCTTTTCACCCACACATAAATATGTTCTTATTTAAAATCTTAAAGCTCACATAGAGTGGTCCTGTTGCACATATATGTTAGTTATGGAGGTCTACTTACATACATTAACTTGTTTTTATGCTCAAAAACCTCCTAGATGCTGTAAACGAGCTGATAGAAATCTCTCCTTACTGACGCTGTCTTCAGCTGCAGTGTTTCAGACATATATCTCACACTCAGAAGACAGACTGTGTTGTGTCCAACTGTCTTGTGATTGGCCAATACCCGGAAGTGACATATTCAGCACACTCGCTCTCAGAAGCACAGCTCCCCCCTCTGGAACGGTGGATGCACTGCTCCTCATTATCAAAACATTGTTTTAACAGTGTTTAAAAATAGCTTCTTCACGACTCCCCGCCTCAGTCCCTTTGACGACCTTTGACCCAGAGTCAGACCCAGAGTCAGAAGACACTGTCGCTCGTGAAACACCTCCACAACGGACGTTATTCTTCTTCTGCGGTTCAATGTACGCAACAGGATGTGCCCGGACTAGTGCCCGGAGCAGGAGGATCTGCTGTTCAGGAGAAATGCTGTTTACGTAACCAGACCGGGTTTTTTCAGAGATCTCACTGAGCCTGAGATTACAATAAAACACAGTGTTCTCAGCAGTGACTGAACTGTTTGTTTAGAACCTTCAGAGCTTCATAAACAAGGTAATGATGCAGATACACACTAAAAAACAGCGTTAATTGGAACTTCCGGTCTATGGCCGATTTAAAAAGCTCACAATATCGTGCACCTTTCGTAAGCCATCTGACTTCTCCTGGAAAATGTGCCTTTTCTTACAGTGTCGTCCCTCTCTGCACATCATCTGTCTCACTATGAACTGATCCATGATGGCTGAAGCTCACCCTGTCTTGAACTCGCTGCCAGGGTTTTGTTTTAAATTGAGGTTCAGAAAAGAGAAGGTAGGGAAATGACAGGTTGAGAAATAACAAAAGAAGAAGCAAACAGAGGCTACAGCAGTGCTATTAGACTGTGATGTTTTTATATATATGCAAAGAGCTACTGATCTCAAACTGAGGCATTTTCATCCACACTTTCATTCCTTTAAGTCACTTTGATCAGTATTTGATAGATGTGTATGACAACAGTCTGGAAGGGTGTCTCATTATGGTAAACCTATTACTATTGACTTACATAATGTAGTAAAACAGTGTATGTATGAGAACGAGTGTATCAACTATGGTTAAGATGAGCTTCTTTCAGCCTTGAGAGTCATGACAAAGAAAAGAGGAGAGGGTTTATAGTAAAAATAGAAAGGAATGAGGGGGTTGAGGGAAAGACTCAAAGGAAGATTACAGTAAAATGAAAGGATGCCAGGGAAGCTGTTAGTGGAGGAAATGACTCGCTCTCCCTCGCTGTGGTTTGGCCTGTGTTTCTCTGGTTGTAGAGCAGCAGGGATGTTCTGATCATTCTCAGCATATTGACAAGCTTCTGACGACAACACTAACTGTCAATCCAGACTTGCCACATCTCTGTTTACTCACAGGATTAAATTAAAAAACACAGCATCCAATTTCATACCTGGGTTCCCGCAGCACTCTTAACAGAGTGACATTTACTCACTTGTATGATGTCCTCTTTAGCCTTCTCTCACAGTCTCTCTCTCTCTGAACTAGACATAGGTAATAATACTGTGTAGTAAAGGACAAGAGCTGGGAGGAGAGGAAATGATGCCTGATTTACACTGAATGGAAATATATTTGATTACACACTGTGAGAAAGGCAGTTCCTTCCCTTCCCCCACATGCAGTGGCTTAACAATTTCATCTTTTAGAGATGAAGATGATAAAGATGGGCTGTGGTCTTAGTGTATAGTGATATTTACTGGCGATAGATGATACTATGCATTTTAATCTTTCATAACCCAGGAGAAATCAAATCAACTCTCTTTTCACAAATTTGACACTGAAAAACATTTAAATATTTATCCTGGATCAAACAAGGCACCATACTTAAGAATCTATGCCAGAGTTCACCACTAGGTGGAATGCAGTCCGAATCCAGAACCAGATGTTGTCTTCTTTGTCAAATCATCTGCCATGTTTAAAATGGAATAAAATGTTGGACATCTCACTTTTCATTCAAACATATGATCACAGCAACACTGTGCTCTTTTTAGAGTAAACCCTGATATATATATACATGCCTGTGTGTATATATATATAGTATGTGTGCGTATATGCTCTCTCAGTCTCTAGAGACACAGATACATAAAGTGAAATTACAGAATGAGGACTGTGGTTCCCATAATAATAATCTATATCAGGTTTTGATTGGACAGACATCTTCAATCACTGGCATCAATAGCAAAACAGCTATTAACCTCTTAGTTGAAGATAAATCCAGCTTTAACAGCGCAAATCACAGCTTAACACAAGCAGTTGGCGCTGGATCGGTAAGTAATATAGAGTGATTGTTTGCTAATATAATAGCTGTAACATTTTTATGAGTCGATATCAAGGCTCATTGCTGCGAGTCTACTCTGGAGTCTACTGTCTGTCCTGCAGCAGACAGAAAAATGCTTGATGCAGCTTTAACGCAAACAAATCATGCATCATTGCAACGGACTATATCAAGTTTAGGAATGATAGAGATGATTTGTCAATGGATTGTTCAAGTTCTAATACTGACAGCATTACGGTCCATTAGCTTCTAAGGTCCTTGACTGTTAGTCCCTGCTAATGATGCTTTATATCAAAAGTAGTGTGAGGAGAAAAGGCCATGAAAACTTATCTTGAGACATTACTTACAACTAAGAGAGCTCTATTGCTTACAGCAAATAAAAAGGCCATTCAACAAAGAAAAGTTAATTCAGTTGAATACATTGAAGTGAGTGGGAGATTCATTTGGGCATAATTAACATTATTGTACACAAATAAAATCTGGTGCTATAAATGCATTTAAATGATTTGAATCTCACATAACGTCACTTATTCCTTCAACTCAAATGCATTGTTGAAGTTAGTTAGAACTTTTACTATTATTGAGTGCAACTGTATCTTTAATAATCAGAATTTAAATTGGCAAAATCTGTGTTTGTGCGAATTATTTGGCATTTTTGTCAAAATAAAACCCTGGTGGCTTGAAATACAAAAGATAAGCACAGTAAAAAAAACCAAAAGGACTTGTGTTAAGAACTTGGCAACCTTGGAGCACTGACTGTAAAAACACTGGAGAGATTGCATCATCTCCTTAATAATCCTAAATCACATAGTTGTGAAGGCAGTAGACTGTAGGAACAGCAGACAGTACCATCCAAGTCTTATTAAGCACTGATTTGCCCTTTATTAAAGGACTTTATTGTGGTATTTCCCTGTGGCTCAGCAGTGTAAAGTGACTAATATGCTCCACTGCAGAGGACCAGAGGACCTGAGGACCTGAGGACCCCACTGAGTCTACCTTCAATTAGAGGCTGTTGTGAACTGGGACACCTCTGGCAGGTTGTAAGTTTTCCTAAGCTGAGTGAAACATCAGTAGGATACAGTGACTAAAGCTCACTGTGGCTGGTTCACCTGTGGCTCAAAAGAGATACAGAACAGACTAAAGACTAAAAATATATATATATTTTTTTAAGTTACTTCTTAATTTTCCTTTGATTGTGGGTTAATGTATTATCAGGTTTGAGTGGTGAAAATGTTTAAACTCAGTTAGTCTTAAAGAAGGTTTTTCTTTCTTGCATAAACCCATTCAACAGAAAGGTCAGCATGTAAAAAAAAAAAAAAAAAAGCAGCTGTTTGACCTTCAGGCTCAGTGTGCCTTAGGCAAAGTGCTGACACTCACCAAACATGTTGCCAATATGCCCGTTTTTCGTCAAAGGCCGAAGCTCATTCTTGCCCCAGGCATAAAGCTTGTAGTTGTCCCAGGCAAACTTCATCATCTGCAACATAAACAGAAACGGCCGTCACTGGGCTGATAGGCAGACAGATGTAATTAAACTGGCATAGCTCAAAGGCAAAGGAATGATAGCTTATTGATCAAGACAGGATTAAGGACAAACAGGCAATTATCACACATAAACAATAAGACTGACATTTCTCCTGCAGCTTCTCCTCCTCCTCCTAAATTGAAGATGAAATGATGTCTGCCGATGAAAAGCAATTTGAATGGATAAAAACATGTCCTTATCTTTACTTATGCACTGCACTCCTCCACAACTAATGAAAGAAAGTGAAAGATGCAATTTGCACAGAAGGAAACTAACTTCAATGCAGTAAAAAGTCAAACACACAAGAGAGAAACACATCTCTGAAGCAACACATTTACAGTACATTTAATTTAAGTGAGGGACGGCCTTTTTTAATCTAATGAATATAGGAATTCACAAACAAATAGGAATCATATCATCAATGAATTTAAATGTGTCTTTCTTTGGTAAGTCCTTTACAGAGACATTTCAACAGTGTTATAACCCTGCAGCTGCTGTTTTCACCGCTTCAGCTCTCTAAACGGTAAACGGTGGAAACTTCCATCTGTTCCTTTCGTGTGTATGGATTTACATCCCAGTACAAGCAAGTTAGCACCATGTGGAAAGAAAAACACGTAGATTACAAGTTGAATTTGCAGACGAGTTTGGTCACGGGAATGTCAACGCCCACAGGTCTTACGCTTGAAATACCTGCAGTAAGCAGTGGGTGTGGCCTAGGGCTGTAGCACGTGTGGGCTTGTGGGGCAGCGAGCACAGTGCATTCTGGGAGTTGTTGTTGTTTCATGTACATACATTTCAATACATTTTTCTGCCTTTCTCGGCCAAGAAGACACTTGCTTCACATATTATTTCACATTTCTACTCCATAGATGGACCCATTTTTAATAGACAATCATCTTCCCAGTGGTGAAATATCTCTTTAAATGCAGATATAATGATATAAGGAGCACATTTTCATACAGCAACTCCTCATGAATCATGGTCATGAATAACAACATGCATAGTAATATTAAAGTTGTGTAGGGAGATTCATTTCTACACAGCTGCCCAATCATAGACCGAAGTTGGCGTCAATGTTTGACAGATTTTGGGTTAAAAGGTAGTCGCCAAAGGGTTTATAGCTCATTCAAAAGCAACCAGAATAATTGCACCTTTAACCCAAACCACCTACTGAATATCATCCACTCCAATATGCAACACAAGCTTATGTCACCATCAGTAATGCTGTGCAAATGCACTCAAATGATAGCATACATACAGTGGTTCTTTATCTTGTCATATTTGACAACAGAGCACATACTATAATCACATGTTTCACAGGCTCAGCAAAGGACTGTCATTCTGAATACACAATGGCTTGAAATAAAATACTGTACATGTGCTCAGGGCAAAATGAAGCTAATTCAATTAAACTGCTAATTGCAAAATTGACCAAACACAAATAAGTTGGTGCTCTCTGTGCAGTCAGTCACAATGACATGTTCCCCCTCTGTGGACGTCACAGTAAAACAGTGTCTTCTCCATTATTGCTACAAGAGACTCCTCCCTCTCGATGTGAGCTCAGATAAGTATGTGAGAAAAAACAACATGAATCTGATTTCCTCTCTGATGAGGCCTGGAGCTCAAACTCTTCTCATGCTGAGAACCTCATTACTGAAACCTCCAATAATATACAACACCAGCCTCACACACTACAAAACACCAGTTCCTATAAAGGCTTGCTTAAAATAAACGTTACGTGTCGTACTTGAATGTTTGTGGTTAATCATTTGTACAGCACCACAATTGAAAAACATTTGCAGATTTAAAGATAAAACCACCTCTGCTTTAGGGTTATATTTTTTCCTTTTGTTGCCAAATGTGATTTCAAACAGCATATTTACAGTGTACAGAAGAACTCTTACAAAACAAGTGTGAAAAACAAGCACAAAATATGATTAAGGGAAAAATGCCAGTGAATCAAACGGTGGAAATACAGTGTGTTCACAAAGGTAATACTTTCCTCACAATGTTGAAAGAAGAAGAAAAGAACATTCTTCATCCATGGCAGAATGAAATCAAGCAAAAGTTTTCTGTGAAACTTACTCCATAACTTAATCCATGTCTCACTCCTCTGTGTGTTTGCAGAAAACATACGATTTTGTAAATGTTAGAACACTGTGTTCCTCTCACTTTCTTCTACGGGATGTAGCGACAGAATAAATAGCAAAGAATTATCAAATGGCATGATGAAAACTGTGAGGGAAGCAGGACCTTATGAACAGCAAATACATGTTGGGCAGAGTGGAGAACAGGCACATACTGTAGGTATATATATATATATATATATATATACACACATATATATATATATGTGTGTATATATATATATATGTATATATATATATGTGTATATGTATTCTGAAACTGCATGATTGAAAGCAGAGAATCTTTCCAGTGGCAACATTAATCTGCTTTAACCTGGTGATTCAAGATGTATATAATATGTGGGGGTAGTGTTAGAATCTGGGGTTGCTTCAGTTAGAGTTCAGGTCTAGATTCAGCAACATTATGTGCCCAAAGAAATGAGGTCAGCTGACTAAGTGGTTATACTGAATGACCGAGTTTTCCAGGGATATTCCAAGGAGACAAAATAGGATTCATTGGGCTCAAATGATGAAAGAATGGTTCAGGAAGCATGACTGTAACTCCACTGAAAGCTCACATAGAGTGGTTCTGTTGCACATATATGTTAGTTATGGAGGTCTACTTACATACATTAACTTGTTTTTATGCTCAAAAACCTCCTAGTTGCTGTAAACGAGCTGATAGAAATCTCTCCTTACTGACGCTGTCCTCAGCCGCAGTGTTTCAGACATAAATCTCACACCCAGAAGACAGAGTGTGTTGTGATTGGCCAGCCAGCTTAGAGCCTTCCCAACTGTCTTGTGATTGGCCAATACCCGGAAGTGACATATTCAGCACACCCGCTCTCAGAAGCACAGCTCCCCCCTCTGGAACGGTGGATGCACTGCTACTCATTATCAAAACATTGTTTTAACAGTGTTTAAAAATAGCTTCTTCACGACTCCCCGCCTCAGTCCTTTTGACGACCTTTGACCCAGAGTCAGACCCAGAGTCAGAAGACACTGTCGCTCGTGAAACACCTCCACAACGGATGTTATTCTTCTTCTGTGGTTCAATGTATGCAACCGGATGTGCCCGGACTAGTACCCGGAGCAGGAGGATCTGCTGTTCAGGAGAAATGCTGTTTACGTAACCGGACCAGGTTTTTTCAGAGATCTCACTGAGCCTGAGATTACAATAAAACACAGTGTTCTCAGCAGTGACTGAACTGTTTGTTTAGAACCTTCAGGGCTTCATAAACAAGGTAATGACGCAGATACACACTAAAAAACAGCGTTAATTTGAACTTCCTGTCTAGGTCCGCTTTAACACATCGTTCCAACTCTCAACTCATAAATAGAACAAATTATGGCAAAAAAAATTGCAATTATTGTCAATATTTGCATCTCCAATTCATCAACCAGTCAATTTCATCTCTCAGCACAATTACACTCACATGTTCTCCAGCTAAAACTCATGTGAAGTATATAAGAGTGTTCTTTGGCAGTTTACCCCTGTTTTGACCTCCTGTTGCTCTAGTCATCCTTGCCCTGGTAAACACAACAGCCTTGTATCTCTGACTCTGACGTCTGACGTCTGCCTCTGTCTGGCTTCTGTCAGCTCATTCATATGGTTCTTGCATTTCAGCAGAATCCCCCTCGATGAGGGAGTTTGTTTCTCCGTTGCCTGCTGGATTCCCCTGGTACCACATTCTCTCAGCAACTCTGTTGACCAGTGCAGTCTCAGCTTGTCATTTGTCAGTGCACCTCATCTCCACTCATCAGCCACTTCGGGGTTGGCAATCTGTCACCACAAAGACTATGTCAGTGAGTGACATCATCATCCTTCTCCAATTAGACTGCATTAAGTCTATGGCAGAATGGCGGAAAAATGTAACGACACACTGTACATAAGGCTGGTCAAAAAGTGTTAATCCTGAAACAATTGGCCCATTAGTTAATTAATCAGACTTGCAATATACAACTTGCTGATTCAGCATGTTATTAATATTACAAAATAACTTCTGTGTCATCATCAAAATGAAATAATTTACCAGCAAAGTCATGCTGCTCACAAACAAAACCGCCAAAAAACATAACCTCTATGAACCAACATAATTCAAGAAATAGGAAGAAGATGTAAAAGTGTCACACACCATAACGACTTTGGCTCAGCTTCCCTATACACAGTGAATATGTTTCATTACAGTAGAGGGAAACAAATAACTGACTTTGTCTTTTTTTACTTCCTGTTGTTGTGTGCTGTGAAGGGTCAAAGTGTGGGAAGGCTGAGGTCATACAGCTGTAGGATTGTTGGTGTAACAACCCATCACTACAACACACACACACACACACACACACAGTGCTAATCAATAGATGCCGCCAAAGCAGATCATGCCGCCCCTAAAGCTGCTTCTCCAGTAGAGCAAACAGTTGAATGATTTGTTTTCTGAGGGCAAAAAAAAAATGTGGACATGATCTGACAGGACACTCTGTGTTCTTTGGTTAAAATAATTGGCTGGTTGTAGGGCAAAAAAGATCAATAACTGAACACAGAGCCAGTGATTAAAATGAATCAGGGATTGAGCAGAGATACAACATGCCAATACTAAGATTGTAGGTCAGAAGTCATGCACATCTGGTCACACAACAGCAGCCACGTCATTAAGTGACACATGCTGTATACAGTATGTGGTTACGGCTGAATCCTGAAAATACATTCAGCTTGTTTTCTATCTTGGTGTTTCATGTAACACCATGTTGGAGGAGTCTGATACCCAACATGGCATCTTGACCCATAGACCACCAGCAACTGCATGGTGTGCAGTAAATGGAACACAGAACCCTGCCTCTGACAAAAGACCCACACTTTAGCAATGTCAACAACTGCGCTAGTCAGGTGGAAAGTCAGAATTTTGAAATCTCTCTTTGACTTAGGCATATGATATCACATAGACAAACTGTATGTCAGAATTACACAATTTATAATAAACTAGATAACAACAATTAAGTTTGTTCAAACTGGTTCCCCTCTTTATTCTAACCTAAAAGTGCAATCTTAATTAATGATTTTAGACACTAATAATGGCACTACTAATATATTGAGGTTAAAACATTAAAGATCTTGACTTTGTGTAATGAAACACATGACTGGATACAGGACACCACTCTCTACTGACAACGTGTCCAGAAATTTAGATAGTAAATAACTTTAATGACAGATTATTATTCAAATATGTTTAAATTAACTTAATTTTAGACATTCATGACATGAATTGATACAATACAAACATAAATTGTTATTGAACAATTCATTTATATTCATATTAAATTGACCAAACTGAGTAACCAGTTTAAACTTAATTAAAACACTAGTCAAATCTAAAATGATAGAGCAGGTTCATCTCCTAATGAGCATCTACTGATGGGTGTTAACATTCAGTGGTGATCCTTGTCACTATTGCTTGGCAACTGACATCTGAGCTCATGTAAATAACCTTTACCATTTCAATCCTATAACAAATACAACAAGAGCACAGATCCTGTAATTTAGACCGTATTCATTTCCCTTTTTTTCATAAATATATTATATTATTTCATGAGTGACAGTTTTGAAATGCCACTTCAGCTTCACATGAAATCTATCCATCTGAAGTCTAAAAAAAGCTTTTCACAAGACCTTAACGTTGCTCTTCTCAGATTATCTGGAAACGTACCATGTTTCCTTTTCAGGTCATAACACTCCCAGAGGAAATGACACCACAAGCGGATTCAATTATCTCTGTGCTGGACCTCTTCATCCTCACCAGCATGGGCCCTCCAGTAGTCTGCAGGGTATCTACTGCACTATTCAGACTCACTGCACTACTTTTGAAGAAACAACAGGATACATGACCTTTATATGCTTCTGCAACACTAAAGCCCAGAGAAACTGATCTTTCACAGTCTTGAATTAGGCCACACAGTATTGACAAAACACGGAAAGGAAGGATATGTAATATGAACCAGTTTTGTTTTACTGAATATGTGCATCTGCCTTTTTTACGGTCTAAGGACAAGCTGTCTCACTTTGATGGATATGTGCGTTTCCAAAACTCAAGGCTATAATCAGCCAGTCTATGTTTCTCCGTCTGTTGGAAGCACATCTGCTTTGCACAAACTGAAACTCTCCAAAGATGCATAATCACAGATTGCCAGTGACAGTGGGGGGGGTGGGGGGGGGGTATGTAAATTTGGAAGTCACGTATGAAAAAGCATGAAAGACTGAGAGGGAAAGAGGGATTTCCAGAGAACTGCTGATCATGAGAGATTACATATTAAGAGGTGGAAACCAAGCCTCTTGTATTCTTGGTGATTTGATTTTTAAATGAAACCGTTACCCTGGATTTACACTAGATCCGTTACAGCTGCGTCACGTCAGCGGCGCCGAAGCGCTTCCGATAGGTAGAAGTTCTATTTTTGCCGTTGCCGCTGATGAACCGCGTAAATTTCAACAGAGCAGATCTCACCAGACAGGAAGTGCGACACAGACTCAAAGTAAATGTTTCCGCCCCCTTTCAAAATAAAACACAATACGCAGGTCATATAGCCTATCACGACTTCACATCAACATTACGTCGTGACCGGTGATACCAGGTCAACAGTTAATTAATCAGAGTGTCTCTGAGAGTCATAATGTACCACGAGAGACTGATTGTTGATGTGGAGAAACATAAAATAATTTATGACACCAGATCAACGGTTCTTCCACGTCAGAGAATGAAAGGAAAGCTTTGTTGTTGTTTCCTCTAAACACACAGTCTATCGCGGGATCTCGCCAACTCGCGTCCGTTGGAGATTATCACGTGATCTTCCGTGAATACCGCTGGCTCCCAAGACACCACACCAATGCTGTAACGCGCCTGGTGGGGATTGACGCAGAGGTCGAAGCAGAACCGTGTCGCTGACGTGCCGCGGTTGTAACGCGCCCAGTGGAAATCCGGGGTAACACACTAACTTCCAAAGTCTCATATCATGAGACAAGGCAGATCCTAAACCGGATCAGAAATAAAACATCCTAACTGCAACTTGCGACTTCTGCTACTTCTGCTGCAGGTGCAGCCCATATAGCTCTCATTATTTTAAATTTTAATTTTAACAGTTTTTCCATATCACAATTAACACGAGAACACAAGACATCATTTTACTTCAAGATTTAGAGAGAAGAATCTATGGAGATGCATTATTATTACACCGTATAATAATGTATTGGTCCAACTATTCTGATCACCCCTCAGGTATAATGTTTGCTCATCTAATTTGCTCAGGTTGGATAATAACGCAGACTTTACAGACAGCCTTGACATATTCAAGTCAGCAGTGTGTTGACATTTTTGTTTATCTCCAAACAAATGTATGATGTGAACAGTACATCTACAGGGTCACACCAGTGGCAGCACAGACATGAATGTTTCTATGAAATCTTCTTTTCTCCATCACTGCAAAGAAGAGGTCAGTGTTTAACAGCTTCAATGGATGACCCAGAGGGAAATGTCTACATCTGGAGCTTGCTAGGATAAGTCCTGAAAGGATTATTGTCACTAATCTTACAAATGACTATCTATTTCAGCTGCAGAGTAAATGCAACACAAACATAAACATAGTATATTGTCGTTCTATTCTCAAGGAACACTGAGTCTTTCTTTCATGATTTGGCTATTTAAATTATGAATGCTAAGTCTCCTTTTGTCTTGCAGCTTTGAGGTCTCTGACAAAAATATGTACTTGTAAAAATGTATTTGAAGAAACAGCTACTTCATGCAAGCAGAAAATACCAAAAAAAGCAGAAGGGTTCCTGAATTTTTATTAAGTCCTGATATGTGTAGCTGCCATGAAAATTCGCAGTCACCGTGGTTATATCGCTAATTAGCAAGAAATGTGGGCTGACGAGAGATCACCACGCTGCTTCGTGTTAAAGGAACACTGACAGCTGGGTTTGGATTCAATGGCCCCCTGTGGGTTAGGAGAGGTAGATACACAAAGATCAATTGTTGCACTGCATAATTTGTGGCTTATTCGGGACAATTAATTAGAGTGTACGGCACAGCAACAGTGTTGGTATCACTATCATCAGTAGTAGTGTGAGTTTCTCTACAGAACTGCTGGTGTGAGATCTTATATCTCAGTCCACAAAAAAAAACCAAAATACAAAACCTAAATACTTAGCATAATATTAAACATCAGCTTGGATTTCACTTTTTTACAACACACAGTGAACTGGTGTGTAACAATGTGAAACATCTGACAGCATGTGAGGGGGGGGGGTACAGAATTCAGCTTTGATGCAGAGCACAAAACATTCACCTGCAGCTTTTTATTTATAACTGGTGCTGAGCATCTCTGTTCCTGCTGGTTTGTCATATCAGCTGCCACAATTTGACTTAATAACAGTCCGAAATGAAACATGACTGTTGATGGTTTGTGAGGTTTTGTGAGACAAATGCCACTAACTCGGACTTTCAATTCTTGAAACAGGCTAATGAAAAGAATGTCAAGATGTTGCATTTATATAAGTGCATGATATGAAGCACTTGCGTTTATAATAACAATAACAATTATATGGATATCATTCTTGTTTAATTTCTGTTTGAGTTCTGCATAAAATTTCAGTTTTTTTCATTTCTCAAATCCTCATTCATCGCAAAGCAGTAAGTGAATTTCTCAAATTGATCAGTACAAAGAGCACCACACACACCAGCTGCTGTGGTACATTACTTATTTATCTTTCACATATAAATAGTTCAGTTAGCGGACATGCTGGTGTCGAAATAACAAGTCATTGTTTGTAAACATGATGGTCAAAAGTTAAGCCATGTTATAATGAGAGTATATGTATGTATGTAAAGTGTGGCTGAGATTTTGATCAAAATGATTGAAAAAATTAATAAGTCTGCACACATTTTCTGTCAGAAGATGTGTGCGTTTCAATCTCCCAAGAGATTGGACAGGATCCATATTTACAGTTCACAAATGATGATCTGTCAACAATGGTCTGGTCGTAGGTCTGTCAAAAATAAACAACATTTAAAATAAATTAAGCATTAAAGTAAGTATGTAAGATTACACCTCGGCGCATATTGTTGAAACATATCTGTTTTCTCAGCATATCTGAGAGCTGCTTGATGTGATGACTGACAACTTTCATTAGTCAAGATTCACCAGAGAGAACTTAAGCGACTGAGGACATAGAAAATAGCTCAACCTGTTTTTATGATTTCTGATTATCAGAGCAATACTAATAATAATTCATGTTCTATCATAGTTTATGTGATGACTGACATGATTAACTAATACCCACGTGTTACAAAGTTAAAGTTCAAATTGTAATCTAAGAAGTGAACAAAAGTAACTGCACTAGAGCTGAAACGATTACTCGATTATTAATCGATTACTGCTGCCTTTCTTGGCCAGGTCACCCTTGCGAAAGAGATCTTGATCTCAATGGGTCTTTTATCTGGTTAAATAAGAGTTAAAAAAAAAATAAAATAAAAAAACTGGGGGGAAAATGTGATAGTATCAGTTTAAGACTAATCCAAATGTATGAAAATCTTTACTGCAAATAAAATACATCAATCTAAAAAAAAATAACAGTCTTTTTGTTTTCTGGTCCATTATGATGATGATAGAGTGGAGGTGATGACAGCTCCACACAGGATTATAATATACTTCCACAGACAGAGCTGCCACTGGGACCATTCATGTTGAAAGAGTACACACTTGCAGTGCTGTCTGGAACTTTGGAGAACAGCATCCATCAAACAGCATGTGGTATGAGAGGAGAAGCATCCCCTCATCAATCTGACTTTTGACAGGATGAAATTCATTGCATTTGATTGTTTAAAATAGAGTAACCGGAGGATCACAAGGTAAAGTCTTGAAGTTTGTTGTTGTGGGAACACAACTGCCACAGCTATTTAAGAACTGGTAAAGCCTTCATCATCCCCCCAATCTGACACCAATCCCATCTCATCTGATAACAGGGTTGAATGGAGGGATCTGCTATCTATCAGCTTTTCAGGATTCCACTGTGTCGATCCTTATTCGCTGCGAGAGGTCATTATGTTTTGTAGGTTGTGGACGTGACCTTTGGCCACCAAAATCACTTCATATAAGAATCCAAGTGAATGTTCAACGTCATGGTCAAATCTGAGGTGGATGATCCTTTATGGAGCACGCTTTGCAAGAAAGTCTAAATTAGAGTTACTTTGCTCATGCAGTTGCACTACTGTTCTTATGCCA
Source organism: Microchirus variegatus (assembly GCF_963457635.1). Taxonomy (NCBI): domain Eukaryota; kingdom Metazoa; phylum Chordata; class Actinopteri; order Pleuronectiformes; family Soleidae; genus Microchirus; species Microchirus variegatus. The sequence continues at coordinate 307,996 of NC_139802.1, forward strand.
TAAGGACAATTATGGAAATTCCATGTTTCCATGCAATCCCCAACTCAGTGAAGAATAATGTCTCCCTCTTCAAAAACACTGACACAAATGACAGTGTACTAGTAGCACGGTCATTCTGTCTTATCATAAACAACCATGGGCCATTTTATACCATATCAACAAGTGAATTCTAAATATAATAAAACATGCCTGGTTTTGTAATGCATTTGTTATATTTGGTCAGAAAAGTGAGGAATCCCTTTAATGTGTGAGGCTTGGTCGGATCATGGTTTATACATCACAGCCCGGGCACCCCAGGTTAGCAGCCCCAAGACACTGCTGCATTAATGAGCTGCTGTGTCATCACCTGAAAGCAATGAGAACCGTGGCAGAGAAAGCACAGAATCAGCTTGTCCTCATTGTTTTGTCATCACACCTTAACTTCCCTCAACAATACCCCACGCATGGAAAAAAAATACATGCTTCCTCTTGTTTCCAGTATTAAACCCGGTCTAGACAACAGCCATTGTGCCTGTCTATTAATACCCTTTTTATGGTAACAGAGACTTGTGGCTCTCTGAAGGCCAGTGAGGTCTCATCGTGAGTCAGCACAACACTGGTCAGTTACAAGCAAATCCCAATACAAATGGCAAGGTAGCGCAGCCAGGCAGCACTGAGCTGCAGATCAGCCATGCATGGAATTAATGAATGGTATCAACAATGGCTGATCAGCAGAGCAGTAAAGTCTCTGCACAAACACTGGTTAATGGCTTGAAATAGTGTTTCATCTTTGTGCCAAAAAGTGTTCGTCTTTTGGAGGAGGAATATTCACAAAAGTTACAAAAGTCGCAAAGGAAGAGAACGCCTACAACTACAACAGATTTTTGTTTCAAATAATATCTCCTCAAACCCCTTGTAATTGTGAATAATTGACTCTGCAACCTTTGGTGTGCTCAAAGTCGTTTACACCTACCTGCAAGACATAGTTTATGTAAATTATACCTGATACAGGCACAGTTTGTGCAGATAATGCCCAAATATCATCTTTCATATCCAATGTGTTTTTTTTTCATGTATTATGTAAGATTTCATAAAATAACATCCTATCTAGTTATGTATATTATTTCCAAACTAATAAAAATTAATATCAGAGCAAATCTTTTCAATGTAACTGTACTATGTTTTTTTTTTTTTTGTATTTTTACAAAATGTGCACAAACATTTCTTGAATCTCTCTCAGTTTGGCAGGTGTCCTCACTGTTCTCTCCAAAACCCATCATTAGGAGAGATATGTGGTTTGTGCCAACTCGTCTCCTGAGTGTTTCCCACTGGTGGGTTGTGGATGCCAAAGCACAATAAAAGATTCATTCCAACAGAGGGAGAATCGCCACAAGGAGCCCATTAAAATGTCTGGACTGGGGTCTTAAATTGTTGGGGGTTAGACCTGGAGCATTAACGTGCCTAAATGGTCCTAGTAGAGCCTGCTGGTGATGTAAATAATGTGGGGGGGGGCAGTAGTTTTGAACAGACTTTCAAAACAATGCAGAGTGTTGCTGATAGTATGACAGATTTACAGCACATAGATCAATGTTGAAGGTGCAGTCACGCCAAGCCAGCTACTCATAACCCTACTTAATACACGACTCATGGATTCTCAGGTGGTACGAGTCTGCGCTGCAACCAGCTCTGTGAACCCTGCAATGACCTACTGTCCCTCAGTGTTAGTTTCCACACTCACGAGGGCAAAAGGCAACATAATGCGTTGTAAAAGCAGCCAACTGGGAAACAACAAAGAGAATGTATAACATTGTGTGATGGTGTAACAGTGAGAGTAACAGACCAGGTGACAGACAACAGACAACCCATGCCGTGCTACCTGGGAAATATTTTTGCTTAAGTGTAAATACTAAAACAAATAAGATTTGTCTTCAAAAGGATGTTTTTGAGGCCCGACTGATGGAGTTCAATTCTAGAGACATTGACAGATGACCGTCAACGGCACAGAGACACCTCCAATCCATTTTATAATAATGGAGGAAATTATGAAATGTATAATGTAACATCCGACCCCCTTCAAACTGTACTGTCAGCAATAGAATCTTCCAGCTTGTTGGTCTGTTACTGTTCACCAGTATTTTACGTACTTGGGTGAATAGTAAAACAAAGTAAGAGAATCAATATTGTATATAATATATATACTTATATTCAGTAGTTGACCAAATGCATAAGGGGGCGCTGTGCCAATCTCAGCTGACGTAGGGCGATAGTTCCACACACACATAGGTGACACCATGGACAGTTCACCAGTCCATCACAGGGCCACATATAGAGAAAAACAATCATTCACTCTCACACCTACGGTCAATTTGGAGTGACTGATTGACCTAATGTCCATTTACATGTCTTTGGAACACACACACACACGGGGAGAACATGCAAACTCCATGCAGAGAGAGCCCAACCAGGGCTCGAACCCGCGTCTTCATGCTGCAAAGGCAAGAATGCTAATCACTACACCAACCGTGTGGCCCGCATTCATCATCGACCGTCATTTAGCAACTTCTAACCTATCGTTCATTTAGGTGAGCTGCTCAATATATTGTGATATTGATTTGAGGCCATATCGTCCAGCCCTAACTTACACTTAAGTATTATTACTTATGTTTATCATATTGCTCTGTTATCAACATGTACTGCAACGATCTTTCAATCTTAAATTCACCAATCTCATCAGGTTCAGGAACAGAGCAGTGGTGGCTTCCACTAGCTTGAACTCCCGGATTTGAACAGAGAACCTTCTTGCTGTGAGGCATTAGCCTACATTAAAGATTAATGATTCACAAAGCATTTTACTAAAAGACAGTAAAGATGTATACTCAGAGCTCCAACTGGAGTCATTCTTTAAACTGACAACTCAAACAGTGAATTAACAATATTTCCAGAATTCAATATTTACTTTTCCAAAATGACATCTGTGTGAACAAGAGCTCTCACAGCTCCAATCAAAACAGTCATCCTACTCTCTCTGGATCACAAGACCAGCCCAAAGAAAAGACCCTGCAAGAAAAGTTGATGTCATCAGAGTGAGGAGCAAAACTTGCAACCTATCAAGCCTTTCCTTAAAAAAACACAGCAATGAAATTACAGGGATGATGGTTAGTGAGAATTAATACAAACAAGTCCAGATCTCTTACAGTATCACTGCAGAAAGGAAGTTAATGGAACAAGGGAATAGTGACAGAATGACATACAGAGGAGGGAGAAGTAATTTGTCTGCAAGAAATTGCCAATTTGAGTGGGCTGCCTGGGAACAGGTTTCCCTCTCTGGGAACCACGATGTGTCTGGTGAGATTCACGATGGAGAGCCTGCCATGTTTAATGTGAAATGAATTCTCAAGGTCCCCTGTGGAAAACTTCAAACAACACCACTACAGGTGTTTTTACTGCAGGCTCTGGCAACTCAAGAGAGACTTTGACCAGGAGGGAATTTCAGACTGTAGCTGATCCACTTGTCTAACTGAAATACACCAGGGACAGCAAATGTGAGCATAGCTAATAGATTATACAGTGACACTGATGACCTTTTTTTAGTTTCAACCTGCAGGGTGCCATTTGCAGACTAATTTCACCTCAAGCCTACAACCAGATATCACCAACCCCCCACCACGATGTGCAAATGTGCATTTTACCTGACAGACTGTTCAGATGTGTGTTAGTCTGAGGTAGTATCTGCTTCCACCAGCAACAATGAGCAACAGCACACTGTCAACTCAAAATAATTACCATTGTTGAAGAGTGGCAGGCATTACTCTAGCTTTTCCTGTGCTGAGCTGACCATTATGACATTTTGTGAATCTGCAGCACTGCTACAATTGGTTGGAGAAAACTTTTCCGACAACTAACTGCAGCATCAGAGACAATCCTGACATTCTTAGTGATGTGATGTGTGGATGTGTTTCACCAGATGAGCAACACTTGTCAAATATGGTTGCAGGTTTTGTGCATTTTTCCTTGACAGAGAGTTGAACTGGCTAATATTCAATAGTAGAGTCATCATTAAAGTTGTAGTATGTAACTTTAAATATGAACAAATGTCCTATCAGCTATCAGCTCCACATGACTCTCTGTATTTCTTACGATAAGGTCTCATCAGGCTTTTAGCTAGGATTTTTTAGAGGGTGTGACGGATTCTCAAGAGCACACTTTTCATTGTTTTTACGCCGTGGTCTCATTCTTTCTTTAGAAGACGCTTCAGTGCTGTGATTAAGGGAATAACAGATGCATCAGATGAGCTGATCTCTTTAGTTAACTGTAATACAACACATACCAGACCACTGAAACAAAAATGTCTTGTGCAGCAGAAGACGAGAAGCTCTCTCACTCTCACTCTCTGTGATTGTGCGTCAGAGAGAAGAGAGAGAGGTGTTGACAGGAACACAGTTGGCACAAATACGACCAAAGCTGAGTGACTGTGAAGACACTTTTTGCAACTGTGCTGTACCTCAACATATGGTATATATGCAGTGTTCAATTTTCTTTTTTTTAATCTAAAAATTCATTTGGATACCAAATGTCAGGAGTAAATTAGCTTTGCATGTTTCCCCTGAAAACAGCAATAAATTACATTTATAAAAAATTTTCTCAGTGGAGACAAAACCACCAGTGATGCCTCACGCTCATTTACCTTATAATTCATTAATTAAAATAAGTATTTAATAAAACTGATATAACAGCAGCGCTCTGTTTTGCATTAGAATAAAAACCACTTCCCAAATTGTAATTTAATAACTGGGCCTGCAGACACACCACAAGCACAGATAAGCAGAATAACCTCGGAGAGGAACAATTCTGGAATGTCTTATCGTGATTGGACGCCAGCAATTTAAAATGCAACATGCATTTCTCTGTGTCATAAACGTCGGATGATGGAAGTTATTCTTTTTCTTTGTCTTTGAGGTAGCAGGGAGACACGAGTCGTTTTGGCAAAACAGGTTGACAGTTCTATTCTCTGACTCTAATGAAATCCCAACTAAGAAAAAAAAAATTTTAATACTAAAGGCAAAACCCCCACAGCATTAACCTCTGTCACACTCAAACAACAGCATATGCAACTCCCTGCCTCTTGTACTTCTAATACATCCCACAAATATTATCTTCCAGTAAAAACAATGGGAACAGCTTTGGAGTGGATTCTGATAATATTAGCACATGAATGGATGCCTTTATCATTGTTTTTATCAGCATTCTGCGACATCTGGCTACTGAAACAGATAATCACTCAGTGAATGAGCAACAGGATTAAGGTCACAATGGTTGCAAACTCTAATATAGGTCATAAATTCAAGATAAATGTCATATTCACGTCATGTCAATAGATCTGATGTTACAGACTTTTCTACTGAACTGAGACACAGTCAAGCACCATTAACAGTCTGAAATGTACAGGTCAATAATGATAATATCATTATTGACCTGTACATAGTTATGAATACATTAATGATAAATCAGTTGATTCTAAGGTGTTTTGACATGACACAGAGACAACAAAGTATTGATTTGATATTGACTCATTCTTAACAGTCAAATTGTTTTTTTCCATTTGAATAATCAAGCCGTCTAGTCAGTGTCCTCTGGTGAACAAACCTGTCTGTTCTGCATCTCTCTGTCATCAGCATTTCTAGTTAATTAATGGCCAACATATTTAGTGGAGGAGGATGGAGGCGGGCAGATGCAGACTCATTTTCAGGTGATGTTAACTCACATTAGCCAGAACATTTCAAACACTTTTTAAATCAATAGATTTACCGTCTCTGCTATGACTTTCAGGACAAAACCCATACGAGTGTGGAAGTTAATATTCTGTTATATTTAGTTTTTCATTTTATTGTGTGAAGTCACTAATGGATCACGGTTACAAACTGCTATTTGCTGTGTGTTCTTCTGCCAAAGATCTTCCTGAAAAGTGCAAACGCACAGAGGAAGCAAATGAGAACATTTTCCTTGATCCTACACTGAGTTTTTGTACGGATTAGTTGAGTAAAAAACAAAAAAAACACCTCTGAGGTTATCTAACGAGGTCTTTTGTTATTGTTTTGCTTGCGAGACCCCTAAACTGGCAGAGACAACATTTTGTGCATTTACCACTCAACAAGGAATTGGTCTGACAAACAAATCTCTGTTACTGTCATGCACACTGATAGAGCTATAGGCTGCTACAAATACTACTAATAAATACATTCTCATGTGTGGTATACTTCATATAAATCTTTTTTTATGTTTTACGTATTGATTTCTACTGATATGAGCCTCATAAAACTGCACTCTTGATAAGTTTCTGTATTTAAAACACAGAGAAGAGATTTATGCAATAGAAATGGATTTTGTTTTTAGGTGTGATCTATCAAAACATAAGAAACCGTCCCAGTCTTTACAAACCAGTCATGACACCGATGTTTATGCAAACTGTAACGCCAAAGTTCCCTTACATAGAACATATAAATAAATAGAAACTCTGATGAAAATAAATAAATTATAGTGCCATAATGTGGCAGAAAAGATGCATAAATATTAAATATGGAAAGTATGTCTGTGTATAACGCAGCTCTATTCTCTCTAAAGCAACGCAGACAAAAAGTATATGCTACTATGGCAGAGGACGGACCTTGAACTAGAGCTTTTTAGACAAAGGAAAATACTTCTGCATAAATGACACAGCTCTAGTTCACTTAATGTGGTTTAAATTATTACACATATTTCCATAAAAAAATCTCAACTAAAATCAGATTGGTCTTTATGTTAAGCTAGTGCAGGGAGAGTTTCCACCACATTCAGCCTTAGTTGGTCCCTTGAGTTCTCCCAGTGCCACAGACCAGGAACATGGTGTTAAAGCAGTTCTCTGGAATTAGGTCTCAGAGAAGCTTTCTGTGACCGAGTTTAAATCCATTTTACCCCTAAAATGTGTCTCGGGAGGAGATGAAAATGAGTTAGTGTTAGTGCAGAGCCTCGCTTTTTTGAGCTTGGCAATTACAGAAGATCCACAGAGACGAGTGAGGAATCTAAAGGAATAGGGAGGTCCATCTTGGCTATTTTGTGTTTGATTATTGTTTCACCTCTTGGTATTTCATATTTTCAGTGGGATTTTGTTGTTGTTTTTTTGTTCCTTTTCTTGTTTTCCCTACCATGACTGTTTCAATCTCCTCTATATTACTGCCCCCCCCCCCCCCCTTTACACTCCTCTCATCTCATCTGCACTCTTACCTGATGAGGTGATGAAGTGAGGCAGTGTACAGAAAAATAAAATAGTAATAGATTCCAATAGAGACGTTTAAAGTTACCATTCGTCATTTGCATGAATGACTTACGAGTGAAGAGCCTTGGTTCTCACTAAGACAAAAGCTTAATGTGGACCTACAAGCACATATGTCCATCCAATTGTTGAAGTTCAATGAGACACTTTTCCAGCTACTTCTGGCTTCTTTAATCAACAGATACTGTTGAGACTGATGTCTGCCAAATGCATGCAGTCATATCCATTGAGCTGGAATTTTAAATTCTCTTCTGCTCCTGTGTTAGTGTCCCTGTAAAATGCTGATAAGTCTCAGAAAGACTCACATTACAACCTTCTTTCTCTTTCACTCTTTAGTAATCACAACCCCCGGGATTTTACTTATTACTATACATGTGTGTGTGTGTTTGCATGTGAGAATGTCTGATGTGTGTCTGAAGAAAAGCAGACAAACACAGAGAAAGGAATAGAAAGTACAAGTGAGATTGGAAATGTGAATAAAGGCACGAAAGCAAATAGAAGTAGGAGGAGGAGGAGGAGAGGAGGAGGAGGAGAGGAGGAGGAGAGGAGGAGGAGAGGAGAGGGGGAGGAGGAGGAGAGGAGGAGAGAGGAGAGGAGAGGAGGAGGAGAGGAGGAGGAGGAGAGGAGGAGGAGGAGAGGAGAGGAGAGGAGAGGAGGAGAGGAGGAGGAGAGGAAGAGGAGGAGAGGAGAGGAGGAGGGGAGGAGAGGAGAGGAGGAGGAGAGGAGGAGAGGGGAGGAGAGGAGAGGAGGAGAGGAGGAGAGGAGGAGGAGGAGAGGGGGAGGAGGAGGGTCCAGTCAGTCACCAGCACAGAGAACAGTTTGTATCTGTGATTGTAAATAAGAGTCTGCTGTGCACGTCGTCACATCTCAGTCTGTGAACATATTTGACAGAAATTATAAACTGAAACTACTTGCCGACAAAGAGCAAACATGGGGGAGGAGAACGATAATAAACATCTGAAAGCCAGGTTTTTTTTTTGAGTGTGAAACTAATGATGGCACAACCACAAACATGCTGAGTTTCATCTGGATTCACATACATTCCTTCATTGTGACTTCCTGCAGCATCTCATGTTCATCAATATGTATCAGGGCCAAGTAACTGTCCCAACACATTGATAGATAGTTTTCACTGATCAGACATTGATTAAAAGTGAAAAGTCCAGACTTGATCCAGACCTGGTCAATATGTGGTTTCAACCTGGATTTTACCTGAATATAAAACTAAAAGTACATTTACCACAAAATCTATTCACAATCTCACCTCTAGTTTTTAACATTTTCATCATTGTTCTTTTGCATTTTACTTGTTATGGAAATGCCTGTGTGTTGCCAAATAAAAAACACGGGAGTAGCCATTAGCAAAAATGTGGCTTGATCTGAAGCTTAATAATTAAAGGTGCCATATGTAAGAATGTGGCCAAAAACAGTTACTACATTCAAATTCAAAATACCAACCTACTTATACCTACTTTTAGGTTTCGTTTTCTGACGTAACTGGCAACCCGTGGTTGCTCTGCAGTTGAGACTCTACTGACTGCAATGATTGGTAGACGGCGGTAGGAGGCGCCACAGGCCAAAACAAAATATTTGCATTATTTTTTTTAATGCAAATATTTTGTCTGTACTGTTGTTGTTGGTGAGTTCAGTTTGTTATATGAACATTATTCCTGAGTCTCTGTGACATATTAGGAGGATTTTATCATTTATTACATAATGCACCTTTAACATTTATACAATTATGTACAAGACCTTGCCTGCTTTAGGAATTCTGCATTGTTAGTTCACAAGTAGAGCTGATCCCAGATAAGAACTCGTGAAAAGCCATACACTGAAGCAGGGCATGGTCTGGCTCAGAGAAGATCACAACAACAAGCACATTTATGTGTTCAGGAATGCGCCTGGAATTTCCTACATGGAAACAAAAACCATGAGCAAACATTGTATTTCACTTAACTACATCTTAGAAAGAATCCTTTCAAGGACAGTGGAAATTGGCGGAGCTCTGCGGATCAGAGTGCAGCGCATCCATTCCGCAGTGTATCCGTTCTGCAACCAGTGTATTTTGGGGGATAAAAAAAACTGCCCCCACAGGATTGTACAGTATTGTTCCACTGTGTTGCCTCATGGCCTTGCTCATTTCCTGAAATTTTACTATAAAGGGGGCTGAAAATATATCTTCAACACAATGTTAGGACATCAGTACAAATCTAAAAGCATCTAACCAACACCCATGTGATTAATATTTTGCTCATGGGTCCCCTGGCCACATTGACTGTTTACCTCTTGACCCAGTTCACCACCAAAATGTTTCCAGTCAGTTACAGTAATGATTACTGTCAAAGTGTTGGCCTATTTTAACCTCTATTTGGAGCTGCTGCTCCCCCTCCCTTCCCTGGAGTGGGCGCATCAAGATTCCCATCAGGGCCTCTTTGACAGAGAGGGCAGATGACATTAGCATTGATCTAACCCTGTGAAAAACACACTGACAAAGGGCTGAGACAAGCCCAGACTAGTCTCCTTGTCCTGGCACAAAGTCATCCCTCGCCCATTTCCCCTAAAGTGTTCAGAAGGAGGAAAACAGAGAAAACTGATTTTATTTCTCTCACCCACAAGCAAAAAGATTTCCTCTATTCTCAAACAAAGTAGAGAGAGAAAACATAAAGAGAGGGACAGGCTGAGGGAGAGAGTGTGAACTCAAAACAGGCCATGAATATTAAGGCAAAGGATAAAGAGAAATAAGAGTAGAACAGAGGAGGAGAAATAAAGCAGTGGAAGAGAGAAATACAAAGAAACAGAAAACATCTGGAGTCTCAGCTGCTTTGAAGCCAAATGCTTTATGAATTCAAATTTCAGTCAATGTTTATCTCATAAAATGGGATAGATGAGGAACAAGTTCAGAGCTTTTGTGTGTGTGTGTATTTGCAGCTTTATTTTATTTGCATCTATGAGCTTATTCTATGTAAATTCTACTTTAAAGAAGGAAACAGCAGAGGCAACAGGGTGATACATTCACAGATGCTTTAAAAATACACAAAATGAAAAACAAAGAAAATGTGTTATCTCTCTCCCTCCAGAGTGGTCCTTGAGAACAGAGGCGCAGCTTGTGAACAGGCAGGGCAGGCAACTGCTTGGGGCCCTAAGCTGATAGGGGGCCCCCGACACTCGGAGCCTGAGGGCTGTTTTTACTGAAATGTGCAGTGAGCAGCCGCCTCCCCGTCCCCCTTAAACAACAATGACATGTCAGTAGTAAACCTCCCTAAAGGGGCCCCACCTCACTTTAACCTGTGTGAAGTTATCGTTCTGCAAGTTGGAAAATGAAGAGGATTATTTACAGTGTAATGCATATCTTTATTACTCAGTTTATATATGTTTTTTACAGTTATTTACAGTATTTTATTGTTCTATATATTTATATTGTTTTATAATGTGGGTTCTTTACAGTGTAATGTATTTTTTTACTACGTTTATATAGTTTTTTTAAAAGCTATTTACAGTATTTTATTGTTCTTTACATTTATATTTTCACATACTTTTTAATTACAAGGTTTGTCCATGTTATTTCATTCATTTCGTAAAAATTGGTGTCAGATTATATATAACATAATGATGATGAACACTGGTTGGAAGGAAGGGCCCCCTGTGAATGTTAGCTTAGGGCCCCTACAGACTCTAGAATTGCCTCTGCTTGAGAAAAGAATGAACTGGGCAATTTGCTCCTATTTTACACGTCTTTTCACTTTGAGAATCAATAAAGAATCAACAAAAATCTGCCCTTGAAAAAGACTGAGAATTGACATTAGTGTGTAAAGTGTTTAAATCAGTCTCTGGAAAAACTGACAGTACAAAGAACAGCTCACTAACCCAGACAGAAATATCATTAGAATAAAAAGTGGAAAATTGTTAGTTTACAGCTGTTAAGTGTGTGGTATGGAAGTGGGACAGAAAAACATGTGTTTAAACACTTGATTTTTGCTCAATTAGCATGCAGCTTAGGCTCAGCTGTAGAGCTGTTCACACATATATGCATAAACAAAGCCATCCTTGATCACATGAGTGCCCGATTCCATTTTATGACTACAGTGCTAATTTGACTAATGCGCGAGTGGGCGCTCGAGTAAACCAGCAGAAATGAAATCCGATCGAATTACAAACACCTGGATGGAGACAGATGTGCGTGAAAATCTTCCACTGTCACCATGAATGGTGAAGCTGCCCTGATGACAACGCCAGGTGCTAATCCACATAATCATGTATACTCAGAAATCCAGAGCAGTAAAATATCTGTTAAAAGGGTTAGACAGCATATCATTTAGCACTATGTAGAGTGACACTACGCCAACAGGGGAGGAGGGGGTTTCAGGCTACTTACTCATACTTACTTTTATTTTTATTTTTTTAAAGCATACATTCTGCTACAGACATGCCTGCCATCCACACTACCACAACACATTAAGAGAAGTTTAAAAATGTTGTTGGCTCCATTTTTAGTTTGAAAACATCAGGACTGCCCCCTTCAGTATGAGCGGGAAAACTGGAGACATTTGGAAACGATGCAGTTTCCCACGTTCACTTCCTGACGAGTTCTTTTTTAGCTACAACTTAGCTTCGACGATCAGCTGTGAAGGACAAGTCCTGGTGTGTTCATAGTGATGCCTACATTATTCCCCTGGAATATGTTGGTTTGATACACATCCAAAGGACCGTTGAGCTTTGAACACGTGTCACACACAGGTCAGAAGATAAGTGACGATTTATGAAAGCAGCAGGCTAACTAGCTAGCGGGTGGCTACCCGCCGAGTGCCCCGAGAGAGCATAATGTCCAATAAACATTTAACAAGCTTAGTAGCTCCTGGATTAAAAATCAACTGTAATTCATTGGGGGCCGCCAGAAATAGTTTTGCGGGCCGCCATTGGCTCTCGGGCCGCACATTGAGAACCAATGTTCTAAAACAAAAAATTACTTCATGGTTAATCTGGATCATTTCTGGTGTGGTTTTGGGGCGGCAAGATTAAAAGAAGAGTAGTAGTTGGCAGTTAGGGCTATAACAATGACTTGATTAACTATATCAACAGTTGATTTCAGCTCCTTCGAAGTGAATTTGGGGGGTTTTCCTATAGGACAGTGAACTGAATAGTGGGAACAATAGATATTCAAGGACAAAGAACAACTAATCCATAAACCGAGGGACTAATTGACCGGTTAATCAATAATGAAAATTGATAATTGTTGCAGTAACACAGTGGATTTTGCGCAAGCTACTTGTTGTGCAGCGTATGTGTAAGTATTTGTATGGTCAGAACGGGTCAGTATTTCATGACCCATAAATACACAAATATGTAACTGTAACTCCACTTTCATCCCAAGGCTGAGTCTCAGTCTCTGCAGACCCATAAACGCAGCAAAAATAAATACCTGCATCCACAGCACAATTCATCTTTAATGCTTAAGGTGCTCAGAGCTATGGCCTTCCAACACTTGTCCACCCTGACCTGGCCCTACGGACATTACTTACACCCGAGTGAGTGATGAGAGTGTGTGTGTTTCTGAATTTATGTCTGCTCTTTACAACTGGCAGAGGGTTTCTTGAGAGATGAAAGCAGCCCCATCAGAGTAAGGTCACTGAAGCCACTTGAAATGACTTGGAGGGGAAACATGAACTGGGGTGCATGTGGAAAAGCCTGAAAGGGTTTACTGGTTGTTAAACAAAAGAAAATAACATTCCCATAAGAAGGGCAAAAGTTTAAATGAATGCAATCAATCTCTAACAGGTCAAGATGACTTGTGAGAATATACAGTCTGCATGCAGTGGGTGAATTGGACTAGTATCAGTATTAGGACAGGAAATAAAAACAAACATAAACAATGCTGTGCATGTTTTTCACATCTGAAGTATAATTTAAACCAGATGTGTTTATTTAATTGGTCTAAAAATAGAGGGATAAACAATAGCCGACTAAAGAGAGGAAATGAGAGAAATTAAACAACTGTAAAGATCTAAAATGAAGTGGAGAAAAAAAACCCAGAAAACTCTCTGAAGATCAACACTACTTTGGTGGTAAAATCAAGCTTTTCTGTTGCCTTTTCATGTCTAAATATCTCCCTTCTCAAAATCAGTTCCAGTATTTAATCTTTATTGGTCTAATTTGTTAATCTTGAATGGTTTGTCAAATAAGAAACATTAATACAGGGGAAAAAAGGAAAATAATATGTCTCTGAATTTAGGCTCTGAAACTCTTCAGATCCTGGAATTATTTTACCTTAACAAATGAGTATGTGGTCTTATCAGACTGTAATCTACTGTAGTCTCTGGTGTGATTTCTAATCTGTGCTTTTATCTTGGTCACACAAACGTTCTCTGATCCCTTTTGACTCCACATGAGTTGGAGATGACACAGTCTGGTGAAGTGAGGGGAGGGAACGTAAGAGAACATCAGAGAACATCATGCCTGTCTGAGCAATAAACCCACACATACCTGCTACTGGTGCCCTTCACTCATCCAGCAGGACATGGAAGCTCTGACTGAATGATAGGATACTTATCAAATATGCATTATGCAGTATAATCACTCTTGTAATGTATGGTTAGTGCCATCAGTGTGTGGCAAGATGTAAATTATTCAATCAAGGGCAAACAGACAAGCATATTTGTTGTCATTGCTCTTTGACTTCATCCCTTTGCAAACACTGGAGTTTCTGAATCCAGATACTTTCTTTGCACAAAGGAAAAACGGCTGCAAATCCAATTGATTCTGGTCCGTTCTTCTCTAAGTAAAGTGCATTAGCTCCATCTATTATTCTACTCAGGTCCCATCGTCACAGTGCCCCATGAATAAATATGCAGTAATGTAATGTAAATGTAAATGTGATGGCTGCAGCTTTAGTATCAGTCTAACAACACAATCAGATTGTCCTCTGATTGTAAGAGTGACTCCAACCTAATTCAAAGTCAAGAGGAACTCTCTCCTGACAAACGCTGGACTCCTTTAAAGAAGCATTCGGATAAAATCTTATCAAGAGAGGTTAAGTTGTGTCACTCACACTAATGTGGAATGAGATGGATTTGCCTTTTTATATCATGTAAATAGTCATTTTTACAGAAACTAATACTGGCAGACACAATGGAACATAACAGAAGCAATAGTAATCTACTTTTAATGTCAACATATTTGAAGTACAGTCAAAGCATAATTCAGCCTTCACCACACAATTCAATACTTAGTGGTTCACTGTGTAAAATGTAGGATTTTTTTAATGATGATTATTTATTTATGAATTGAATAATGTATGACTGCTTGACAATGAAATACTTTAGTTTGTGTAGCCTGATAATTAGCCATTTAGTTTATGATGTGTCATACTCATACACGCAATGCAGAAACTAATTGCCAGCATCTGTTTCCATGGGAACTTTATCAACTAACTCATCACACTTGTTGATGACGACATACTTTCTGATTGTGAAAGTTCCCTCACACTTGGTAAAAGTGGGCAGAAGATGCCTGTTTGTTGCAGTTGGCACATTCACCAGTAGATATCAAACATTTTTACACCTTTCGCTCAATCAAAGCCCTATAATGTAGTCAGACCATGGTACTATGTGTAAGTGACTGTGTAGTTTGTATAGTTAGATACTTTTTGTTTTTGAGACTAAAGTCAGCTCACTGTCAAAGTGCATCAGGGCAAATGGATCATTTCCTGAATTTCAAAAATGCATTTAAATTATTCCTTAAGAGGTTTGCAAATATTTTCAACAGATTCTTGTTCAGGGCGATGTCGACTATTATGATGGTAAATTTCAAGTCATTCTGAGATACTTTTTGATTTTGAGACTAAAGTCAGTTCACTGTCAAAGTGCATCAGGGCAAATGGATCATTTCCTGAATTAAAAAAATTCATGGATCCTTGTTCAGGGCGATGTCGACTATTATGATGTTCTGTAATATTAACAGTGAAGCACTGTTTATTAAAAATAACACCTTAATACTGTTGAAATTCTGCCGTAAATTCACAGAAATGATTTACAGTGCAGTTAATACCCACATAAGTGGTGGCTATTCACCCCTTTTCCCCAGCAACCCACAGTACGCAAAGAAGTGGAACTTAAATGTCTGCTGGTGTAGAGCAGCACTATTAGCTTTCTGCAGTTACAGCATCTGGCACATTCTGACCCTTCTTTGGCATTAGTGAAGACGACACTGTAAAAAAACTTTTTTGTGTCTTGATTTATCATTGAGTGAAATTCCTCTTTTCTTCCCTCTGCGTTTGCCAGGAATATTCGGTCACTCCTGATCAATGAATACTAATCTAGGGTTATTTTCTCACTATTTACAGGCTTATCTGGAGCTTGCAAAAGTTGCACTGAAATGCGAGTTGATTATGATTTATAGGGGGAAACTGTCATGGGGCGTGCATGTGCATGGTTTCATAAATGGAAATATTTACGTGTGGAGACACTTTCTGTGTTTCATACGTATGCAAACTTTTCAGGCGTTATCCATATATGAATGAGGCCTCTGGTCTTTCTCCTGTATCTCTGCTCTGCCTCTTCTTCATTCCTTTTATCTCCCCACTCTTCTGTCCCCCATTTTCACCCCGACTGGCTGAGGCAGATGGCTGCACATCTTTGAGTCTGGTTCTACCAGAGAATCTTCCCTGTTAAAAAGGGCATTTGTTTTTTTTTCCCCCTCTGATGCCAAGTTATTTCTCATTGTGTGATCTGTTGGGTTCCTTTCTTTTCTCCGGCTATGTATGAGATATTATAATTGGTTTGAAACAAATATTATGCACATTGTGGTGGTTCTTTTTTTATGATTATTAATTCACCCCCTGCCTATGAATGTCAAAGTCAAGCCAATTCAATTACCTTATACAGCTGCCATGAAACATATGTTGTTAGGTGCTATCTTTATTTTTTTCTATAAGAATGTGTGACCTCTAACGCTGTAACGATATGCGTATCGAAATCGAAATCAAGACACTCAGAGCCACGAACCTGTCTTGTGGCGTGAGAAAACAGAATCTTGAAACGCCCTTTCTAACTCCCAGTTATTTTTCCAGTCAGCTACATGATATGAGCCGTTAGTGCTACCAAACTTTTCAAATTACTATTATGTTTATTATTAATTAAGTACAGTCATTATTAACGCGCTATGTTTTTTAATCGCGTTAACCTCTTCACGGTTTCCCCCCAGTACCGGGGGCAGCGTCAGACGCAGCGACAAAAGCGTCGTAAAACCATGTCTAACTTTAACAAACACAGACATGCTGCATACACACAGAAAGGACAGAAACTCAGCTAAAAGCTCATATAAACCATTCTTATGTTCACCAAACACAGTTAAAACACCGATTGATCAAACCCACAGGAGGTGAAAAAAATCGTTACAGCGCACATGTTTAAAAGCGACACCGGAGCGTCAGCGTGATTATGTAAACAGTGGAGAATTCACAGGTTCTAACGGTAATATTTTTATCACTCTACGAACAAGATTCACGGATCCAGCCCCAAAATAAGAGCAAAACAACAACTGACTTTCAAGAAATACAAGCAGAAATGTTGTCTTACCTTTGCTGTTTATCAAAACAAGTTATTTCCGCTGGAACAAAACTACTTCTCATGAAGAACTACACTTCCCAGCATGCTTTGGGGACAAATCCCAGTCTGATTGATCATTTACTTTGTATTTTTCAACAGTATTATTTTGTTACAGAAAAGAGAGAAATCTTTGGTTATTTATTTATGTTCAAATCTGTTCACAGTGTTCCAACATATGTTACATTAAGTTGTCATATAAGTAAATGTTGTTTAAAATGTTTTTAAAATGTGCACATACATTAAGTCAGGGGGGATATGAGCCACTCATGTCATCTTTTTAACCACACTGAGCTCCGAGGGGCAACCTGTGACACTTTCTCTTCCTTCAGCTGAATACCGATCACACACGAGAGAAGACAGAGTGATGTAGGCTATATACAGGATAAGCAGAGAGTGTGGGTGAGACACAGTATGCAAGCAGGGGATTGATTCTGATCTGAACTCATACATATGCAGCCGGTCACATGGGAACAGACACACACACTGGTCTAAACTACAGACTAATAGAAAAAGAAAAAAAAACGGGGATGTTCTGCCACAACACCACTTGAGATGATTGAGGGTCTGAATCCCATATTCGAGATCCAAATAGTGTCAAAGAATCAATGAATAAATGCAAATCCAAACTGTTGACTTCAGCACATGCCAGCTGGCTGGTGTGACTTCTACCATAATTCTTTATGTATGAGCCCGCAAGGTACGGTGTCTGCGTTATTCAGGCCTCTGAGGATCTGTGCTGCTGATACTGCTCAATTCCTTCAAGAGCTGCATTATGTAAAAAGCAAATAAATCACTACACAGAGGCTGAGTCATGTAGGTGCTGCTCTATTCACCCTAATAATCCGAGAACAAACTAGAAAGAAAACTTGCACAGTGTAAGAATGGCGCTGATTTGGAAAATTTGTTGTAACTTTTCCAGTCACAACAAAAGGCATAAACAGACTCAAATGAGCAGCAATGAAAATCAAAGCATGAGCTTCCACTGCACATGGAAAACATACAGGTTTATGCAAATGTGACGTTATATATCAACCTTCTCCTGTATAACACACAGCTTGATTATACATAAGCTTAAATAATTATCAGTCTTTGGCTGAGGTTTGTCTGACATGTTGCTTCATTAGCTGTGGCGCTACATGGCATGACAATATAGATTATACTGTATTTAACCAGTGGAAGATTAGAGAGTCAACTGAGTATTTAGATAACATTATTCATTGTATCTCTGGAGGTGAACTGAGACAAATTATATAGAAGTATATGTATGTATGTATGGAGCAGATCTATATCCTCCACAGAAGCTTACAGCTAAAGTGATGGGATTTTAAGTAGTAGAAAGGGATGACACCTCTGTTGGTAGGGCTGAGTGAGTAGAGCTGTGACAGTGAAGGTACGGACGGTCCCTATGATGATTTACAGTAGCTTAATATCATGGTAGCAAGGTCTGCAGTATTATTGCATACACACTACACTTCCCAGCATTCTTTGGGGACAAATCCCAGTCTGATTGATCATTACAGATGGACATTAGATCATTCTGATTAGAGAAAGGCGAATGTCCGCACAGATGCGTCACATGCCCTTTTGACTCGCTAATGAAGTGATTCACACGCATTTGAAGACCGGGGTCTGATTCTACCGGTTTAGAGGTTTAAAACGAGCTGTCAATCACCCAAAATGACCAAGGTAAGCCAGAGCTATGGCGCTGCGTAACTGAAGACGCTGCAGAGTCACAGTTGTTATTATGCACCGCAGAGGGAGCATCGATTTACAGCCAGTTTTTTTTTTCGAAACAAGTTCTTTTTAGACAATAGTGATATATAAATAAAATTAAATGGGTTTTTAATAATTTGGTACCTAAGAAATCTCAAATGGCACAGATGGTGCCAAACTGAGCAGAAAGAGAGAACGACTAGACATCTCTTTAATAAAACCTCTGTAATTTCACTCTGCTTCATTTCTACAGCATCAGACTTTGCACAGCTCATGTCCATATGTTGTTATATGACCTCCATGTGTTTTTAAGCTCCTACTGCATAGTTAGGCTGTGTTCCATGTACATTTACTCTGACACAGTGGCATCTACAGTGAAACTTACACCTCTGGTGGAATCTCACAAGTGTTATCTGTAGTTTGATACCAAGATAACTCACATAGAGCTTGTAACTGCAGAGATTTACTCTATTTAGTTTGGGCATGTCATTTTAGAGCAGGGACTCCAAAAAGAGGGTCAGGGAAGAAGTGGTTAACTGTGCACATGTACTTGCAGATATGGACTGCCGCTTAGTAGAAGAAAGCTATCTTGGTTGTCGTGCATAGCACAAGTCTACTTTTATTGCTACTGCCAAGGACTGTTTCCCCCCAACAGCTGGAACACTGACACTGCTCCATCTCCAATATCTCCACCATCACCATGGCTGGGTTTTAAACACCATTCCTCCTTGTAGCACTTCAAATCAAATCAGGAGGAGAGTATGTTGGCAGGTTACATCCCATTTTCTTGTCAATAGAGAAATTAGAGAATAGAGAAATTAGAGAAACAAGTGTATGCATTCTCAAATATCTTGATAATGGAAATTCACCACAATCACCTTTTTCTTAAGTGCTTTCATCTCAATACAAGAGTATATCTTCCCATCCGTATCAGCTCCTAAACCTTATCGCCTGTATTGCCTCCAATGCAATAACCATTGTTTCTGTCTGTACCACAGTATGTATTTTCATGTGTTTGATATTATATTGCATTGATATTACTACATTATAAAGCAATGATGAATTAATGACTGACCATGGGAAAAGCAAACGTCAATCATAAACATACTGTTCAGTTTAATTGAAATTCATGAAAGTTCAGTGTAAGTTACAGCTTGACTACAGTGGCAACACTTCATTGTTCTTGGTCACTATCACTGTCACTGGGCAGTGACACTGGAAATATGACCTGAAGGAATGTGGGTGGCTATTTCACTTCAGTAATTACAGCTCAGGAGGAACAGGAAGAGATAACAGTCAGTCATTCAATCACTGCATTGATTCTTCCACAGTTCACCTCAATGTGCAAACCACTGCATTTCCCTAAATATAGCATCCATCATCTTTCATCATGACAACCCAACACTTTATGAAGCAGCACAATACTCATAGTGATGTTGTCTTTATCATGTCCAAATCAATGCTTTTGATATGAAAAATTGGTTAGTTGGTTGGTTTACAAGAACAATTTAATTTACTGACTTACTCATATAGACTACACAAATAAACTCAAATAGTTCACTGTCTTAGCTAAAACAAATTGACCAAGAAAGAACCACAAATCCACTGCACATACTAATAAAAACAACACACAACAGACACACAAATAAACTGTCATGTGATTTGTATGAAAATATTTCACAACATTCTGCTAAGGTATATTTACCTACAAATATGAACTGCATTTTTTTTAGGATCTGTGCTGCTGATACTGCTCAATTCCTTCAAGAGCTGCATTATGTAAAAAGCAAATAAATCACTACACAGAGGCTGAGTCATGTAGGTGCTGCTCTATTCACCCTAATAATCCGAGAACAAACTAGAAAGAAAACTTGCACAGTGTAAGAATGGCGCTGATTTGGAAAATTTGTTGTAACTTTTCCAGTCACAACAAAAGGCATAAACAGACTCAAATGAGCAGCAATGAAAATCAAAGCATGAGCTTCCACTGCACATGGAAAACATACAGGTTTATGCAAATGTGACGTTATATATCAACCTTCTCCTGTATAACACACAGCTTGATTATACATAAGCTTAAATAATTATCAGTCTTTGGCTGAGGTTTGTCTGACATGTTGCTTCATTAGCTGTGGCGCTACATGGCATGACAATATAGATTATACTGTATTTAACCAGTGGAAGATTAGAGAGTCAACTGAGTATTTAGATAACATTATTCATTGTATCTCTGGAGGTGAACTGAGACAAATTATATAGAAGTATATGTATGTATGTATGGAGCAGATCTATATCCTCCACAGAAGCTTACAGCTAAAGTGATGGGATTTTAAGTAGTAGAAAGGGATGACACCTCTGTTGGTAGGGCTGAGTGAGTAGAGCTGTGACAGTGAAGGTACGGACGGTCCCTATGATGATTTACAGTAGCTTAATATCATGGTAGCAAGGTCTGCAGTATTATTGCATACACACTACACTTCCCAGCATTCTTTGGGGACAAATCCCAGTCTGATTGATCATTACAGATGGACATTAGATCATTCTGATTAGAGAAAGGCGAATGTCCGCACAGATGCGTCACATGCCCTTTTGACTCGCTAATGAAGTGATTCACACGCATTTGAAGACCGGGGTCTGATTCTACCGGTTTAGAGGTTTAAAACGAGCTGTCAATCACCCAAAATGACCAAGGTAAGCCAGAGCTATGGCGCTGCGTAACTGAAGACGCTGCAGAGTCACAGTTGTTATTATGCACCGCAGAGGGAGCATCGATTTACAGCCAGTTTTTTTTTTCGAAACAAGTTCTTTTTAGACAATAGTGATATATAAATAAAATTAAATGGGTTTTTAATAATTTGGTACCTAAGAAATCTCAAATGGCACAGATGGTGCCAAACTGAGCAGAAAGAGAGAACGACTAGACATCTCTTTAATAAAACCTCTGTAATTTCACTCTGCTTCATTTCTACAGCATCAGACTTTGCACAGCTCATGTCCATATGTTGTTATATGACCTCCATGTGTTTTTAAGCTCCTACTGCATAGTTAGGCTGTGTTCCATGTACATTTACTCTGACACAGTGGCATCTACAGTGAAACTTACACCTCTGGTGGAATCTCACAAGTGTTATCTGTAGTTTGATACCAAGATAACTCACATAGAGCTTGTAACTGCAGAGATTTACTCTATTTAGTTTGGGCATGTCATTTTAGAGCAGGGACTCCAAAAAGAGGGTCAGGGAAGAAGTGGTTAACTGTGCACATGTACTTGCAGATATGGACTGCCGCTTAGTAGAAGAAAGCTATCTTGGTTGTCGTGCATAGCACAAGTCTACTTTTATTGCTACTGCCAAGGACTGTTTCCCCCCAACAGCTGGAACACTGACACTGCTCCATCTCCAATATCTCCACCATCACCATGGCTGGGTTTTAAACACCATTCCTCCTTGTAGCACTTCAAATCAAATCAGGAGGAGAGTATGTTGGCAGGTTACATCCCATTTTCTTGTCAATAGAGAAATTAGAGAATAGAGAAATTAGAGAAACAAGTGTATGCATTCTCAAATATCTTGATAATGGAAATTCACCACAATCACCTTTTTCTTAAGTGCTTTCATCTCAATACAAGAGTATATCTTCCCATCCGTATCAGCTCCTAAACCTTATCGCCTGTATTGCCTCCAATGCAATAACCATTGTTTCTGTCTGTACCACAGTATGTATTTTCATGTGTTTGATATTATATTGCATTGATATTACTACATTATAAAGCAATGATGAATTAATGACTGACCATGGGAAAAGCAAACGTCAATCATAAACATACTGTTCAGTTTAATTGAAATTCATGAAAGTTCAGTGTAAGTTACAGCTTGACTACAGTGGCAACACTTCATTGTTCTTGGTCACTATCACTGTCACTGGGCAGTGACACTGGAAATATGACCTGAAGGAATGTGGGTGGCTATTTCACTTCAGTAATTACAGCTCAGGAGGAACAGGAAGAGATAACAGTCAGTCATTCAATCACTGCATTGATTCTTCCACAGTTCACCTCAATGTGCAAACCACTGCATTTCCCTAAATATAGCATCCATCATCTTTCATCATGACAACCCAACACTTTATGAAGCAGCACAATACTCATAGTGATGTTGTCTTTATCATGTCCAAATCAATGCTTTTGATATGAAAAATTGGTTAGTTGGTTGGTTTACAAGAACAATTTAATTTACTGACTTACTCATATAGACTACACAAATAAACTCAAATAGTTCACTGTCTTAGCTAAAACAAATTGACCAAGAAAGAACCACAAATCCACTGCACATACTAATAAAAACAACACACAACAGACACACAAATAAACTGTCATGTGATTTGTATGAAAATATTTCACAACATTCTGCTAAGGTATATTTACCTACAAATATGAACTGCATTTTTTTTAACCTGAGAGAACATCTTCTAATCTAAATGCACACACACACTAGCACTTCAGTTTCATTTAATAGGACATGTAGTATTGGGCTTCCTAATCAGCCATGTTTGAGGATGCCCACCACACAAAGTAAACACAGGTTTCCTGCCATTACAGGCGCAAATATCTGAAGGATCAGACTACATTGTTTGCAGAAAAACTATCTGCAGTGAAGAAAAGCTGTGAAGTGAAAGACAGCACTCTTCAATCAAAGAGGGCAGCCATCAAGATAAAACCGTTATCAGATTCAAAAGAGAAACGAGGGGCTGGACAAAGGAGGAGGAATATGATCCGCTGAAAAGCTTCATTGTTGCTGCCAACAAAAAGGTGACTCGTTAAGGAAAAGTCCTAACGTTGGAGGGATCGCAGTTGGTAAAGACGAACCTTCTGAAGATTAGTGGATACTTTATTCGTGTGGTAAAGTCTTTGAAAAAAGAGCATTTAGAGAACAGCTGCTAATAAAGTGAGTCAAAAGTATCATGTTATTCAAAGTTCAGCAGAAGGGGGCATGACTCTTGCTTTAGTAGACACCGACATTCACTTTCAACAAAACACAGAAACTAAGCAATTAAAACAGAAATTCAAACCATTCATGCAGCTGAGGTCAAAAACATCAAACTATCTATGAAAAGTTAAATAAAACATATACAGTATAAACTGAAATAATTGCAGGTATAGGTAGAAAGAGAGCTAGTGTTTCTCCTTGCTGACAGAACAAGCTACTCTTTGTGGAAATGGAGACACCTGGGAAATTTAGTTTGCACTTTCCTCCCTGATCAGCTGTTTATTGTCCACAGCTTCCTGAAAAAAGCTGAGCTGGACAACTGTGTGCCAGTATTTCTTCTCAACTCAGTGGGATACATGCTGAGACCACCGCGTAAAGCCACAACATCGTGTTACATGTTGGAGACGTGCAGTAATTGGGTGATGCAGCTGGTTTGCTTTTGCCTGGGATACTGAAGGTGACATGAGAAGATTTTGTCGCTTTATCAAGTGAAGATGTGAATAGACGTCATTGTGCCTTAGGGCATTCGTCACTATCTAAGGATGGACCAGAGTACAGTGAATCATTAATCTTTCAATGGTGGGCCTACATGGACATTATTCTGTGCATTTCAAGGACTCCTGCATGAAACGATGGATTGCTTTGAATTCCTTGGCCCAAGGGGGTGCATGCATGGGCCAGCTGTGCATCACATGACACACACACACAGCAGCGTATGAACATAAAAGCAAAACATCTCCAGAGAGAGGGAGAGGCATGCACAGATACACACACAAAAGTAAACGGACATAAAAACACACACAAAAGCACATATAAGGCATTTACAGTATGATAGCAGTCCATCATTTATTTAATTGTGTTATTCTTTACCGCTTCATTTGCTAAATCTCCCACTGTGCATAGGTGAAGAAAATGTAATTAAAATTAAAGGCTACAAACATCATACACATGAAGGAGCTAACATGAACAAGGACATATGAACAGAACAACACACACACACACACACACACACACACACACACCACAACAACAGGCAGTCCTTTAAGGGAATCTGAACCATCAGACATTCATTTAGATGCAATAACATTATGTCTGCTGGTGATAAGGTCATCAGGTTGTTTTTGCTCCATTAATCAAGAGTCCTGTTTCATAATCAACCTTTCAAACCAGGAGCTCAAAGTCATGCTGTCTGCTTTGACTGATGAAAATGACAGCAAACATATATTGACTTCATAATTATGCCATCTAGCACAGACTCCTGACCCTCTTTAGGTGGTATCCCAATGTCATTTGCTGTGAGGCTGTATATCAGTTGTCCGTCGGGGTCCCCTCTCAACTTAGCATGTGCAAAACATACAGAACCACAGCATGGTACATCTCGCCGTTCAGGGTTTGTTTTTCCATAAGGTAAAGGTCAACAGGGAACTGATCCAATAAGCATTAGTGATACAACGCCACGTAAGGAGGCGGAGTCAAACCTACATGTCTAATAAATCCCTTTTTTTCTTCCGCATGTATACTCGGACTCTGCAAATTGTCTGATTGCCTGTCTTAAGGTGGATTTCCACCGCGGCGCAGTGCCTTAGGAGCCAGCGGTATTCACGGAAGATCACGTTATAATCTCGAACGGATATACTGTGTGTATAAAGGAAACAACAACAACAACAACAACAGCTTCTTTCATTCTCCGATATGGAAGAACCTTTGATCTGGTGTCATAAATGATTTTATGTTTCTCCACTTCAACAATCAGTCTCTCGTGGTACATTATGACTCTCAGAGACGCTCTGATTCATTAACTGTTGACCTGGCAGCACCGGTCACGACGTTATGTTGATGTGAAGTTGTGACAGGCTATATGACCTGCGACCTTGTGTTTTATTTTCAAAAGGGGGGCGGAAGTGTTTTACTTTGAGTCTGTGTCAGACTTCCTGTCTGGTGTGATCTGCTCTGTTGAAATTTGATGAGACTTGCCGCAGCGCGCCCAGTGGAAATGCTCTCATTGATGAGAATGGAAGCTATTTGCAACAGTGACCACATCGCTGACGTGCCATGGCTGTAATGCGTCCAGTGGAAATCCGTCTTTAGTCGGACTACAGCCATAGCTCGGTTAAACTGAGCATGTAAACGTGATCGTTCACTGTGATACACAAGACTGTTAAGACATAGACGAGGTCTGAAAAGCCATATTTATTCTATAGCTACTTGGTTTGGTGATGGATATGAAAATGGAAAAACATTAACCTCGCACAAGGATTACTGTAAAACAAATGATGTAGCGATGACAACTGCAGGGTAATATTTATAATTCCATAACCCAAAATAGGTTACTACAAAAACATTTTTGTAAACATCATAGCATCTGATAACTCAAGGAGAAGTCCATTTATTTTTTGTGAGCCAGCCCCTCCCTGTCTTCTCTTCAGGGTTCCCACGTCACACATCAATGTGACAAAAATCTGTGCAGATTGTGACCCATAGGCAGATTTATTCCCGCTATTAAATTTGTATAATCCCAGATGCTAAGCTCGACTCTCCTTTGGGCCCCAAAATCTTTCCCTGCAAATTAATAAGTTCATAATCTCTAACCTCCATCTTAACACTCATTCGAGGCAGAGACCGGCAACCAGCATCACAATTGTTGCAAGGACAGGACCCTAATCCACACTACACAAATAAACACATATTTTCTGTAATGCATTAGACATTAACACTTAGTCATTTTGGATAACAAAGTCTGTCACATTATGACATTTTGACTCCATTAACAGCCTCCTGAGTGTATTCAAGAGGCAATAACCGCAAACACATCTGCCCAGGACAGAGAAACATGGGGAGAACACACTTGAGGGAAATCTGAACTGCACATGCAGAGACTGAAAATGTGCAACTGCATCAAATATAACCTCTAAATAACCTGCAAACAACTACTGTGATCTGTCACTGCACATCTGACACTAACACAATTCAGAGATAAAGAACAAATATTAAATAGTAAGTACAAAACACACACCGTGCACACATAAGGACAGAGAGATAGACGGGCACTGTCAATTGTTGCTGCTCTAACAGGGATGTGCCATCATATCATGCCTTTAACAGTCATTTCCTGCACCTCTACACCCCAACACCATCTACAGAAAGACAAACAATTCCAGATGATCTTTTCAATTACGTATCATACCACAGTGTAGAGTAAAGAGGAAAACAGAGGTGGGGCAGCACAAAGAGGTTAAAAGAGAAAGGAAGGGGCGATGATGACCATGGGCAAATACAGTAAAAGTGTAATAATAGACAGATGGTTTACAGCCACTCAAGATTAGGAAAATAAGGGGCTGAGATGGAGGTAGAAAAATATCAAACAACAACCCTGGGATTAGGCAGTGAGGACAGGGATTTGTAATATGGACAGTTGTGAATGAGGGCAGTGTGGCATACATACACATACACATATGCACACACCCATGGAGACATACACAAGCTAGGCCTCCAGAGATTAAACTGAGGTCATTTGACCTTACTGAGGACCACATAAACCACGCAAATCTAACCCAAGAGCAACTCAACTTAAAGCGCTGCTGTATTCTTTATGTTCCTTTCAGACTAGCTACTCCAAAAATAAATTGCCTTGGTAATGTTCTGGAAATTCCCAGAGCCAAATTTATATCACTCGAGTGTCACTGAGTTGCATTTTTGTTGTTTCAACCTCACCGCAGAAACTGCTCCAAAAAATAGTGTAGTCTTGTTATATGTCTCCTGTTTCTTCTATTCTTTCACCACAGAAACAAGAGACAATTTAGGTGCAGCTCTCCAGCTCCAATTTATGTAGAATGATATATGTATTATATATATATAGAGCATATATAGAATATATATATGTATATTGAAAATTCTCACACTCTAATTTGAAGGCTGGGACCTCACAAAATAACAGATAAAACTGAAAAAGAGACCACATTACCTGTTGAGAAGTGGCAGCAATCAGCACAACAGCGAATGTGGAGAAACAGAGAAAAGAAGACAGACAAGTATTAGAGAATTAAGCTGCTGAACAGTTCAAACTAAATTATTCTCAAAAACAGGAAACATCCACTTTGTACACAGGTATACACTAAAACCAATGCACAACAGATTTGTTGATAAGGCATTCATTAGCATATTGATTACTCAACTCGATGTTGTTCAATTTGTGATTGGCTGCCAGGAGAGTTATAGTGCTGTGAAATCACACCAACATGGTTTACTATGGAAGAGCTTGATTAGGCTTATTTGACATATATGATAACACACACTTTTTTCTTGAGGTAATTGTCATGCAGTGTTATAGCGGCCAGAGCATCAGCTGGTGCAAAGGCCCCATTCTTAACCCTAGAACACTATCGCTCAAATTCAAAATAACCATCACTAACGCCGGTTGATTTTTACCCGAGATAATAAATACACCCAATAAAAAGTACTTGTCATCAAAATATATCAAAACATGACAATACATGACAAATTTGAGTAGTGTTCTTTTATCTTAAACTGTGTCATGTCTAACAAAATGAAAGAAAAGCATCAGGAGGGGACCATATGATCCAAAATTACTGGAAAATTAGGAATTTTGGAACAAAAAATGTCTAAAAAATAATGAAGATGAAAACTTGGTTTTCATGAAAATCACATAAATGTATTCGCTCGGGTGAAAACCACCCGGCAATGGTGTTCCATGGTTAAATTTGCCAGGCAGGTCCAATTTGCCTGACCATTTATCCTCATACACACATTTTCTCTGCAATAAATCCCTGACAGAATTGCAAAACATTTCTATACTATGTTTTTTTCTATTAATTCCCGTCTGTAGCTTTTCCTTTTCCCCTCTTATGAGCAGGATACTCCGGCACTGTCTTTTTGACACATATAAGAATTTCTGTTCATGGAATATAGAGCCCAGAGTAGGCTTTCAGCCAGCAGGGTCCTGGGGACTCCCTGTAATGTTAATAATAAGAAATTAGACTCCCTAGTTTTAGTTTTTTTTTTCCTCCAGTAAACACCGAAACAATGTTGTGATGATGCTTAGCTGATGAGCTTAGTGTCTGTCCAAGATCAGTTTGGAACACCAATAAAACCATTCCAACAAGATGTGAGGACACGGTGGAACAGCACCTATTAAATGCTGGAAAGTCTCTTTGCGCAAAAGTAGAATTATGTGCGAGGGTGATGAAAAAATATCTTTGCGTTTCTATCATACGTAGAACTCTAGAGTGCTGTACAAAGTCTATGCACATAGGAAGCTAGTGATGAGAATAACCACTGCTCCAGCAGTGAGAAGCAGCATGATGTGACCCCCTGATGGGTTGACACTGAAATACAGGTATGCTTGTAGTTATGTTAGAGACTAACACAGACACACAGATTATGATTTTCTTCTCACTGTAACATTCTTCTGAACTTATAAGGAAAAGTCTGTTTCATGTTGAAAAGAAAACAGATTAAACTGTGGTTTCATGATTCACTGTTTGTTTATTTCACTTACAGTGACAAACCTGCATCTCCAAAATATTTAAATTTACTTGTGCTTGCTAATCTTGGATTTTTAAATCAAAAGCTGGTTAAAATGTGTTACCATTTCTTCACTTGCTTGCAGGGATTTTGAGTGAGTGCCACAACAACATCAAACTGAGTTACAGCTCCTAGAATGTGAATCTGTCTTTATACACACATATATTGAGGAATATGAATTTGGGCGTTTGTAGCAGGTACTTTTGATCCCACTTTCAGACAAAAACAACTATGTATTGCTTAATTACAAAGGGAATTCTGGGGTTAATAACATGGAGAACTGAAACCACCGTCACGCATGTAAAGTAAATATAATAGCTAGGTACTTTAGCATCAGGACTAAAAATGTAATCAACTCCTTCATCTTCTTCATTCTCTTTAACAAAAACAAAAAACTATTACAGTGCTTGATATTGTGCCCAGACAGTTCCACAATGACTGGTCTTAAACTTCAAGTAACTACAAGAAAGCACATAAACTGATGTTCAAAAAATGTTGTAATGTAACTACTCCATGTCTGTGCACATTCTCATTCTGGCAGCAAATCTAAGAATACCCAAAATACTTTCATCATGCACCTCTTCTGGTTAATCACCAGTGTGTGCGTGCATGTTGGGGGTCGTGCGATACTGATATCTCACATTTCTTATCCAAATAACCTGCACATACTTGTGCCCTTACCAAATTTAAAGACTGTCAAGCGACCTGTTGGACAGTTGTGTGATTAACAGATAGATAGATAGATGGATGTCCCTTGGAGTGCACACAGGAAACTGCTCCACTCTTTGTTTCTTTTGAGTGTGCAGTATGTTCAGCATGTGTGTTCCAGTCTCTTTCATGTGACAATGTGATTACATGTGTGCTGTGAGCTCATACGAACACCAAAGCAAGATAATCATTCATTCATTTTGTGGCTGATTCTCTTTGAAAAGACGCACATTAAAGCTGTACCTTTACCTGCTGAATGGAATCACACTGCCTGCTTTCTTGTTTGTTTTAGTTATAAAAGATAATTTACTATAATTTCTTAAATTCTGCTGAGAAGAGAAACAGAAAATTGCAGATGTCATTACAAACTTAAATAGGAAACATTTCCTACTTATCCAAACTTTAAGTGTGAGTCAATAGCACAAACCCAAAATGTCAATAAGATAAGTAGCAGAAAAGATAAGAAATGTCACCCTTAATCCAAACAAGCACACACACACTCACGGACTAAGCTTATTAACAATCCCAATAAGCTAATGAAGGCTGGATAAATCATGAGTTACTGAGCGCCTTTATACAAGGGCCTCTAATTGATCCAATAAGGCCATTAAGGGTTTGTGTGAGATGAGAAAACAAAAGCTAAGGCCATTTCACTGGCAAACTGCAGCTACTTACTGTGTTCATCAATAACCCGCGCTAAGGAGACACAATGGAATTCAGACAAATGCACAGTCATTCACTGATATTAAAGCAGAGGCCTAAAGCCAGTGACTGTGCATAAGCATCAAGGATATTTTACAAGGCCTTACTTCTCAGCAAAAAAGGTACAAACAAAACATTAACTACTCTGTATTCCAATCCAAGGATGAAGACTTGATGATCTTCCAACATTTGTGTTGATTACATTTTGTTTTTATTCAGTATAGGACAGTCACCTATAGAACAGTAATTACAAAAGCTGTGGTTAAATAAGGACTGCGCTAAGTCTGCGTTTTCTTCGTTGCATTGTTTCACATTGCGATTTCAATCTCAAAAATGATTTATTGTGTAGCCCTACTCTATGGTAAGAAAAAAAAGTGTTATATGAAAAGCCACTAAAATGGAATGGAATTTTTTTCAGGATTTGTTTTCCTACTCCAAACTTCTGAAATATGTTTATCATCTTCCACTGAGAGATAAAACCTCTCCAAACAATACAGGCCAGAGATTTGTGCCAGGTTCTCTCCTCCCTAACCTCAGCATCCCATCCTCCTGTCACCGTAAAACATTTGCCCAAAGACAAGAGGAGAGAGTTATCGATACACAAGTCAATCTATCCACTTCAGCTCCCCCCAAACACAGGAAACCAACTGTGTCAGCCCCTTGCAGATGGTGCAAGGGGCAATAAAGTCAATACCATATCCATCAGCTAAATAGACTGCCTCGCTCGTGGTTGTTTATGGTGGGAGGCTGAGACGGAGCGTGAATGTGTGTGCATTTGGTCTTTTTAGCCGAAAGAAGTTGCGCAAAAGTGTTCTCTCCCTCTCAGAGTTAGTCAATATGTTCTGTGAGGACAATAATGATTCCGAGAGGATTTGCCTTACAACTTCACAGTTCATCACTTGGGCTCAGAGCTTGCAAAGGTTAAATAGGTACAGACATCTATGGTACACTAAGCTTACTACAAAGGCCAATTCACTTCTATTAAGTCAAACACTTACTGCCCTGGGAAAATGACTCCTCCGGGGATAAGTTAAAGTAGAAAATAAAAATTTTGTGTGAGTGATATGGGAGACTACATGTTATGAGCCAAAAACCTCAGAGTGTCTGCATCTCACACCTCCATCTCCTTCATACCCCAATCAAATATGACACCTCAAACCCTCCATATCCAGAGTGTCTTTGTCTATCAGGCCAATTCTCAAGAGAGGAGACCCTGAGGAGGAAATGACAGCAATGTGACACCGTGAGTGGCAGAAGGAAAAGTTATATCTGTATCTATATCTACTGCCAAAAGAAAGCCCTGAAAGCACAGAGACTTCCCACAGTTACAAAATTAATATGTGATGGTACTTTCAATTAGACTGACAGATGGAAAGAGACTAAGATCTTAACCTTTATTCCTGCATATCTATTTGAGTAATGTAGTAATGGCTCACTACAGATACAGAGTTAAGAATAAAGATTCTCCTACAGTGAAATGCTTGGGGTATCTTAATATTCAGTGGAAGCTCAGCTGGGAATTATCCGAACCAGTCATGTAATCACAGCCAGTAGTTGCACCAGCAACCTCACTCTTTAACACATATACGTGTTGCTGTTAGTAACAACCACAGACATTGAACTGCCATGAGTATCTGCACAGATCTTTCCAATTCTTATTAGATGTGCTTCTGTTGTTTCATATCCAATCCTAAATATTTCTACTTAAGTGCACCAAGACATTTCAGATATAAAGCACTTGCATTTGAAACTGGAACAAAAGCAAAAAGCTGACAATATTAGAAAATACTTTTTCATGCCATCACATGTCACTAAGGAGCCGAGACCATTTTACGCACTGCCCTCTAATTTCACTATCAAATTTGATATGTATTTAATTTTATGGTAAATTGTAAATGGTTGTTGCAACCAAAACATGTGTATAAGTTGATATATCTGAATAAATGTGAATGAAATAATTTGGGGGAAAAACAATTATTGTATGCCATCGTAAATCAGTAGTATCGTAACAATATTTTGAATATGATAAATACAATATAAAAAGAATGCACTAGTCTTGGTTCTGCCACTCTTAATCATACTTGGCAATGATCCCAGTAATGTGCATATGCACACAAACAAGACCGCTCCAAATCAGCACATATGCTTCCTTGATATACAAATAAATATGTCACCGTGCAACTCAAGATACCCCCAACCATGACCTCCATTATGCTCTTTATGCTGCTAGATATGAGTAAGATCTGCTGCCTATGCCAGCTAATGGATCAACAACAACAGAGTGCATCTGGAGTCGAGGCTTGTCAAACATTCAGCAGGATTCCTGCTGTCTTCTATGACTCATAGCTGGGAGTCAATCATATGACCAGCCTCAGCATATATAGGTTTCAGATACCACAGTAAACAGATGACTATAGCAGGCATAGCACACACACACACACACAATCCCATGTTATGGTTGCCCAGAAGGTTAAGGGATCATCACAACACCAGATTTGTATTTTAACAATTACTGGACTTAGTAATTGGAACATTGTCATAGTTGACGTCGACGTCAGTGGCACAAGTCGACAAGTCGTGTGAGGAGTCGACAAGTCGAGTTTTTAATTCTGGTGTCCTAATGAACATGTCTGTGACATGCTTTGGTAAAAATACCATAAGAATGAAGCACCACAGCAGTTCAATCAACCTGCCAAAACAGCCCTGTTCAGACACTCTGTTTAGTAGTATCTCTTTAGATCCACCTTTAAAAAAAAAAACTGAAGGGACAGTAAATGACATCAGCCACAGAGGCTACTGGGAGCTAACAGCAGTTAGCATTTGGAAAAGTGATCATTTGCAGGCTCTAGCAGGCACATTGCCGTCATATATAACATAATATGAATGCACTAGACAGAAAAATCCTCCAAGCCAAGAATAGAACTTTTTGCGGACTTCCGGTTTTCAGATACTGTTGCCCTCGCCAGCACTCACACAGTGTTTTAGGGACAAAGCGGAGCTCCACGAGACGTCCCAGTGAGTGCAGAAGTCAACATCGCATGTTTCATCTCCTGTACTTAGACTGTCATCAATGACTTGTAGACTCAAACTCAACATTATTGACAGATAAAAATGAGTAAAAAAGTCATTAATGCCCTATCTTAGAACACACCACTCCCTATGTAGTAACAATCACTGAATCTGGTGGAAAGAAACTGTAAATAACACTTTTTATTGCTTTTGTGAAACACTTTTACTTTTTACTTTTTCATAATGAAATACGTTTTTTAAATTTCAAAATGCCCAACTATCTTTCACTTTTTAGCTTTGTCACTCTGGTTGGGGCTTTATGGTAAGCTAAGCTAACACAACAGCTTTATACAGTATTTACCATACAGACAGGACATACATCATCTTTTCTTCAACATCGCACTATAAATGTCAAATAGTTCCTTTATGATGACAAAATTGCATTTGTTTTAAGACAGAATTACAAGAGGAAAAGACTGGTGTAGCCTAATCTCGCACAAATATGTTAATTCAAATCCAAATCAAATCCACTTGTACTATTGTACAATTAACAATTAAAATAGTCAAGGCCTCAAAAGGCAATGAGTAAAACAAAGAAAACTGCATTAATCAAACTGAGTTTGTGTGCTGGGTTTTGTATGACAACACAAATGTTTATTTATTTGTTTGTTTGGAAATGTGTGGCAGAGCATTAAACACTCATCTGTGCACGTTATCACTCCACTGAAATATCTGATCCAGACAAGATCCCTGTCAAAACAAAGTTCTGACAAAAAAGGAAATACTGAGCTGGGAAAAGGTTTTAGACATACATTGTCTACTAAATGATGTGTTTCCTGTTCATGCGAACTGCTGATGATGGTTTGAACCTGTTGTATTTTGCATAGAAGAAGTCCCCACTACACTGATTGGCTTCTCCCGACTATCATGACAGAAGTTGTTATAAACCCTAATAGATTTCTGAACAGCTCACGTGTCCGATGCTAGCTGTTAGCATGGCTACAACAGGATAATCACCACTTTGATGCTAGTGTTAAATGATCCGTCTCTAAGGTGACAGGAGGCTCAGCAGATGTCTCAAGGACAGTCAGCTCAAGCTACAAGGTTGGCCAAACAAACACCTGACAGAAATGATAATGATTATCTCAGGAGAGGTTACGCTGTGTGGCCTCAGATTCTCCCACAGGAAGCAAATTTGTAGCTACATCACAGTAATTTGAACCTCATTGGAGGACACAGCCCATTTATTTCAAAGAGGAACCCACAAATTATGAGTTTGCATTTGTTTATATGTAATCCATGTAGGCTTGGCCCTACACTAAAATGCCATGGAAGTACTACTATGGAGTAAATAAGGGGTTCTGCCACCCTCCACATAAATCAGTCATATGCTATTGGTCTGTCAATCCAGTTTAGTGGCAGTTGTCAGCTGCAGTCAGTACTAATTGATGGCCAACACTTCAGTGTTATTACAGACAATATTGCTGTGTGATGATTAAAAGAGTGCTGATGTGGTCACTGAGGAGCATCTGCAGTTTGTTTACAGAACCTTAATCATCAAGTATGATGCAGCTTCATTTTCATTCTGCTCTTTGAATCTATTTTTTTTACCTACCAGTGTTTGCATTGATTAGACCAATGACTACAAAATGACTTTAGGCCTTTACCAAAGGATCATTCCTTCCGAATATAGAACAAGGTCACAAAAAGTTTTAAGGGAATTTCCTATCAATGCAAATATGTAGATCTACTTCCTTCTTAAAATATTTATAAAGGAAAGAGGAATTTCAGCAATAATCCAAGAGATTTAAGTATGTAGGGCTCTGTTTGATTATACAGTGTAGAGAGGGTTTAGCTAGGTTTGCTGTGGAATTTTAACTAATTACGCTTTATGTAGGGGTGTCACAATCAGCGGCGGTTTCTGGTCTTTGAAACAGGGTAGGATCAAAGATGGGTCTGCCATTTTTGGACTTGTATAGTTTAGTCTATGATCATTGGTTTTAAGTCTCACTTCAATTGAACTTGGTGCCATGTGTGGTATAATATCAAACATTTGTTTGCAATACCAAAATATTTAAATCAAATTGAAATAATTTATTATCAATATGAATGTAACAATAACAAGTAAATGCTTGAATCCAGGGTTTTCCACCACCGAATAAAGTTGCATGTCTGATGCTACAAACATGTCTATACCACTTATCAAAGTTGAATTTTGAATTAGTTTCACTCCAAATGAGGATGGAAGAGTTGCATGTGTTAACGGAGCTGTGTTCGTAGCTACGTCTCCATCCTTACGACGCATGACAAAGCTTACACCATGTTTTTCTTGTCGAGAACACGAACATTGTTGACATCACGGGGAACGCATAATATTTCTACACTGGTAATTTCAGAGAAGTGGGAAGGGGTAAGGGTTCAGTCAATGTGTTGCCCATATTGCCATGGTTACTATTAGTTTGCAGCAACTTTACGTCAGTGGGAGGAGTTAACAGCAACAACCACAACACTGTTTTTGTCCATTCTGACACATCTGCAGGACGTAACACTGGGGGTGTGGTTAAATCCTCAATTCCACCTTTGCTTTTGAAGGTCGAGATCATGACGTTGTTTCGATCAGTAACCAAGATGACTCCTCAACCAAACTACCTTTAACTGGTTGTTGACATTCAAGATTCCCTGTCTTTTGCTCCTATCATACACATTTAGCTACAGGAAAAGGAGAAGAAACCGCAGCTTAAAGCCGGGGAAGGGGGGTTCAGAAGATAAGTAAAATACTAAAACTAAAAAGAGTGGGACTGTTCTTTTTCTAAATAAAAAAGTAAAAAATATGTTTTCCTCGCACATTCTGAGCCACCGCAAGAACCCATGGTCATCTTTTCCGCTATCTTCACATTTTCACACTCAGTTTTTTGACAAGCACAATGCGTCACCAACACAAGATAAAAGGAATGGAGAAGGCCAGATAATAACAAAACAAGCCCAGGCAGGCAAGCTTTTGCAAAACACGAAATAAGCTATGACCTCAAGGAAACGAGAAGGCTGCTCCAAACGCCTATGTACACTACACACTTCAAGGTTTCGAAGCTTTTCAGCTACGTCCAACAAAAGATAGTTTTGGGGGAGTGGCACAGCTTCCAGCTCAGCATTAGGCTGCCAACTCTCCACCTCCATCTAGGCCAAATTATGCAATGTAGCCTGCTGACCACATTTGCCTGTATGACTAATCAGTGTGACAGGGCAAGCCTCTAGCCAACACAACTCAATACTTGCATTTGAGAGCAGAGACACACTCATATGGATAAAGACTTTGATCACTGGCTTAGAATTAATCATATGACACTAAGTACAAAAACCCAATGATAAAATATTCATTTTATCATGTTGGAGTAGGGTTGGGCGATGTCCACTTAATTGCCATCATGGTGTTTCTATCATCATCCATCTAACATCATGGACTATGGAACTGTTACTCCCCCACACACTTGGGATGTAAAAGAGAGGTGGTAGTGCTGGCTCAGCAGGATTGATGAAAGGTGAACTGACTGGCATGACTGTATCAAGATGTCTGATCATGTGGTTTACCTTGATGCAGTAGTGGCTGGACTTGGGCGCACGAGATGGTGATCAGGGATCTCGTTTCAGACTCATGTCAAGATCATTTCCAAATTCCAATTTTGTCCTGTCTTTATCTGCTTTTTGTCAAAATCATGTAAAGCTTCATGCAGTTAACTGGAGCTGCTCAAAAATACGTGTTGGGGGAGGGTACACAAACCAACAACAGATGTGAGACTTATCTCACCATAGCTCGAGGCCATCCTATAGAATCATTGGCTGGTAGGAGTGGACAGACCCCTTTCTGTGAATTCAAGACATCATCTTGCACAGTCAGTTCAAGTCACTTTCACCATGCTGCACCAAACAGCTACTATTTCCATGCACATAAAATACTTCCATGTTTTCCAAGGTCACCACATAACAAGTATACAGTGATACACTGCATCAGAAATCTGCAAAGGTTAAAAGTGCAGCAATCAGTCTTGTTTGGTTTCACCCCCGACAGCACAGATCGTTGGCCTCGTGGCTAATGCTGTCAATGGCTGAGCGTGCAGTGAGACAGTAATCTTATCAGGCAACACAGTGATTATAGTTCAGGTAATGAGAGAGAGACATTTCTCATTTGTCATGCTGTGTGTGTGTGTGAAGCTGTGACCAAGCAAGACTGATGGAGTCATCTCATCACAGACATGATACCACTAAAGTTGCAGGACACAGTTAAATGTGCGTTTGTACGACATATAAACACTTCAGAGCCTAAGCCATGGTGACTGTTCTTGTTTTAATGATCTTTGGTTTGATTTCAACTTTAGAAAGGGTTATATGTGTATGGTGTTTGTATGTTCTCCCTTTGTCTAGGTTTCCTCTTTGCTCTCTGGTTAACCTCAGTCCAAAGACATACAGAATGAGGTTAAGTTACCTGCAGACTAATTGTGTGAATGGTTTCTCTCTGTATGTTGGACCTCTTTGGCAACCTGTCCACAACCCTCAAAGGATAAGTGACATTGGAGATAATACACCAAAACTTAAATCGCACAATACCAGCACACTGATAGCAATGTTGG
The DNA here is from genome assembly GCF_963457635.1 of Microchirus variegatus. Classification (NCBI taxonomy): domain Eukaryota; kingdom Metazoa; phylum Chordata; class Actinopteri; order Pleuronectiformes; family Soleidae; genus Microchirus; species Microchirus variegatus. Next base: position 346,160 of record NC_139802.1, read on the forward strand.
ATACATTTTCATTTTCAGACAGCAAAGTCTGTTTTGAGTATTGGTCTGTTGTTGTCTCATAGCACTTTGACACAATGAATGCCAGCAGAGCCAGTAAAGCAGCTAGCTGCTATGCATCAGAACGTTACCTGACCTAAAAAGCCTCAGTACCTCTCTCAAACCCTCTCGACCAGAGAAGAAAAACAATGGTCTCCAGTGGTCATGTGTTAAAACCTAGACAGCTTAAGGTGAAGAGGAAGTTGAAGACATGTCAGTGCTGCTACTTTTCTCCTGGACAGGGAAACAAAACAGGGAATGTCGGCCTAGATTATCTACCACTCTACCTCTGATACATTGTCAATTGATATTCAACATTCATAATGTTTTTATGGTCCTTTATTGTTGTTGTCTCCTTTCCTCATGTAACAATTATCATAAAAATGGAAACAGACAGTGGGACAATTGTTTGTGGATGAGCATCTCTGTAGTTTAGTAAAGTTGGCAAATACACAAACAATAATTTGAAATGGGATTGGAGCAATGCAAAATTTCCATTTTGTGCAACAAAAAAAAATCCAGATATCACCTTTATTGTTATCACCTTAACAATTTAATATTTTCATTTAACATTTGTTGAATATATAATCGATTATTTGAATTCAACTGAATAAATACATTTGCCACTCAGACAGCTTCCGTATCCATTTATAAAGCACAGGCAGCAGTTCCTTGACTGCTCTCTCAAAAGAATGCGTCATTCTTCCATCTCCCAAATGTACACATTCATGCCGTGGAGGATAACATGCATCTTTTAGAGGAGTTTGAGTGTATGAGACATGCCAGGGAAGTAAAGTGAAGGTGCATAACACAACTGTAAAAGAGGTAGTCGGGCTATTATGGCAGTTTAACCATGAACAACTGTTATTGCATTATGCACATACAGACAGATAGGTATAAGGTACATATAAATAGAATCTTGCTGATGCTGCATGCAAAGCAAACTTTTCCAAAATTGAGGTGCACGTTTGAGTGACATAACTTTTTTACAGCATACCAATATAACGTGCATGCACTTGCAAAGAAGTACAATTCTTGTATTATTATTATTGTAAAATTCCCCTACAGATAAGGAACTATAGCTGTATTATACTGCAAACTATAGCTGTAGTATATTACAAACAGTAGACTATTGTGTACAACTGCTGAGTGGTACTGGATTGTACCAGAGTGATGACATAAATTATACCACCATTTTTTTATTCCAGCTTTTATCTCCAAAATAGATGTGTTTTGTTTAGGTGTAAAATTCATGACATTCCCTCACTATTATTGTCAAACAAAGTACTGATAGAACATTGTACAGTCAAAGCAGTTTGATAAAGTAGAACAAAAATCTAACTATTGTTTCACGATTTCATGGACACCAGCAAAGAAAAAAATAACCTAAAAGCTCAGTGTTGCGGATGATATTATGCTAGTTGTGAACAGAAATTGCCTAAAGTTAGAGGAGCAGAATTCACAGTCAGTCAGAGAGTTTTTCTTCTGTGAATGATTCACAGTCACCAAGGGTGGTGGATCCACAAGGCCAATGAACTTCCATTTCAGTGGCGTTATCAAGGCCACTGTGAGAGAAGGCAGCCAATTACAACACTGTGGAATGGGACAGTCACTCAGCTAAATGGCCTTCTCTTTGTCCACAGTAAGAGCCAGAGTAATGGAACTAAGGTGAAAGATAAAGAAGAACAGTGTTGTTCTTGTGACTGAAGGTATGTGGGTTTCAGGCTCCAACGGCGACAAAGGCCAGAGGAGACAACCTGTGCTTGGCCACATACTGAATACAGCATGACTGTCAGTGATGAGAGGAACTGAAAGGCTCAAGGAAGTGAACTGGATCGACGTCTCCAGCTGACCCTTAATTCAGCTGGGTGCTCACACATCCCTCATAATCCTGCCAAGAGTTGGCATTGTAAGAGTCCTTTGAATGAGTCCCCATCAATCCCCAGATTAGCTTAAAACAATTATGACTAGAAACCTCAATGAGGGTTGAGAAGATTCAAATTATTCATTTACCAGCGCAAACACACGCTGCATGCACTTCAATATGGATATTACTATGGATGATTGTATCAAAATATGCATTCATACATGTAATCTTGGTTTCATAAATGTCCTTTTTAGTTTAAACCTGTAAAGGTTTTGTTTTTTTTACTAATCCCCATTTGTTATATGTTTTATAGAAATTTACACCTTACACATTTGATCTTCTTGAGCAAAAACATTGATCTCCTAGCTCCAAAGAAACTGCCATGTCAAAGGTGGGATGTCAAGACCTGCTGTCTCTTTGTGCTGTGCAGCAAATATCACCTTGTGCAATGCTGTCAAGTCAAACAGTGTACGCACACATGACAGTGAGTTGTTAAAAAAAAAGTACACATACTGTTGAGAGACTTAAATTTGTTTATAGGTACAAATGTAAATGTACACGTTTAAAAAGCACTTCCTATGACTCCTGGAATATTCATAGGTGTTTCTTCTTCAAGCATCTACTAATTTCCTTTTTTTAAGTAACACAAACCAGTGCATGTTGTAAAATAAACATGAATGTGCTCAGCACAAATGAAGCGTGATATATTAGCATGAAAAAAAACCTCTACACGAGATGTCAGCTGATGTAATGCCAACTGAACAGTTGAGCATACAGCTCAAAGAGTGTTATCACATACTACCACTGCTTCCTGTTTCTGCATGGGAGGGAATGTGTGAAACCACAAGCCAACTAGCAAAACACGACTGCTGTTCGTCTGTGGAGCACAAAAGCCTGCTCTCTAGTAGCAGGCGGTGACTGGCTAATTGGTGCTCGGTGGGGGATACACAAAAGCTGCAGTGATGTCATGGGGGACACTGTGGGGGATGCCTCCCCGAATGGTACGCAGCATGTATGGCCACCCCCTCTTTACCCTTCCAGACCCATTCATCACAACAACTCATGCGAATGCGTGGATTTCAACTACGACAAAGAATGACAGTGTTATTGCCATCTTAAAGAGGCTTTCTGGTCAAGACTGCCTAAGTGTAGCTCTCATTCTACACAAAAGGTTCCCAGAATTCTTTGCTATAATAAGTAGGTTGTCACTCACAACATTAAGTGTCTGGGGCCTCCCTTCAATTCTTGTTTTAGGGTTATACGTCTTGTTCGCCCCACCCTCAGACCAGACTGTAAAATAATGGACGTCTTTGTTTCTTCTCCACTTCTCATCAAGGGGGTTGGTGCTGGAGCATTAGCAGGAGGAGACGAGGTTCCTTCTGTGTCTCAGCACAAAAACAAGTGCAGCCTCTCATCATGCATATCTGTGCCAGCTAGAGATGTGTTTGGAGTGACACAAAGAAAGCAATGCTGCCTTTTGTAAAAGAGAGACAGGCTTGGTATCACTGCCTGCTGAAGCCTCAACTCATGTCTCTTTCATCACTGTCTCTCGATACTCTCCATTTATCTCTCTCCCAGAGAGAGGACTACTCATTTTATAACAATTTGCTGCTTCTGTCTTACTCTGTCACTGATGCTGTCATTTTTATCAGGAAACATCAAACGGTGTTACACATTTCGACAAACATCTCACGGAGAACAAACGTACATTGTTTGTAAGTTATGTTGATCAGCCACAGTATCAAAAACCGGATAGAAACTATAAAAACTATAGTGCATTTGTTGATCGTGACCTTGAAACTTTAACTAAGGTCTGAAGGCACCAGTGAGATGTTGAAGAGTATGAACAATGATACCGATATGAATGTCCAATGGTTAGTTTTGGATTAGGCCTGTGCAATTAATCGAAACTTTTACAAAATCAAAATAATCAAAACAAATCGATCACAAAACAGAGGCTATTATTCTGAAACTACCGCTTTTAATGTTGTAACAGTGTCTGACTTCCTGTCCCACTCTGAATCTAGCAAACAGTATTGAAAACATGACATTAGTTGCTGTGCTTCTTTATGCCAAGGCCTCAAATAGGAAAAAGTGTAACTGTAAATAGCAGATGCTGTATTTCTTTTACACGCGACACACACACAGACACAAACTGACCTATGGTGAGTTGTGATGCCGCTCATCGGTTGCGATCAGCAGTGCTGTCGCTAAAAACACCACTCCTCTGTTAAATATTGAGATTTTAGACATTTCCCTGGTAATTGTTGGTTAACCCACATTTTTCGGATCGTTAAGTCTTTTTAACTGATCTACAGTTTGGCATTGTTCGGCTTGATGTTTGTTTCAGACGTCTCTTCCTGTGACGGCACTCGCCAGAGCAGGTAATAAAATGTTGCAACAACTCGCCGCCCCAAGTTGAGGCAGGCGAGGTCGAGCCTGCAGAAGCACGCCAATAGATCCAGTACCTATGCCCTACAGATAGAAGCATCTTTTCTGTTCACACCCATATTTATGAGCCAACCTACAGAGAGAAAGAGTTTAGGTTATAATCGGGTATTTGATGCACACCAAAGCAGAGAGGGATCTCCCTCATGTACTGTAGGCTTGTAGATCTTCAAGATGTTGCTGATGTGCCTGCAGCTGACACTTTCACATGATATGGTATAAAACCTTATGTGTGCCCTCTGCTGGATTCTAAGGGGTTCTACTTAAACAGGCACTGTCGCGATGGCAGCCTGCACTTCATACCAATAATTAGTTACCAATATCTACAAAAACTCACACTATATCAAGTGTCCTGTACTTAACAATATATCCATGGCCTAATGTGTCTTTTATTTTACACATTCTAGTCTATTTGTAGTCTCGGGATGATACTGTCTTTTATTCACTGTTGTGATCAGACTCTGAGATGATAATGCTTGCTAGGTTTGCGATGCTAACTCAACTAAACTAAGACTGACAGCATCCAATGCTGAATTAAACTGTGCTCTCCATGTAACCAGGTGGAGCATCTGCATCAATGTAAAAACCCACCCTCATTGCCATGCAACCCAGCTAACCAAGCATGCCCTTAGTGCCTTGACAAGCAAATAGGCCACTTCACTGGCACTGCTGCTGTAATTGGAAAGAAGATTTCACCTGGGTATGGCAGTCAAATCGCATGGCTCAGTGATATATCCAGAGTATATTCTGCAGGCAATTTACCGAGAGCTGCATTTTTGACACCTGGTGCTGCCGGCCTTGCCTTCATCCTTGAAGGGAGATTACATACATGAAGCTTCAGGGAGACACTCTGAACTCATTTGAGTGGACTATGAAAGGCAATGGCAACATCTGGATACAATGGCTGCTGTTTGACCAGACAGGCGGTAGATACAATGATTTTATTCACAAAATTTATAATTTCAATACTTTACACTGGTTTACACCTAAACAAGTGGTTTAGGTGTTTAGTTATACAATGTTTTTTCACAGACGTCTGTTAGAATAAGAAACCTTTTTCTTCCTTTTTTTTGCTGTCCCAACAGCTGTCGGGACTCAAAGCTCTGCTATTTATGTTAAGAGGAGGAGAAAAGAACAGGATGTGCACCAACACTATGCTTGCTCATTACAAAAATCCAGGAAGTGATCATGGCATAGTTTTCATCCCAGTGGCTAAAGGCACTTTAGCAATGTCCGACCCCCACATAGATCAGTCAGGTTGCTCAGTTCCCTGAATTATTTAGCTAATCCTCTGAGAATTTAAAACATAATGAGAGCAATACACTAATTCAATCACGTTTGGTATTGTTGAGATTCCCCACCAGCTGTCTCCTACTGCTTATGCAATTGCAACAATGCTATTATACATAATTATACATACTATACATTCTTCATCAATTAAGAAAGACTGGTTACCACAAATATAAAACTCCAAACCTGAACCTGAAAATAGAACATAACAGATTAAGATGCACTGCTTTGAGGCTGTCACTAATAAAACATAAATATTTTTCACATTGAAACTGCAATTCAAAACAATACAAATTAAGAAATTGCAAAAGCAAAAATGTAATTATTCTATTTTTGATAGTTGTATTTTCTATAGAAATGGAAATATAACCCCTGGTATGATGTTCTTTTACCACAAAAATACCACAAATAAAATTGCAATCGCAATATCCAACACAGAAATCGCAATGATTTATCTTTCTCAAATTGTTCAGCTTGTTAGCGGCTGAAATATATGAGGCAAACAAAGACAGACGTCAGATGAGCAAAGGATGTGAATAAGACTGAATTGCTCGAAACATGTGGAAAGGTAATTAAAGTTAAGGTAACACTGAAACAGCTGTGTAGACATTACTAGGCTTACAACTAATGATTAGAGGTGAACACTTGACTCACCAGTGAATTTAATAATTGTTTCAGCTCTCACATCTCACTCTTTGTGCCACAGAAAAGCTTTGTCTCATCTAGAACATGAAATATCAATTATTCTTAATGTGATGTCAAAGGGGGTTGTAAAATCTTATCGAGTTGTTTTTCATAGTCTGGATCACCAAATGAGAAGCCATCAGTGTACATCCGTGTAAAGAAATGTCCCTTAATAGGCTTGACACAGTTCTAGTTACACACTTCAGCAGCTTAATAACGTACATTTAGGGACCCAACAAACCCCAGTTATTCTTACCTATGAATATACAAGACTATGCCACATGCAAGGAAAACTGAGGTGCTGATTAACAATGAACAGATGTGACACTAAGTGAAATCACGATGGGGTTTATCTCTGTGACTGTTCTACGACGTTGCTGAAGCTACTTGTCAAGCATTCGCTTAGGTAAGCAAGGCAATATGTCTAATAGCGCGCTGCTACCTATCCTCGTAACTGCCCCCTAAGAGTAAATAACCTAAGTGTCAGCCGCTGACCTGACAGAAAATTGCCTTATTGATCCCCACAGCAAATTCCTAGCGTGGCCTTGTCTCCCAGTACACACAGCAGCAGTTTTTCAGAGGTACCATGGGGGAAACGATGTATAGCGTGTGTGTGTGTGTGTGTGTGTGTGTGTGTGTTTGGACAAAAAGGTTTATCGGGAACTGGGAGATTAGATTGTACTGCTGAGTCATTTTCCTTAGACTCTAGTGAGACACGGGAAATCGCTTTTTGCACATTATCAGTTGCAATGAAAACTAAAATAAGGAAAGAACATAAATGACTTTACTGAAGTGGCTTTGGGGGAAATATTCAAACGCATACAAAGGTAGACATGCACTCGCCTCCTTTTTAATTCTGTATATGTAGCGGTAATCTACAGGATGCACATGGGGTGAGATTTTGACTTCAGCAGCAGCCTGTCAGTCCTCTCAAAGTATTCAGCCTCAAGGCACTGTTCAACACACCTTAGAGGGAAAGAGTCAAATCATACACACTAACACCATTCCCCTGTGTGATCTTTGATTTGCTCTGCCCATCTGAAAATCTTTTCTTCCTGTATTTTCATATGCCTGTGCATTCAGGCTGCATAACCTCCTGTTTATAATTCACCAGTGTCACAGTGAGATAAAATAAAATCCTCCTGGTTCTCTTCTCTGATTAAAAATTTCGGGAAAAAAATAAATAGTAAAGTGGTGCACGATCATGTGCTTTTTTTTTCAATGACACTGTACTAAAATGTCTCATTGGTATACTTAGAATACCTGAGCCAAAGTGAGTTTTAACTTCAGACTATTTCAACACAAGCTGGGTGAAAATGAGACTGAATGATCAGCCCATTCTCATTCCAAGAGCATCATGTACTGGCACTCTGTCACGTACCTTGGCACCTCCTTACAAACACAAAGGGTATGAAAGAGATGCACCGGGCGGCACATTTAGCTCATCCACAGTTTAATGTCAAGCTGGTACTAAGCAGTCTCTATCAAGAAACATATATACACTATTACTTATCATTATTTATGATTTATTATTGGTCATAGAAATGCTGATAATATTGACAAAATAAGTCTGTCTGAGCCAAAAGTGAATATCTACTAAGCCTAGTCTGGATATTTATCCTAACCCGAACCTCATACTCTGCTCTGAGCATCTAAATGCTAAACAAGTGGTTTTACATTGGAGTCAATTGAGAGCCCTGTGTATCTTTCAAGCGATGCAGAGGGACGTGACAGTATATGACGATCTCCAGATGAGAACAGGTTGGACTGATGCATCAGCACCACTTCTGTTAACAGCCTCACAAGTAAATCTGTAGCATCATAAGAGACTTTGTCCAATTACAGGGCAGTTCAGAGAGAGTGAGAACTGTTGGTTATTCCATTACATTTACTCTGCATACATTTACCCTTGTTTAAAGGTGCCATATGTAAGAATGTGGCCAAAAACAGTTACTACATTTAAATTCTAAATACCGAGGTCTTTTAGGTTTCGTTTTCTGACGTAACTGGCAATCCGTGGTTGCTCGGCAGCTGAGGCTCTACTGACTGCAGTGATTGGTAGACGGCGGTAGGTGGCGCCACATGCCAAAACATGATTTCAAAATATAAACATGATTTGCAGTCTGCAAAAAAAAAATGTTTTTATGTAAATATTTTGTCTGTACTGTTGTTGTTGGTGAGTTCAGTTTGTTATATGAACATTATTCCTGAGTCTCTGTGACATATTAGGAGGATTTTATGATTTATTACATAATGCACCTTTAATGATTGCTACTCCAGCTCTTGCAACAACTTCTAAAGCTGCAAAGGAACGGACCTAAAGAAAGGGAACTAGTCTAAAAGAGCGGCAGACAATAAATACAATTAGATGTATGTTAATATTCATGCAGACATGCTGAATCTGTTGTGTACGAACATACTATACGAGTCTGTACATGCTCTTCTGATAAGAGGAGCTCAGGACAAACACGAGCATGTTAATCACCTATGCATTACACTATTTTTCCAGTGATGTCGTTACTGCAGCTTTAATAGCCTGATAAGAGAAGGGGTCCCTTTATCCCTTCTCTAACATTAGAAGATCATATGTTTGTGCCAAGAAACCAGATCAGGGGTTTGTGAAAACAAATGCTTCAGTACAGTGGTGTTTGACTCTGAGTGACAAGAACTAAATTAGAGCCAGACGTTTCATGGTGTTATCAGCCAACAGTTGACCCCTGGGGACTCATAAGACCTCAAACACAATTCAAAGACTTTCCAGAAAGCGAAGAGGAGGCACATGAGTGGGCTGAAGGAAAAGACTGCAGGATTATAAATTAAAGTGAATGATGACGGAAGGAGTGAAAGAGCAATAACTTACATAGGGCCTTTAGCTAGGAAAGCAGAATTTCAGTGAAATCAGCCACATGACCCATAAATCGCAATTGTTTTCCTTGAGTAGTCCAATAAAATAAGATAGTTCCACTCACAGGCTGGGGGTGGGAGACCACAATGTGCTGAATGAGCACTTTCCAAGAGCTGCTCTTCTGGACCCTGTGTCAATAACAGGCTGCAGGAAATTCCTAACCCTGATTTGGACCCTGTTTTTGTTAGTGAGGATGAGTGTGATGTGACCTCTGGCCCAAATATCATCGACATGGTGACAGTGAGAAGGCAGAGAGGACTGTGATAGTGCTCATCACTCAGGGAAAACAAACTGCACGTCTGCCAAGTCAACTTCCTGTTTCCTGCTTCCTGCTTCAGACTACAGAAAATAAATCTTCCAAACAGACTTAAAGGTGGACTCACAAGTATGTGTCGTTCTTCTTTGCTGTAGGCCAGAAGTTAGTGTCTATAATGGGCAACTTCAAAGCAAGATTTGCTAGTGTCTCTAAATTTAAGGCGATGTGATGTCTGTCAGTATTAGGTGGCCTTTGTCACATAAATGGGATTTGTTTGGTTGGTGCCATTTGGAACGACAAACTTGTCTTAACTTTCTCTGCTGATACATGAAGCTGACCTTGGGGAGGACTGTGCAGCAGCGTCATCAGGCGTCTGCCACAGTCCGGTCAGGCTCAGCGAAAATATGAAGAGACCAATTCTGTAGACAACAGTTACAGCAGGCGCAGTCCTTAATTGTTTAGGCTTGTGCTTAGGAATGGGAGCTGATAACTTTAGAGAAGGCCGATAATGTTTTTCCCTTTCATCCTGTATTAACAGAGCTATGTTATTGTTCAAGTGTAAGAGTAGATCACGCTAAATACTTGACACCCGTAGAGGATGTTTTTTGTTTTTTCTGAAAATTGTTTTTTCTTTAACAAAAAGATGTGTGTGTGTGTGTGTGTGTGTGTGTGTGTGTGTGTGTGTGTGTGTGTGTGTGTGTGTGTGTGTGTGTGTGTGTGTGTGTGTGTGTGTGTGTGTGTGTGTGTGTGTGTGTGTGTGTGGAGGGAGAGCTCAGCTTGCTACAGCATGCAGAACCAAAATGATGCAAATCACATGAGAGATGAACTGATTGAAAAACCGCAAAAAAGTCTGGACTGTTAAGAGCATTTAGAAACCATACTGTTTATGCTAATGTATGTCTGGAGACTTCAGGTACCCCAAGGCAATGGCACATTAACATTCTTGCTCAAATGTTAAGTGGATGAAAAAAGGGCTGACTCAGCACTAATAATGCTGGAGGGGGGTAATAAGTGGAGGCCTATGGCAGAAGGCAAAGACAGGAGAGTGTTGCGATGAAAGTGATACCAATAAGACAGAATGGGGAGAAAACAGGCTCAAAAGACTCACTAATGAACATGAAAATTACAGGGAAATAAAGAAATGTCACCGTTGTTGTGACAGATGCTTCAACAACCTTGCATCCACCTCAAGTGCATCGGATTAATCTGTGTAGTGAATATATAACTAACTTCAGTCATATAGATCCACACCTGCCCACCAGTTACGACTTAGAATTTCCCATGTCCGCTCATCACCAGACCCCATCGTCTGCCAGCCAGCTGCTCCTCTTTCACAGTTTACACTCTAGTGTATACATAGATGATATCTATCTCGTTACAGTGCCTCAAATATGCTACACATACCTTAATATCTCTGCCTCCTCCTGCTATGATCAAAATCTGTTTGTCATATTATCATATATATCATATAATGGACATCTCTGCCTGCCTGAATAAGATTGTTTTACTGTGATTTTGAGTGTAAGCTACCCTCAGGACCTAGTACAGACTATTCTTACCACACATAGTCTTCTAATTATTTGACAAATGAAAAGTATTACTAAATATAATACATCAATAATATATAAACATTTGACCTAATTATTGACAAATAGTTTATCACTGCTGCATGAATGGTTCACGCATTTGGAAAATAAAATTGGGCTTTTTTAGTATTCAATAATCATTCGATCTCAGCAGTTCTCCCTCCTTCGTGGTGTTGGAAACGATATACAATGATTAAAAAACAAGACAGAGGAAATGCCACTGGTGATTCTACTTTTAAGATTTCATAGCTCTTTCTCCAAAAATGTGACAAAATGGTTGCAGTGTAGAGCCAAGACTTGACCTTTTACCATTACTTTAATCACATGGGGGTGGTACGCTACATTAGATTAACAGTGGGACACCCCAAGGAGACTGTAAAAATAATGTATCCTCTGCAGTGACGTGCAGTCAGGATAGGCAGTGACTACCCTAGGGAACATTTGAGGTTGAGTGCATGTAAGGTTTGATTATTTTTTGTTATTTTGTTTTTTTTAAATTTCAGATCATTTTACTACAGGTTTGAATGTGTCCGCATTTGGTGATTTCCATAGTCATCAGGGCATGTTGCATTGATTTGGATTCAGTGTGTGGAGATTGAGCTAACGTTTATCATAACTCGCTTTTTTCCCAATCTTAACCTCAACTTATAATATTACCTTAAAGTCCACATCATCAAGGTCAAACATTAAAAAACAGGTGTAATGTTTATTAATGTTTAACAGAAATCAATTATACTAACGCATAAGGATGTTTTAAGTGTGTAATTGCTATAAAAAATAATTTAGTTTTTCTTAGCTTTCGAGTCTTTTACATGTACTGTAGGCAATGGCCTTGCTTTAAGGAGGCCACCATCTTGCTTCTACATTTCTCTACAGCAGACAATGAAGACAACAAGCCCCCTTCATGTTTCCACAACAAGGCTAATAACTAGATGTCATGGGACATGAATTAAATTAGGTTCTGCCCCTTTAGGACCAGAATTTGGTCTCAATGAGGACTGCCAAGGTCAGTATTTATGACCAAGTCAGTTACAAGTGTGACTGCGTAAACAAATTTAGGTCCCCACAACATGAGTAATACCTGGAACACATAAAGTGTAATACTTTAATAGCTTCAGTTTTAATTAAAGCTAATGGTTACCTGAGTGACGCTATGTTTTTAAAGAGGCAACAGACAACTTCCATGTCCTTAGTGGTTTCTATGACTGCAGTAAAGACATAGGAGTAGCAAAAGATTAGTAAAGACACCAGTACTTTTCCTCAGAGCTGACGTGTTGCATCAAAATAAGCTTTCCTGTGTGGAAATCATGGTGCCTACAGAGTGAATGCTATTTGCTCTTTGCATTTATCTCGTTTGTCTGACACACAGCCAAGAAGCCAAACCTGGCCTTTCACGTGATGGGAGTTAGGAAAACTTGACAGAAAACTCTCAACAGGCCATGTATAGTTGTACAGCAACACAGAATAAAGACGGAACAACAAACTTGCAGAGTGCAATAGAAAAAGACAGAAAAGTAGAGTGAGTAAGCGAAGGAGACGGAGAAATGTGAAAATCATATAAAACAATGTGCAGGTAGTTATGCAACAGAACTGGAAATCCGAAGTTAAAGATTTAACCAGAAAGCCCTACAACCAGAAAGCTAATGCTCCCATTCATTCATACTCACAGTAAATTATTGATGACACCACTGAATAAATGTGTTCAGCGTACAGGGAGGGGAAGATGAATTGCCCAGTGCGAGTCCCCCAAGATAACCTCCAGATAACAGCTGCAAGTCATGGTTTATCAAAATCAATGACTTGTTCTTGGTTTTTAACCAACTACTCCATTTACACACTAATTCAGTAAAGTGTGCTCTCATGTTGACCACTCGTACTGTAAAATGAAATTAAAAATATAAAGACGATGTAAACCAGGCCAACAGCAGCTAACTGCAAACTGCAATATTTATGCTAAATTCTGTAATGAAAATCATGTATGCTGTCATTAGTTTGAGTCTTCAAAATAAATCACTCATATGAAATTAAAGTCAATCTCCCTTTAGGTTAATTTAATATATTTTAGCAGATAGCAATAAGGGGGGGGGGGGGGAATCCTCCAGTTTTATTAAATAGAGCACAATCTTGATTTATCAGCCAACAAAAAATTACTCTGCAATTATTTTGATAGTCAATCAATCATTACAGCTTTAGTGGAAATCATTCCCCACAAACAGATTCTCAGTTGTGATTACACACTGCTTTTCTTTGTCTTATGTAAAAGTAAATTCAATTGCTCTGTTCGTGTTATCCATTAAAAGTCTGAAACTCAGTTTTAGGAAGTCACCCTGAAATAAAAAAAAATAAATAAAAAAATGTTTAAGGTCATTTATCCTAATAATCACCATTTTATTGACAAAATGATTAACCAATAGCAATTAGTAGTTGGACTGACTAATCTTGATCAAATGACCTTAGTGTCTTAAGCTCAGATAGTTACACCTGTAGCTCTAAGCAGTTGTTTACATTTGACTTTCCTCTGAATGTCAAATTCAGTTATCTCCAGGGGTCTGAGAAGCAACATCAATCCTCAATCTGCCAGGTTGCTACGTGACTCCATGGGGAAGAAGCCAAAATCAATGCCAAAGTTTGGAAACACTTTTGCATTAATACGAATATGGCTTTTTGTAGCAGTGCCAACTCCTCCACTGTCAGCTTGGTATCCCTGTGGCGGCCTGTGCTGAACTAGAGTCCCGTGTTTGTTTTGGTTTGGCCTTTTCTGCTCCGTTAGCTCCTTCAGCTGTGTTAGCGTTGTGGCTTCACTTGTGGGGCCAACAGACCCTGCATGTTCTGTTGCAAGCGTTGCTTCAGGATCAAATTAAGTAAAGACACATATCCAGATATTAGCCAGCTGCTGGAGGGGAATATGAAACACAGATGATTATTCGTATAAAGTCATTATCACTTATGAATGCATAATTTCAAGCTTAATGCTTTACTAGTTAGCCCCACCAATGTTTTCAGTATCATCTGTCTCTTCCACTGTCAGAATTATCCAAAAGCAACTCTATTTTGATTTTCTGGTGGGAGAGTATAGCGAATCTGAGTTAAGGGTCAAATACTGGAGATGAGAACATTGCTAGACAGGATGTTTTTCAACGGTTTCACAATAAATCCATATTAAAGGGATAGTTCGGAATTTTGGACATAATACCTATTTTCCAACTCAGCTGGTGTGATGGAGACGTTTTCAAGAATAGTGTTTAAATGTTTAAAATAAAACCAACCTTGCAATTTGAAGGATTTATGTCTCAGCAGCAGCAGCAGCGCGTCATACTTCCTATTAGTCTATGGCAGCGGGGACCGATTCCGCTGCTGCTGAGAAAGTAGTCCCTCAAAAATGGATGATTCATGCGATGCGATTGTTTCAAATATTATTCTATCAACACAGATATGTACATCGATAGTCTGCCGTTACAATTGATTTGCCTCGGGTGCACTGTAGAGTCGGTATGAGTGTTTCTAATGCCATGCTATCATGTACTATTGACTTGTGCTAGCCATAGCACCAGTGAACTCAGCATCTAGAAGAACTGAATGAAATTTCTTGAAAACGTCTCCAGGCGTCTCCATCACACCGGCTGAGTTGGTAAATAGGTCTTATGTCCAAAATTCTGAACTATCCCTTCAAATATATTGGTACAGGTCAAATTTGGTGCAGATCTGGATAAATCTGGATTTAAGTGTTGCCAGGAGGTGTGTGAGGTTCTTTTGTTTTGACAAAAAAAAAGACCTAACTAAAGAGCAATTGATGCAAGTAAAGTTATGGATGTTGTGCATAATTATTCCAACACAGGTAGATAGTTAGAAAGATACTTGTTCATCAATAAACCTCACTGCTTTTAATTATGCACCATCACTGTTGCAATCTATACAAAGGGCACATGATGTCAGAATCCATTATGTAAGCTTTAAATTACAACAGTAATTGCATCAGAGTCATTTAGCTACAATCTAGATTACAGAAAACAATTGGACCCTGATGATAATCCTTTTCACTTTGGTAATTTAAAAAGAACACAGAAAATGTTTTAGTATGTTCATTTCCTCCTTGTGTAGCTCCTCTTAAACACACCTCCAGTAACTGAGCCTTGAATGTCCGTTTGTAACCCTGATTCCCATTCCTTTTGCTCCAACAGTATATATCATTGCATTTACTGTAATTAAATGAAGATAATCTGACAGCAACAAACGTCGAGGTCAGTGAGAAAACCATTTGCAAAAATTACAGCTAATCAGTTCTTAAACACATCACGGTTCTATTCACCTCATGGATTACTCTACAATGTTAACATCTTTATGTTTCATCATAAAGTATTCACAAATATCATAGTATAATAACAAGTACAACAGTACAATGGAATCAGGCAAATGTTCTATGACAGCAAGACAAGCTCTGCTTCCTCTAAAATGTCGTAAAATTAAAATAAATGGTCAAATATGTGCTGTTGTATTTACATTTCATTAGTAAACGTGCACTAAATGTGATCAACAGTAGGACTGTTTGTTCAGAATCAGCTGTTAACAACATTGTCTTACACAATTTTCCTCTCATACATTCACGCAGCAGCAACAGCACATTAAAACCAGTGGAAGCTCACGCTCAATTGGTTTCTATGAGACAAAACATTCTAGGCTTTTTCAGATCAGAGGGCAGAATTGAAATACCTGGGCCTTACATGAGCTTCCCCATTTCAAAAACCAGCAACCACCACACAGATGGCCCCATTTAAGCAATATTATTAGCACAATAATACCACATTTATATATTACTAGTGCACTGCCCATGCAAAATCTGTTGAGGTCAGACATAATAATCACCACACATCTGGCACTTGCTTAACTTTTTAGCCACGGATTAAATTCTGCCAAAACGGCCCACGTATCCTCTCAGGTAGGCCACAGTGCTGTGTGAGTGAGAGGGGGAGTGGCTACAGTAGAGTGGCGAAAGCCAATGTGTGCTTTTACCGATATATTTAAATATATCATTTCTTATCCAAACAACGTCAAACTTGGCACTGCACGAGTTTGAAATCAAATCAGACCATCGGTTCGAGAACTACGCGAATAACACAGACACACAGATATTCACACTTAATTACAGCCAACTCGAGCTTAGATCGGGCCCAAAAACTCACGCCCGACCCAACCCGAGCCTGTGCACGTTGTGTCCGAGCCTGAGCCCGATTTAAACCCAATATTTTTTTTAATACATAAGCCGTAAATGTACACGTATGTCTTTTAATTTACAACAATAACAGAGCCGCCGAGATCCGCACATGTTGCTATGCGATACGCTTCCTGGTTTTTAAATGATTCGTTCATGGCCGCAGGTTTTTACACCTTCATACAATACGACATGCTATAACATACCACGCAATCATGACGAGAGAGAAAAAACACAAATGCTTGATTAAGGCCCAGACTCGGCCCGGCCCGAGGATAGTGGCGGGAAATATCGGCCCGACCCAGCCTGCGGTTCGGGTCGGGCCCGGCTCGGGCAGAGAATCTAAACTCTACCACCAACTACTGGCATAACAAGGGTGTGATTTTTAACAATAAAATTATTAATCTATTCATGCTAGCTAACCTTCAGCTCTTTATTTAGAGCTGTGTTTTTGCACCAACTGATTTTTTATTTTTTTTTAGAATTAATTTACCCACCATGACAAAAAGTAGCTTTCTTTTGTCTGGTAAAATTGAAAACACTTTGCTCATGGCTCACTGAGAGCTAACTGACAGAAATCTGCTGTAACAGAACTTTAATGAGATACAATCACTTACCATGGAAAAGACAGCACAAGGCCTGAACACACGTTTAGTTTTTCTGCATCTACTTTTAGAGAGCTCTAGTTACATAAAACAGCAGCAGTTATCTTTTATTCAGTTTCATATTAAAATGTGCTTTTGTATGCTTTAAGGTTTGACAGCCTGTTTGCAGCTGCCTCCACATCACTGTATTCGCTTGGCCAAAAATGCCAAGTAATCTACAATCTTATTGTAGTATTCTGCACCAAACCAGTCTGCAAAACTGCCGTAATGGATTCGTGCTAGGAACAGAAAGACACAAATTGCAGAAGCTGAAACAGATTGTCCTGGAAAAATAAAATTTTCTCTTTAGCACACACACATACACATTCTTCATACATTCCTTCACACAGGTACCCCACTCACATATGCACACCTCCCTTACACTTAATACACATTATACCATAATGAATCCTCTTGACACCTTTTACTACACCTAGACACCGTTTACACAGAACAGACCAGCTTGGGGTCCAAGGTCAACACAGCTGCTCACACACAGCCTAGAGTCACAACAATATATCTGCAGAATTCTCTAATCTTCCTCAGATCCATCTTAGACTTGCCTCGGAACGGTTGTCTTCTGTTGTCTCTCTCTTTGCGCAGAGAATAAACCGATGCTTCAGCAAGTTGCTTTTTCATCCAACTTTATTTCCACACCAGACATCTCAACAACAAAATTGCCACAACACAGATGTTGAATGGACTTGTCAGCATATAGTTGCGTCATGTAAAGGCTCAGTGAGCACTAAAGGTTTCGGGTTGAACTGTGTTTAAAACATTCATGTACAAATGTGCAAAGAAACATGCACACTGCATTGAGCTCATCTGTTCCAGTCTCCTGCTGCTCTCCACTGCTGAGCTCAGCACTTTAGGAAACGGTCATTGCAGAATTAATTGCAACTATCCATCTCATTTAGAAACTTAAAAAACACAATGGCAACTTCAACCCTGCCCACAGCCTATCTCACACACAGATGGGTCTGGTTTTCATTTACCATCATTAATCTCTTTCATAAGAATTTCAAAAAACAGCATACCAACATATGCTTTACATCTCAGCATCCACATTGAATTCAGTGTTTTTACAAGTTCAATAAGTTTCATACCCAAGAATATGGCTTTTACATCTGCTCTTTATAAAGAAAGTCGTTGATTTATTACAGCAAGGTTTTATCTATGGTTTAGTAACAAAAATGAGGGAAATGCACAAAAGACAAAACAGGTGAAACGTGGTGAAAACGCACAGGTTAGTCAAAGGGATAAAATTAAGACTAACATGAAAATTATAATCCAAACTCTATGTTAAGCTACATTCATACCTTTATGTCTTCTGTGCATCAACATTGAAACAAGAGAACAGTGTCAGCTCTGAATCAGCAGTAATCTGAGTCCATAAGAACCTAAAAGCAAATCTGGTGACTGTTCAAGTTCACTGGACTTACACATGCACATGTAAACAGGAGGCTTTGCTTAGTTTCAGAAACTACAACTAACGAGAAACAATAAGTTGAAAATTAAGAAAAAGTATTTCCGTTTTCAAACTAAAACTGAAAGTATATATATATATATATATATATATATATACACCACATATAAAGAAAATCATATGATGTATGAACAATGACGTGCCTCATCAAGCAGCCCCATTCTTTCAATATATGAAAGAAGTGTGACCCCAAACTGTGATATGAACCAAACCATAGAGTTAGTGATCATACCACAGTAGCTACATTCCATAAAAAAATGCCTTGAACCACTTTCATAGCTGAACACATGCCTCAGCTGGTTTTTTGAACAGGACTTCAGGCCCTTGTAAGGATGAGAGAAGTGTCAACATTGTTATGAATGGAACTTTAGGTATTTAAAAGCAGCTTTATGAATACAAATACTGCATTGGTTTCAGGGTTCATGTAATCTCACTTCAATCTACCGTAACTGTTTTGTGCCGACGTCCGTTACATTTGATAGTTAATGAGCTATAGATTTTCATAATAAATCTGAGTGTTGCTAAGCTGCACATCTGTTAAGATCTGTTAAATCCTGGCACATACAACAGTGTGTCACAGACTTATTATGAAATCAAATATTTCAGTAAATTCTGTCAAAATTTAGACTGAGATCAGTCCAGAGGGTGAATTTCATTAAATACCACCAGCCATAAAAAATACTGCACTTTATCATAATTAAGGTTCCTATGTAAAATTTTAATCATCATTATCATAACTGGGAAATTGCTGCTTTGCTTTTATCATGCAAATGCTCTTTTCAATTTGCATTTTTACTTGGGGTAATTTAAAGTGACACAATCTCAGACAGGGATACAATAATTCTTCCACTGTAGGTAGAAGCCTTTAATCTTTGACACGGGTCATCTGGGAATGATGCATCATTGTCATTGTCACTGCTCTCACCGTGTCCACAGATGCACAGCAGACATCATAATGAGAGAGCGGATGGCCAGACTCACATCACTAGTGTGAGGGAGGCTGATTTTGTTATAGCGGCAGGCTTCCACTCTAATAGTAGGACGAAAAGTAACACAGAGATTGTGTTTTCAGTAGGGCTGGGCGATATGGCCTAAAAATAAAATCCCCGATTTATTAATTTAAAAAAAAAAAATGTTTTTGTTTGTTTTTTTTAAACTACAATAGACAAAATAATTATTCATATGATGTACTATGTGTAAATGCATAAAGTTTTACACACATATACAGTGTTTTCAGTGTCAGGTAATATTTTAAAAACATACTCCATGACTGTAGCTCTGTGTCACAGTCTCTGGACTAAAATACACCGACGGTAGTTGGTAAATGCAAATGTTGCTAAAAAAGAAATGGATCTATTCAATTCTACTATTGTACAGTGTAAATGACTGCTTTGTTTAATTGAAAACTGTCAGATATCCACTTTCCTACTCAACATTATTGTAATTCACCAATTGCTAGATGATAATATTATCATCTATATTATAAACAAATTAATCTTATTAGTTTTTCTACTAGAAACGATTCAGCGTCTCTAATTCTCTGCCAATCAATGTATTTTTACTATTTTGAGGGTTTCAATATGCCACCACCACAGGCAGTCATAAATTAAAATTGGCATCTATCGTTATTTGTTGCTGCTTCACTGAAAACGAAACCAGAATGTGACAATTCATATAAGCTATGAAAGAGAGGAAATTCTTAAGATACTACAACCCCGTTTCAGTCTCATACCAGGCCAGAATGAAAATAGCTGGAATTTCATTCTTTTTCAATTTTGTTACTTTAGCATGTGAAACCTAAGAGAACAAATGCTTTAAGAACATGAGATAACATTATCTATAACCTGTGAATGTTATTACTATAACATTCACAGGTTATTACTATTAGTAATAGACTAGTGTTGTCACTCTTATTGTTATTAGTTGCAACTGCAAGTTTGAACAACCCTATTATAAAAACATTACAACTGTCTTAAAAACTACTCTGACAGCACTAAATACATCTGCCCCTGGTCTCTCTCCTCTGTCTCCACCTCAAGATAATGTGTGTTGTGATCTGATGATATACAAATAGAATTTGGTCTGACGTTCATGTAACACTTGACTAACGGAAACACCACATTCAGGGCTTCTTCATAAAAACAGCTGTTGTGACTTGTGAAACTAGACAGCTAGTTACACCCATTTCCTGTTGTTGAAACACCCCGGATCATCAACCAGTCTTCTTTACATGAGAAAATTAAACCTTCAGATATTTGCTTGATAGGAGGAGGAAAGGAGCTGGATAAAAAGAAAAGTGTAAGAGGGAGTGAGGAATTTTAAGAGGCTAAAAGCTCTGGTTTGTAACTTTATCTTACTTTTGTCAATCTTCTTCACATCCATGGCTGGGACTGTGTTTACTGACATCACTAAAGTCAAGGCATTGCAATTATAGAGGGTGCCCCTCATCTGGTGCGGGCCTTTTTTTTTCTGCACACCGCCCCTGCTGACTGTGTTTATCTCTCTCTCCTGCATTGTGCGCCGTAAGCGGACCCTTCCTATCCAACGCAGAATGGATAATGTCCCTATGCGCAGTTTTATCCACACATCCATATATGACACATACATAATGATCTTTAAGCAAAGGATCGAGTACAGTCGCAATGAAATACAGGGGTTCCGAGTAGATCTTTCCGAGTCTGATTCTTTCTGTAGAAGACGCTTTAGCGCTGTAATGAAGGGAATAACAAATTCATCAGATGAGCTGATCTCTTTAGTTAACTGGTCAAAGAGAGAGAGAAGAGAGTGTCACGGGGAGTTCATAATCTGCGCTGCAGCCAAGTTTTGCTTTTGCGCAAAGAGACTTTCCAGCATTTAATAGGTGCTGTTCCACCGTGTCCCTCACATCTTGTTGGAATCTTGTGGTGTTCCAAACTGATCTTGGACAGACTCTAAGCGGGTATAGACAGGCGCATGCTGGCCATAGTTTTTGCGTCTCCACAACATAATTTCGGTGGTTACCGGGGGAAAAATAGGGCGTCTTTAGGGTGTCCTGCCTAAAAGTAGGGTGTCTAATTTCCCCAGGACGCCCTGCTGGCTAAAAGCCTCCTCTCAAAACATATTGTTCAAGATTTTGTTGACAGTACATTAGTAAATCTAAATGTAGTTTCTGTTGAAAGCAGCCACTGTACATTTACACAATCTCTCTCACATCCATCCAGTCGTCTCAATCCAGTATAACATTTATGCACAGGAAATGGGCCAAAGAGTCTGCACTGACACTCGTCATCCAATCAATGGTCAGAAAACTGGTCATCCTCACATACAAAAACCGTCAGTCGATAGTGGAATATCAAATCTGTTCATTTATTATTTCCTTTCCACTTACTGCGGATGGATCAAATCTGCAATTATCTCGCCGGCCCATCATCCAACCTTGACAGACTCAAGAGAAATCTATACTGCTCCCTAATGAGCACTGAGCACCGTTGTTGCCATTTGATTAGGGACTTAATTGTGATAATAATGAACAAATACACCCAGTGCTGGCTAAAATGGTTTTGTAAGCATTCGGCTAATTAATGGCTATTTGCCCACTGTTGCTGATGAATGAGAAAATTACAAGGGAGACACAGTTTCCTCTCAACAAATGGAAAGCTAGACAGCACTGTGTTGACCATGAAACCCATAAGAAGCATTTATCTTCACCAGCCACTTAAGGCCACTACATAAAAGATGTCTTCCTCAAAGCCAACTAAATAAATTGTAGGTAATAAGCTTAACATCATTATTCAGCCATCTTGAAAATATGGGTGAAACCATGACAAAACACACACAGACCAATCTGCAACGGCAGCAGCCAGGCAGCACACACTGGCCTCTAGTGATGCAGACGAAGGAATCGTTGGCAAAGCAGGGGCAGTAAACATGCTGGAGGCCACACATCGCTAAGAAGCAGGAAGCAAGGCAGAGAAAAAGTAGTAACCGATTCATTGCAAAATCACAACTAGGACTCGAAAGATAAAGCGAGGAATAAGAAGAGAGCCAAGATACGTGGGGACAAGCCAGCTCTTCTGGCCAACTCTAATGTTTTGCTGATACCCTGTGAACACAGGCATGTATGTTGTTTCTGACCAATTAGGCAGACATAAAGGCAAGAGGCTGGAACTCAGCTGGGGCCTCAGTCCACTGGTTACATGTAGGCCAGTCTCTCTCCTCTCTCTACTTCTTTCCAATTTCTGCCTGAGCAATGAGGCCATAGAGGGAAGGTGGTGGGCAGTTGGGAGGGACAATTTCATTTGGCCCGTGCAAAGGATGTCAAGCAGAGTCTGCTGCAAACAAAGCCATTCCTGGACCTTTCATCTTTTCCATTTTCACACACAAACAAAACCACACAGACACATGCACACACACATAAATTACACACTGGCTGAAGCATGCAATGAATGTGTCTGGGCTAAAAGCATCTGTGCCGTGTGGCGAGGTTGTTGTATGCTGTTGTTGTTCATATAGAGCTAATGATGCCAGCAAGAACAGGGCGAAAGTATCCCTGAGAGCCCTTTCTATTCTCTATATCTCAGTGATGACCATAGAAAAAGTTGAGAAACCCATAGTAAAGGCAGAATAACAATGTAGGTTTTTTGGAAGATGTGGTTGTCATTATCCAAAAGGAAAACAATGAGTAAGTATCTAGTCATGAATAAATGTGCGTTTTCTGGTAATCATAGGCCTTCAGATGCCAGGCTGAAGAAGTAGCTGTACAGTGACCCCATTATGTCAGCAGTGCCGTTAAGTCAAGATAAATGCACCTCCATGGAACTTACTGCAACATCACAGCAATGGAAAGAGAGATATTTGAGAGTCGGGTGACGCAACCTGAGAAACGTGTGAAGATACTTTCAAGACAACAGCCAAAAAAAGTTGCCTAATCTGAGTTTGCACTCCTTCGTATGACAAAGGGGGGGAAAATGTTGACTGTGCACCTTTACTGGCAAGTGACGCAACACCTGTGTGCTACAGTAAACTGAGAGAAAGGGAGGCTTGGGCAAACAAGTAGACAGCTGATGCCTCATGTAAAGACTCAAATAAGAGCAAATATGTTAAAAATTATTAATGAGGAACAAACTCTGCAAACTGTTGACTAGTCATCACAAACCACAGAAAATATGGGCTGTGTAAGACTATAAAACTGCTGAGGTTTTTCACAGGCACCAACCACCATACACAAAAGTCCTTATGTTGTTCAATTCTGGGTGAAGAGTAGAACCTTACCTTTAGGGGGTAGGACATTTTATTTATTTATAGTGTAACGCATGACGCACATCTATCCACCTCAGGTCACACCAACACACGAACAGTCCAAAGGAAAGAACACAGCTAAACAAACAAGTATACTTGGACAAACATTGCTATCTCTGAGGACTCTTGCACTTGCACAAAGGGGTATATTCACAGACAAACACACACCTTTTGAAAAGCATGTCCCAACAGAGAGGCCGACCCTGAAGTAAGCGGTCCTACCACAGAGGGAATGGGGGAAGAAATCTGCCATGAATGCAGAAGGGATGTGAACAACTATCTCCCCCTTTTCTCCTCACTTCCTTCCTTTTTCCTCTCTCCATTTCACCCGATCACTGACTTCCTGCAGTGATTGCCTGAGGGAGAAGACCTGGTGCTGTATAGCTTAATCAGCTTTTATTGTCCAGTGAAAAACAAGCCT
The DNA here is from genome assembly GCF_963457635.1 of Microchirus variegatus. Taxonomy (NCBI): domain Eukaryota; kingdom Metazoa; phylum Chordata; class Actinopteri; order Pleuronectiformes; family Soleidae; genus Microchirus; species Microchirus variegatus. The sequence continues at coordinate 370,266 of NC_139802.1, forward strand.
CACTGCTTGGCTGTGATGTTTTTTTTACCTGACATTTGGCTGCCTTACTGTTATTCTGCAGAAAACTTTTCCTGGATGCAGCGGCTTTGGGCTTTAGGGTCATCTATCGAGGGTCCCAAGACCCCTACATTGTTTTTAATTGTGTCCATGCAGACAAGATGTTTTTTGTGCTGACTTCAGTGAGCAGCAAGAGAGTTCTCTGTGAAGCACAAAATCAAAACTGTAGTTTCCAGCATGCAAGCTTTTCACTGGTGAACACCACGTCAGCATATAGCAACTGTAGTAAGAATGTTCAAGTACAGCAATCAGCACACTAAAAGTTGCCGGTTTAAATAAAAAAGCATGACGTGGAACCTTCTGACCACAAGTACCACTACCAAAATGTGTTGTCATGTGCATGCATAAGAATGATGAGATAAATATCACTGTTCAAGGCTTCACAGTATGTGTCTCATGCACATACAGCAGAAACAAACTGCGAAACAGGTAAAAATTCTCCCAATGTTGTCAATAGCTTGACTCATCACCATAAAAACAAAAAACACTTCAAATGTGCAATGACTGCTTTTATGAACCCAGGTCTCTTATATCCTATAACATACTCTAGAAGCACCTCAGCATTACAAACATTATTTGCTCTTCTAACATGATGAAGAGTGATATATTAGATATTTTATAAAGTAACCAATGCCTAAAACATGTATCTCAGAGACAATGTAGTTCAGCCACAGCTTTATTTAAATCGGTGTCATTTTATTGTCTAAGGGTTTCACAACAAATCGGCCACAACACTCACTAGTTCAGTAGTTTACTAATCAGTAAATAAAAGAATCAGAATAGATGGTTGTGTAAAATTAATACTGTATCATGTGATATTAAACATCTGTGAAGTGAGTTTCTTTCTTAGAAACAGTTCTGGATCACATTTGAAAAATTCATAGTATTTGTCCCTGTTTTTTGCACAACATATCCATATGAAGCAGGCAGAGCCGACTCCCCCGCATAAACAAACCAAAGATAACTATGGGCTCACATTTGAAACACCAGCCACTGACATTTGCACAGCATCCACAGAGAAGAGGAACAACACAAATGTCTCAGCTCTGAGGAGCAGTTTGCCTTTTCTGAAGACTTTGTTCGTCTTCGGTTTCTTTCTCCTTGCTCAGTGGACAGCCATTTTCCTGGCTCAGACTGAAGGTTGTTTGGCACACCGGATTCGTAGTGGGAGACAGCAGGGGAATGTGAGGTGGAGGAAGGTCATGGTGCTCAGAGGCAGCCAGAAGGTGCAGCTTAACGGCCACATTTTATTCACACAGACAGACGACTCACAGGTCATTATTACTGTAAGTCGATCAGTAACGAGCTCACTTATTCTTTAGGTTTTTTGTCTCTGGACAAAAAAGACATGGTGTCTCAAATTACTGTATTAAAAAAAACTGTTGCTAACAGCAATGACAAAATCACCCTCAACACTAGCGGTGGGGGGGGGGAATCGATTCACATAAGAATCACTATTCTAATCATCCACGATTCTGAATCGATTCATAAACTTTAAATCGATTTAAAAAAAAAAAAAATAATTATATTTAAAAAAAACCTCACAAAACACCAGTTTGTGTTTTTTGTGTACAGTTTATTTTGTAGCTTCTGGGAGAAAAAGGCAGCTAGCCTCAGCTTTTATTTATGCAAGTAATTTTTTCTGTACAGTAAGTAAGTTTTTATTTGTTTTGAATGAATAAATGTTAACTTTTGTCTTAAGTTTGCCTTTGTGTGATCACATTATCACATTATCTTATACAAACTGTTTTGTTTTGATGTCATAATTTGCCTTAACACACTATGCATTGTATCAATTTTTTAATCAAGAATCGATTTTGAATGGAATCGTGACCCTAAGAATCGGAATCGAATCGAATCGTGAGCCACCCAAAGATTCACATCCCTACTCAACACCCACAGCTATCACACATGAAACCTTTGACAACAGACCACAAGGAAAAGTTAGCTTACTGCACTTATTAGTAACTCCAACTTTTTTTGATGGATTCACAAATGTCATGACTGTCCATAAAGGGGTTACCCACAAATAGCATTGAATACTTAATACATCATGAAAAAACTTTTACTTCCATTTCAAATTAAACACAGACTGCAGGCAGCACTAGACAGACTCCCCCAGTCCTTGCTTGCATGTCAGAGGGCATCTCAAACCAGGCCTCGGGGGCCTCGTTTATAAAGCTTGCGTACGCCACTTTCTACACAAAGTTTGGGATTTATAAAAAACAAACTTGACAGGAAACAGTCTTTCATGGAAACTCTGACCCATGCGTACATACATTATGGGAGAGAGAAGTGAAACTGCAACTCTGATGGGCCAAGGATGAATAACCGGTGACTGAGTATTTTATTTGCACACACGGGCGAGACGTATTTTTAAACAAATAAACAATCTGCTTGACTGGTACTCCCTGAAACGCACACAAACACACGCATCCGCTTCTCTATGAGACACTGGATCCAGTGTCAGCGGCTGAGAAACGGAAAATGTGATTACTGTAATTATAAATAAATAAGAGGTGTGACGTAAATCCATGTACATGACCTCCATCCATACATTTTTACATGAACTAAAACTTTGAGCCTACGTGCAAGGTTTGGCAAGTGTGAAACACGCAATTAATTTTCTTGAAAAAGGCATTTGTCTTGATCTAAGTATTTGCTCAATTTTTGTGTTCAATTGTGTTTTTGTTTGTGTTTTTCAAGAGCAAATTAAAATGTGTGTATTATTTAAAATTAAACCTAAAAAAAATGTGTTATCTCAGATTAACTGTTCTGTTTAGAAATACATTTTTAATTTTAAAACATGGAGGTGGGTTCCATTTGTCTGAAATACACACACCACCCAACTGACCAGTGTAGACAGAACAGATGTACCTCATTTAATAGAGACAGGAAGACAGTTGGGCTTGTAACCAGATGGATAAACACAGTGACAACATTTCCTGTAACTGTAACTGTCAAACTCCACATGCATGTGTACATGCTGTAGTTGCACCTGTTCACTGTTAGCAAACACACAAACGAGTCAAAGAATGCCAGAGGACTTGTACTGCTCCACTGGAGGAGACACTGTACTGAAGGCTACATTGTCTCCTCCTTTCACTGCAGTACTGACCAGCTCTGTCTCGTCCGTCTGCTACCATCTTTCCATGTGAATGCATCATACATTAATATTAAATATACAATATAGTCGACTTTCCTGATGCCAAGACCTTAATTTCACTGCACTGATATGGCCCAATTCCAATTCCAATTCCTATCTTAACCCTCAAGCTCAACCTTTAATCTTAACTGGCCCTCAAAACCAAGTGTTGAGGGTTATTTTGTCACTTAGAAATGGGCAGACTGTAGGGGGCAGAATAACGCGAAAGCTGCGTCTGTCAACTCCAAAAAAGAAGAAGAAGAAGACATTTACATCAGGATTATTTATTCTGATCCGTTTGTCAGTCAAGTTATTAGGTTGTCAGTTAGTTATAAGATGATACTCATACAAATATTCAGCTGACAGTTACCACACACCACGACTTATTGAAAAGTAAACCACACCGGCCGACTATTGACAAAAGATGGTAAAATAAAAATAAATGTTACGCAACAATGACATCAGTAATCCATAATATGGGCCTAAACTAAGATTATACAATGGTTTTCATCATTTTTATATCTCTATTAACAAAGAAAATACTTCATTTGTAGCGTACTCGTTTCGCTGCTTTCGGCGCCATCTTTGTTATGTGAAAACACGCAATGCATTCTGGGTAGCCCTTGCTCCCAAGGGTGGTCTCAGAAAATCTCAATATTGAGGGCGATACAGCCCTTAAACTTGACCCTCAACTTAATTTTTCTGAGAATCGGGACAGAACTTGCACTAGAGGGAGAACATTTTTGAGATTGAGGGTTAAGTAAGGAATTGGAATTCATCCTATATGTGTCATTCATTAAGCAGGTGTAAAATGGTTCTATAAGAACTGCAAAAAATGCACACTTCTAGTTTGATGTACGTGATGTATTCAAGGCCAACAGAGGAGCGAGAGATAGAGGCTATAGTCTGTGAGCGAGGTTAGGTCGTTGAATTGATACAGAGCTCCCATCACTCGCTAATGTTCTCTTAGCTCTACAATTGCCATCTGTTTGGATGTGCGGCTACATCGGCACTCTCGCCATCTAGTATTTATTTCTTCACTCTAAGTTCTAACCTTACTTTTGGTTTCAGTCAGTAAAATACATTTTAAAATGTATATAACATGATGATTAATTTAAAGGGGTCATATTATACCCTATTTCTCCAAGTTAACCTAGTTCCCTGGTGGATGAAGCACCACATCAGTTCAATCACCCTAACCCTGTTGAGATGAGAACGCTCGGTTTAGTAGAATCTCTTTAGGTCCACCTTAAAAAAAAAGTAAACGTAACTTAAGGGACAGGAAATGACATCAGCCACAGAGGCTACTGGGAGCTAACAGCAGTTAGCATTAGGAAAAGTGAAGGAAGTGCAGAAGTCAACATTGTGTGTTTTATCTCCTGTACTTAGACTGAGGAGGACCACAAAAACATGAGTGAGTCAATCTTTTTTCACACTTTTCCCACTGATGGGACCTCCTGAGTCCCACATATAAGGATTTAATTATTAAAAAGTTGATTTAGCATAAAATGTTCCCTTTAAATTCTCTGGTTTCAGATTCTTACATGTGAATATGTTCCGTACATCTTAGGTGTCCACCATTTTTTCAATTAATGGACCAAACAATGGCTCAATCAGTTAGATTAGGCAAATTCATACATTATTAAAATAATCACTAGATGCAGCCCTCATGCTACACGCTCTAAACTACAACTACCACCACTGACCTGTGGCCTGTTGTCAGTGACATAGATCTCTCAAGTCTCACAGTTCTGCAGGTAAACAGAAGAAACTTTGAGTATCCCATGACACATCATCCAATCAGGAGTGAGAACTCCACAAAGAGGTGTCACTCTGTGCTTGTGTGGTTAGACAGTTTTTTTTCCCCCCTTCTCACCAAACACATTGATGAGGTGACAGGGAAGAGGGAGGGTGACTGCTAACGCCAAAACAGACAGGAAGTGAGCCAAAAGTTGGAAAAAAGACAAAGTTGCTGACAGAAACTTTAGTGTAAAAAGACATCTGAATCAAACTGTGCATGCAGAAAACTCTGCTGTTGCTCAGGTGCACATTTCTGTGGCATGATCCCTGCAATCAATCCTCTATTGCTGGAGCCAAGGAGGCTGCAACATTGCAGGCGACTCAGTGAGCCATGACATCACAGAACAAACAGAAGGTAGTTTGAACATAATCATATTTATCCTGTTGGACACGTTCAGAGGCGAGTGAACTGTATTGAACAGATCTGTTCTATCCTATGAGGCCCTGCCTTGTGGGAGACTGCCTTCAAACATGTGCCTTGTGTGGTTAGACAGTCATTGTCCCTTGTATCACCCTCTCTTGGCAGTGGGTGCACACACAAGAGGAGAAAGGTGGCAAGTCTGCTTTGTTGTTGCTGGCAGTTGAGAAAAACTATGTCCAGTCAAAGTTTGGGGATTGAGGCACCTACTGGGCTGGACCAGACCATTTCTGTTGACTGTGGGAGGGGAGACCCTCTCTCTGCATTCCCTTTCAGCGGAAAAACAGAAACTGCTTTTACAGAGCGCTCTGTCTGTACACCACAAGTCAAGCTAAGAGGATGACTAATACACGTTCAGTTCTGCTTGATTTTTCATGCCTCAGAGAAATACACATCAAATCATGTTATTTTTATTGTTATAGTTACTCTTTGGTTTTGCATGTACGGACCTGGGCAAAGCACAAGCTCACAATGTGTCAGCATGTGCTGGCAGCTTGAAATGTGAGCCTCTAGAAGAAAAAGAGAAAAGAAAAAAAAGAAGTCATCTGGAACACTGCCAGCAGGCCTGAGACAGTGGGAACTGTAGCACCAACACAGCAGCATGCACTGCATGTAAGCAGGGGCTGTCTGTTCTTCCAGCGCCTTAATAAAGTGCCTCACTTCAAGGACATGCAATTAATATTCTGCAACAATAATTAGGCGGCAGAAGTGAGGTGAAATAAAAATAACAGACCGTTACGACTCCAAGGTAAGAATTGAGCTCATCATAACAGACCAGGCAAGCAGATTTACATTGGCAAATTCATAAAAGGTGAATGCAAATGAGTGAAGTGGAAAGAAATCATGTGACATCATTGTCCCTCCCACTTCTGCTTTTCACTGTACTGGAAACACAACAGAAACAGTGGATCCAGCAGGTGAGAGGAGGAATGTGTGGACTGATAAGGAAACAACAACATTCCTCCACTTGGTGCAAAAAGCAAGTATTATGACAACAAGTAATTGAAGTGGCAACAAAATACACCGTTTACATCAAGTTGTACCTTGTTATCCTTCTGTGGTGACACACTTTTGCGCCACCTACTGCTCAACTCAGCTCAAGTGAACCCAAGTTATTCCCCATATTTGCTGTACAGCAGCTGATTGAAACGCAATGTGCTTTCACTTTAACGTAATCTTTGGCTCCGTCCCAGCACCTCCCCCTTAAAATGTACCCTTGGTTTTGAGTGCCCTCAACCGCAAACTCCCCTCGTTGAGGGAAGCAGTATTGGGACACACCACTACATGCAAATTAGCGTAGATAACGTAACGAACGTGCTAACCTACGTCACATGCTGACAATTCTACCGGCGGATCCAGCTGTTTGGTTTTGCCTGTTGCGTTGGCTGTGTTTGTTTTTCCGTCAACGCTGTTTTTTTTTTTCGTCCTCGTAAAGTGATGCATGTCAAACCAACATATTCCAACACAATTCGACATTGTAACGTGCTTATTTGCGAAAATATATTACAACGAAAATGTTCCTCGGCAGATGTGGCCGCCACCTTTGTCGAAAAATATCGCTGAATTCGCAAAGCATCATGGGTAATTTCATCGGAGCTCACTACATTTTGAGGGTTGACTATAAGGGGAAAATCGCATTTCCCCTTGCTCCCCCCCCCCTACATGTAAACGCCCAAATTTAGGGTAAAAATGTAGGGTTAGGTGAGGTATTGGGACAGGGCCTTAGTTTACAGTTTGCAATCATTTTTATGGAAATGTAATATTTGATGTGCGTTCAAAAAAGCCAGTCAGTGGAAGCTCAGTGCATGAGTGCAAATGACCTTCTTTGTCCTCTGATCTCTCAGCTATCATGTAACACTTCACCTCTAGGTATGGAAGGCATGACACAGTGATAGTGGGCTGCAAGTGAGAGTGACAGCAGGACTTAACCATGTCACATGCCAGGGGTGAAACCCATCTGCACAATCTGCCCAATGGCTTCCCTGCTTCACTCCCCATTTCCTCCCGCCCCCCACCTCCTCACCAGCCTTGAGTGGGTACAGATGTGTGATCCACAGACGGTCCCACTCTGGAGCCCTTATTGGACCCACAGGGCTCAACAGAGGTTGGCAGACAGCTTGAAGAGCTTCTGGCCAGAGTGACACTGCACACAGTCAGTTGCAGGCAATTGTGTGCAGCAGATAGAGGTGTTGCTGCCGAGCGCAGGACAGTTTATCATTTAAACCGACATGTTGGAACGGTTATTTACAGCTAACATTAACAACAAATGAGGCCATTTTCATAATTTGTGTAATTACGTCCATGTAGCTAGATTATCGGTTAACTGGAAAATAATAAAGTGTCTGCCTCCACAGTAGAGCATGAATATTCACACAGAAATACAGAAATTATGGGTTTGATCATGACAATGGTAACATGGTAATTTCAAGTTCTTTTGGTGAAAAATAGCCTGAAATCAGGTGATTTTCTTTTAAATGACTGTGTATGTGACTGTGTGCTTCCTCCTGGATGTCACCATAACTTGTTGTTTGCCATTGTGACGGCAAACACACACACCTAGCACCAACAACACACACAGACACACCACACTTTTCCCTCTTCCTTTTCTTCCTACTTTCCTGTCGCAATAAATCAAAGCTACAACCACCTGTATGACAGTCAGAGTGTGCTCTCCGATGCACAGCTCAAACATCCTCACAAGGAGAGATTATTTTCTCTTCTCAACACACGTTTCTAACGTTTGCAGAATATTTATTTGACTTCACTTAATCTCAGCAACAGACAGCAGAAACTTCCATGTCATCTATTCTCCAACTTTGTAAAAAAAAAAAGGCAAAATGCACTGGGTAAATTTAAGAATGAAGAAGATTTATTTTGTCTGTTTGACAGCAGCTTGGCAAACAACTTCTCCACTGTGTTTCTATAGAGAGATTGTCCGTATTGTCAAGGCACAATTAATCTAATGACATAAATAGCAACTTCTTTCAAGTCTGTTTCATAAATCCGAATATGACAGACATCTATTCATCTGCTGTGTTCATGTTGTGACAGCATGACAAACTCATTTATTTCATGTGCATTAAAGAGGCACATTTACGCACTGCTTTTATGTGGAGGAGGTAGATTAATCTAATACGTCTGATTAGATTATTTGAGCAACGTGATAGATTACACCAGCGGTTACCAAAATATGAGATATACACTCACGTGCCACAGATTTTCACGCACAACCATGTCTGGTGGTTACAGGGAATGGTACGTTAACGCCAGAGGTCAGAGGAGAATGACTACACGGGACAGAAGTGATAATAGCGACAGTAAAAGAAGACTCAGGCTCAGTGAATGACTGAACATTGCAATACAACTTCCAGTCGTAGTGTAGCAAAGGATCAAAACTAGAGCTGAATCGATTATTAATCCATTACTAAATTAATCGCCAACTACTTTGATAATCGATAATCGGTTTGAAGCTTTTTTCATTATTAAAACAAGATTCCTGATTGTTTTAGCTTCTTAAACGTGAATATTTTCTTGGTTTCTTTGCTCCACAAAACAAAGAAATCATTAAAACTGAATCATTTTTGTGGACAAAACAAGACATTCAAGAACATCGTCATTTCCAGGTTTGACAAACACTGATCAACATTTTGTTTTTTTTACATTTTCTGACATTTTATGGACCAAACGATTCATCGATTAATCGAGAAAATAAACGACAGATTAATCGATTACGAAAATAATGGTTAGTTGCAGCTCTAGTCAAAACATAAATATTTGTACGCAGACATTTTGAGGTAAAATACATGTAATCACTTTGAATGTGTTACCTCAGACCTCTGAAATATGTAAGTGTATTTGTTGTTTTCTGTCCATACATTTTAAACACTCTTTTTGTTTTGTTTGTTTTTTAAATTCTCTCAATTTTCACTCATGGCTTTTATAATGATTATTGATCATTGGTTTATTTATTTATTTATTATATATATATTACTATATGGTCCTGACCTTACCGAAGGTTGCAACTCCTGACAATGAAGTGTCCTGTGTACCTGATAATGTGACTACTGAGCGTATGTGATAGGTCTGCATTTAACTTGTTTTCAGAAAGCATCAGAATACAAGAACGTGTACATTAACATCCATTTTGTAACCTGAGAGATAGTTTAAAGAGTACTTTCTTATCAAACAATTACAATCAAATTATTATGAGGGAGAAGTTGAGTCCAAGAACAAAATCTGAAAACTTGTGGATTACACAGATAAACTGCCCTGGATTAACCCTCAGACAGTTCCTCTTATCCTCTCATGGCTGCAAAGCAGTCTGCTGTATGACACCTCTCAACAACCCTGTATGAACATGTAACTACCATGAAGATGCTCTGCACAGTCACAGTCACACAGTCTTACCTCTTTGACTTTCTCCCGGCGCTCGTTGGTCCTGGGGTCGCTGGGTTTGCCGTTTTCTCTCCCCAGCGGCTGTTTGAGCAAACACCGTTGAAACGCCTTGTAACTGAATGTATCCGTGATGGCAGCATGATCAGAGGAGGTCTCTTTCTCTGAGGTGGACTCCGTATTAGACCCGGACAGAGTCAAATCCTCCTGAGCTCTGCCGCCGACCAGTCTGTCTCTCTGCGTCGCCTCATGGTGAGTGATTTGCGGTTTGCGGCTCTGACTTTTCAGCTTGGTGCTCGTCTCTCCCTTGGTTGAGGTCATGCCCCGCGGGTGCTCCTGCTGCTCGCGGGGTCTCTTAAGGTGTTCCCGGGCATCGTTCTCGGACCCAGCGCCCACAGTGACTGGCTGAGTCTCTGTCTTGGACAAAAAGATGCGCTTTAGACGGACAGAGTCGGGCAAAAAGAAAAGGGCCCCGAAACACAGTGTTACCAAACCCGAGAGAAAGAGCAGAAAGACGAACTTCTGGGACAGGCGCAGACCCATGCCCGATGCCGACACACCGGGCAACTTTCGGAAAACCATTGAAACTTCTCTTGACACACAGTGTATTGCTCCGTGGTTTTGACAATGTTCAGAGACTATCTGCTGCCTCCAGGCATGTGTACAGGAAAACAAATGAAACAGACACGCGAGGCTTTTTTAAACACACCCCTGTGACACTTGCAGAGCAGCGTGCACAGCACAGCTGGCTTTATCTCTCTATCTGCTGGATCTGCATACGACAAGGTTATCCCTGTAAGGCCTAAGCCTTTTTTCTAGGTCTCTGTTCGAAAAATTGAAATGCTCATAATGAAATGAGTATATCTATCTCTGCAACCACAAGGTCTATTTTGAATAAATACTTTGGGTGTGGGAACACTTGTGGGATTTTGTAAATATCAGTACATGTGTTACTAATGATAGCAACAAAGCAATTACAGGATGAATAACTCAGCTGTAGCTCTAAACTTCAATCAGATCAAAGTACAATGTGTGACCATAATCTCTGCAAAGTTTGACTTTCAAGTGGTGGTGGGGGGGGGGGGCTGCCTCACTGACACGAGCGTTTACCTACATCACACAATCACCAAGACCAAATAACAAACTAACAAACAGTACATGCAGCAGAAACGATGCTGGCATTTCACTGAGCTACAACAATAACAGCCGAGCAGCAGCACTAGCGCTGTGCAGCGTGTGCGCCGTCCTGGAGGATGCACGCACTTTTTACGAGAGATATCCGCACGCCTCGCTGTCTGTCACGCCCGTGAACAAAGTTGTGTCTCCATGCATGTTATTCCACGCCGCGCAAACCGCCAATAAACACACACACACGCGCGCTGGCCGCGGTGCACAAACCTCAAGCGTGCAGCAGCAGCAGCATCTTCGTTTCTCCTCCTTGTCTCCGTTTATAACAGACCGCAGAGCCACGCTGCTGCATTATAAGCGCCAGAAAATCGCACACACAGACATAAGAAAAAAGAATTAACTAAAGCGCACGTCGTTTATTATTTGCTTTAGGGCGCAAATATTCACGTCCTCCTGTCGGATCAATCTCTCCTGTCAGTCCGCGGTCCTCCGGTATCCTCCGGTTTCTCCACTAGCGTCAACAACACGGGAAGCGGATTAGTGGATGGCGTTTAAAAAAGGGAGAAGACGCGTTTTTGTTATTTTTGTCCCGAGCCAAGTTGTCCTAGCCCACCCGATCCAAATCCGTAGAACAAATAAATCCGTGCAGTGGAGCCCGTCCGGGGTTCCAACAAAGACGGACACGCCGCTGCTGCGTTACTGTCGCTCCGGTGCGGGTCGTGTCTCTCTCCCGCTCCCTCTCGCTCGGTGTGTGCGGCTCTCTGTTTTAGCTGTGTCGCTGTGCCGTGGGCGCTTGCGTGGAACATCGAGATGAGAGGAGAGAGCTGGAAATGCAACGTGTATGTGCAGGAGGAGGAGGAGGAGGAGGACGACGAGGGGGAGGAGGAGGGAGGAAGAGGAGAGACGAAACGGAGCGGCTCCACTACAGAGAGGGCTGCCGGGATTTAGTGATGGATATTCTCAGCGGATTAGCGAAACACTACTGAAGTCCTCTGTACGATAGGAAACCACACACACTCCCGAGAGGACATGTTTATTTAATCCAGGAATTTGTAAATAAAGCTTTCTCACGAGTCTAAAGGAATTCACATTAAATATAAACAGAAACGCCACGTATTATTAGCCAAGTTATTTTCTTTTAAAGCGACGAAACGCATTCATGGTTAGGTACAGACCGACTTGGTGTCTAATTTACTCATTTACTCACTAAATATTCATCATTTATTGTGTTTGTCAGTTGTTAGCTTTAGCGTTAGCAAAAACATAGTTAACGTTCCCACGCACGAGAGAGTTTGACACTGAATTTACAAGAAAACACAAGTTTGAAGTTTGAAAAGCTCAGGAAATGGTGTTTATTTTTGTAGGTCACACTTACCGCTGCTTGATAATTCACAGACTCCTTTACCAACGTGAAATGAACAAACAAAAGAATATGCACCGGTATTTACAGTAACTTCCACACAGGTGCAACTGCTAATTAGGTACCGGAAGTGACGCATGTCGGTAGTGTTAGCGAGGAGTGTGTGCGTGTTTCCTCTTTATTTTCATTTAAAGTGATGAAACGCATTAATGGCGTAGTTTCCACCTCGCTTTCACAACCTCACCACTTAGGTACAGACCGGCTTGATGTGTAATTTACTACCAAAATATTCATCATTTATTGTGTTTGTCAGTTGTTAGCTTTAGCGTTAGCAGCTGTTTGTGCCGAACATAGTTATCTTTCCCACGCACGAGAGAGTTTGACACTGAATTTACAAGAAAACACAAGTTTAAAAAGCTCCGGAAATAGTGTTTATTTTGTGTAGGTCACACTTAGCGCTGCTTTGAATATTCACAGACTCCTTTACCAACATGAAATGAACAATTTCACAGTATTTACAGTAACTTCCCCACAGGTGCAACTGCTAATTAGGTACCGGAAGTGGCGCGTGTCGTGTGTGTGTGTGTGTGTGTGTGTGTGTGTGTGTGTGTGTGTGTGTGTGTGTGTGTGTGTTTCCTCTTTACTTTCTTCTAGTAAGATGATTTAAATGTATTTTTTTTATAAATAGTACATTAGCATTTTTAACATTTGCTTTACTTTTGAATTTCAACATGGACATGGACAGTGGTGGGGGAGGGTAATAAAAAATTGTGAGGGGGGGCCACCTTTTTTTTAATGAAGTAAAATGATAAGATCAATGAAAGGCAAGCAACATAACAATAGAACACTGTTTCAAAGATGAATACGTATCATCAGAGCAAATAAAAGAAAAGCAGCAAATTCTCACATTTAAGAAACATTCTGACCTTTACAGTCACTAAAAACAGGAAACCACTGGTGTAGATCTCCTGCAGTCCTGTAATCACGTGCCATTTTATTGTTCTTGATGTTTTTCTATTTGCATAAAGCTTTAGCACAGGGTGTGAAAAATACAAATGAGGGCCACTAAGACATCTTTAAGACCACTTGTGGCGCGAAGTCTGTGGATACCATGATGGAGACTTTTCACTGGGAGGCCCCCACCTTTGTTCTGTGTTTTTATGGAGCAGTTTGAAACTGTCAGAACAACCAGAGTAGGTTTCCAAAGGGTATTTCAAAAACTCTATAACCATAATCGTCCATGCCTCTGATAAATGTTGTTGTACATGTTATCAAACAGAGCTATATGTTCACACAGGGCATCATATTGGTAACTGTTTCTGGATTTTCTGTTTGTTTTGTCAGAATTTCACCCACTGTCTTTGATTTCAAACTCAAAGAATTGTTGTTTACTAACACACGTCTCAGATTATTTTTGCTTGTCCTAGACTTCAGATTTTCATTGTTGAATAAATGCGGTTGACTTTATTCAGAGAACAGAAGCATATTGCGTACTGAGCAATGATAACAAAGTGAACAAAGAAACCCCAGATGAAGGTTTTACTCACTCACTCAGCAGCCGTATCGTGAGGTCTTCATCGGTGGGTAGTTTGCTCAGTTGTCATGGAGACTGAAGTGATGGCATGCATCTCAGGAGCTGTTCAAATGTATCGCCATGATTGAGAAAATTCCATCTGCTGAAGAAGACTGTGTGATATGGTCAAAATCTTTGAGCTTTCCCGGCATTTCTATCGCGATGTAAAGGTTCTACGCCCTACTTCAAATTAAAGGGACGCATGCAAGCAGAGGCGATTCTAGAGTCTGTAGGGGCCCTAAGCAAAAATTCCCAGGGGGCCCTTCCTTCCAACCAGTGTTCATCACCGTTATGTTATAAATAATCACCAATGAAAAATGTATGAGTTAAAAAAAATTTTTTTTATTCCAAATGAATGAAATAACATGAAAAAACCTTGTAATTAAAAAGTGTGTGAACATATAAATGTAAAGAACAATACAATACTGTAAATAGCTTCTTTTTTTTTAAACTATATAAACTCACACTGTAAATAACCCACATTATAAAACAATATTAATATATAGAACAATAAATAAGTGAAAAAAACATATATAAACTGAGTAATAAATATATGCATTACACTGTAAATAATCCTCTTCATTTTCCAACTTGCAGAACGATAACTTCACACAGGTTAAAGTGAGGTGGGGCCCCTTTAGGGAGGTTTACTACTGACATGTCATTGAAAATCGCCCATCGTCGTTTAAGGGAGACTCCGAGTGTCGGGGGGCCCCCTAACGGCTCGGGGCCCCAAGCAGTTGCCTGTCTTGCCTGTTCACAAGCTGCGCCTCTGCATGCAAGTGACATTGGGTCTTGTTAGGCTGTTTCTAGCCATGGAGAGATTGTTGGCTCATGTCCGTAGATAATTGTCCATCGTGAA